>NC_136935.1:39496996-39655798 GCF_949987615.1 Pollachius pollachius | reverse complement strand
TTGTGTACATGAAGAACCACATGTCTCCTCTGCTCAGAGAATTATCCTAAACCAGTATTTCTCCTCAAGGACGGTTTATGCTCACACCTCACAGTGAGAGGTGATTAGGCGGCTGTGAGATTGTCGTTGGCCCTCTGGTTTAGTCTCTACAGATGTATACAAGCGCAGTGTTGATTTTATTTAGCTTACTTCAGTATATATCTATGCATAAAATACTTAATCAAAAAAATCTATACAAGTATTTTATATTCTTTCGTTTTCCCTTAGGGATTAACAATGTTAACTTTCTCACCTATGTGTTTTTAATGACCACTGGTTATTATTAACCAGTGGGGAATAATAATCAGGGTTAATAATAATAATAAACTGTATAAACCTAGAGTAATTCCTCATAACTGAACTGTGACGTAATGTCCTCTTTTCAAACCTCCCATCTCTGCCGAGCAAAACGGTAGACGTATAATAATCCAAAGAGACAAATGGGCGGTGCGGTTTGTGGTTAGAAACGAGTGTACAGTGGCCCTGTGCCGGTGGCTTCCCTGTTCTTCCTCTGACTGTTCAGAACTGCAGTTTAGTAATTCCTGCTGCACACACAGAGCGAAACCTACTGTCGCTGACACTCTTTTTCCATGGCCCTGAGACGCTGTTTGTGCTTCACACTGTGAAAGAAGTCACTGTTTAACAGCCAGATACTCAGCTGGCAATGGGAGCAAGAGAACGGCAGAGTCAGGAAAGGAAAGAGAGAGAGAGAGAGAGTGAGAGAGAGACACAGACAGATAGAGAGAAATAGAGATACAAGGACTGGGTTCTTAGTATTGCAAAGAGTCACATTGCTCGAAAGGTTATTCTTTCAAACAGGTGTTGGGCACAGAAAGATGCCAATTAGAGATCTAACAATGCAGTGTGCAGTGTTGGAATGTGTTGTCAGATGCTTATCCTGCATTCAAAACAAATCGCACCGTTGTTTTTCTGCTTATTATCTAGCTTGGAACTAGAGAATTTGAATGATGCAAAAGATAGAATCTTTTGGGAGAAACGTCCCCAGCTACCCATTGGACTCACCGCACTTATATTAGCATACCGTATGCATTATGGGAAAGCATAATGATGGCTTAATGAATAGCCTGGGCATTCGCAATGAATAGCAACTTAATTAATGTTAAGAACGTTCACCCAAACACAAACACCCAATTACTACTGCACGGTTTAATCAGTTTACTATGTCAGTTAGGGGGTTAGAATGGGATTAAGACACCCAGGGGGGTCTGTCACATAATGTTAGCCTTGTTGAGCCGTGCCCTCAGTCTGCAAATAATGTAATAATAAAATGTACAATGGTTTTAAAAACACATCCCACAGACACAAGCTTTCTGATTTTACCCAGAAGAATCAAATCCAGAATCCAGATTCTGAAAGAATATTGTAAACAGATAAGCCTGTTGGTAATTCTTCAGAGTCTCTTCAACAGAACCCTTCCCTACTTACTTCTATACTACTTCTATTCACGACTATCAATCTACTGATCGACCATTGACTTTTTATATCTGTTCTGTCTCTATCTCTACTCATAAACCAATGAGCAAATCAAAGGAAATGGGTCCTTTTGGAGGACAAAAAAACTGCGACTGACTGTCTGCATGCAGTTGCAGACCAAAATTAATGAACAAGCAGCAAAGCCGTCGTCGTGGTGACCATAGAGACATGACAGGTGGCTATCAACAGTCAGCCCAGATGTTGAGGCCCTGCGTGCCTTGAAGCATGATGAACATGACACAGGAAGTCATACAGCAGATACACACACACACACACAAACACACACACAGGTAGAGATACAGTAGAGATATACAAACAGGTAGAGATAGATTACAGACACAGGTAGATATACACAGGTAGAGATACATTAGAGATACAGATACAGGTAGCTAGACAGATACAGAAGAGATACAGATACAGTAGAGATACAGATACGGGTTGAGATACAGAGTAGACGCACACGCACACAGGTAGAGATACAGTAGAGATACAAACACAGATGGAGATACAGTAGAGATACACACACACACAGGTAGAGATACAGTAGAGATACAGATACGGGTGGAGGTACAGTAGACACACACAGGTAGAGATAAAGTAGCGATACAGACACCGGTAGATACAGTAGAGATACATACAAAGGTAGAGATACACAAACACAAGTAGAGATACAGTAGAGATATAGACACAGGTAGAGATACAATAAGAGATACACACACACACACAAAGAGGTAGAGATACTGTAGAAATACACACAAAGGCAAATAAAGACACAGGTAGATACAGTAGACATACACACACAGGAAGAGATGTACACACACAGGTAGAGATAGACAGAGGTAGATTTACAAACACCGGTTCAAATACAATAGAGATACACACACAGGCTAGCAATCAGATAACCACCACGTTAACCGAGAGAGAGAGAGCAGACTGGGAACGGAAGTGGACGATGAAGATTCAATTGTGTTTGGCATCACACATACAGTATGTGTTTTGATCTATTTCAAAGGTTATCTAATGAGAGAGGGAGTGGGCAGCTACTGCCTCTGGGGCAGGAATAGGACCAGCTCCATGACGTGTAATGCTCAGGGTCAGTATTAACAAAACATGCACACAGCGGCTCTGGTGCGGGAGGGAAAACTAGAACACGCGTTGAACATGCTAACTCCTTGAAACAACCTCGTTAGGCCCAACTCCATGACCTTCTTGCTATGAGCAATGTGGAGACTGAGACAGTGGTGACTGTGTTTGTAAGGAATCACTTAAATCATATCCAACAGCAAAGACAATAACAATACCATGTCATAATGGCATGTCTAGGTCCACTGATAGAACAGCATTAAAACTGCATTAATTTTTTTGGTTCCTGACTCACGCTCCAACGGAAAAGTTAAACCCTTGGAAGAAAACTACCAACTGCAATCCGAGCAGATAGTGTTTCATAATCCCAGATAGGAAATTTGGGGGTTCACAGCAGAAAGTACAGGACAGTAGCAGCATTAAAGTGATACAAATTGAACTCACTTCTATTTCATTAATTTGCATAGAACCAAAAATATTTATTTTAAGAGACTTACCATCTACATCAACAACGAAGACTGTACAGCAGTAGCACCAGCATACAAGGAAACACAACCCACATGCACTGAGACTTACTGCTGTTTGTGGCTCAGCTCCTCCTCCTTGCTGACCAGGTCCTGCTTGAGGTTGGCCAGCATCTCCACGGAGACGTCCACCTGGCGGGACAGCTCCGAGGCCTTGTCCTCCAGGTCCGTCTTCTCCTGGCTCAGCTGCTGGCTCTCGTGCTTGGCCCGCTCCAGCTCGGAGCTCTTCCTCTCCAGCTCCGCCTGGAGCCGGCCCACGCGAGCTGCTATCTTCTGCTCCACCTACCGAAGACCACGAGGAGGAGGGAGGAGAAGAGACAGAGGCCGGCTCATTTTCAGATTGGATTTATTTTTTAATAGTCTTTTACTTTTCTGTAGAAAAGGTCTAACAAAAATAGAAATTGGAAAAAAAATCATTCATAATTTCCGTGATTGCCACAGGGATCATAAGTAAGCCCTTTATTGATCCCAGACATCGGTGTAGTTATCATGTGTGATCATGTGTTAGTGTATCTTCTGAGTCACCTATGTTGTTTTTTAATCTTTGTTTATACATTTATACATTCATACATATTTTATTTCTGTAATTTCAGGTTTCCTTGAATATCTGGCAGGAGACAACAGATGTAAACTAGCCTCTTAGGCTATCTCTGGCTCACTTACAGTTTGACCGTTGATTAGTATGTCCCTGAAATGAACCAAGAACTCAATGTGGCAAGAGTACCTCCTCAGACAGCTTCTCCAGCCTCTCGTCCAGGTCTAGCCGCTCAAACGCCCGCGCCTTCAGCCTGGCCAGGCCCTCCTCGTAGGCTGCCTCCACCGCGCTGGCCGCCACGTTGGCAGCCACCGCCACCGCCGTGCCGGGGTTTCCATGGGAACCCTGGTCCGAGGACGTCATGGCCTTCTTGACGAAGATGTCCCCGAGGGGGAACTCCAGGTTGGGTACGTAGCGGGCGGCAGCGTTGGAGTTGCCGGGCACCAGGCCCAGCTCGTCCGGGCCGCGGAGCTCCCTGAACGGCCGCTCCTTGAAGCCCGAGGCCCGCAGGTCGAAGGGGTCGTTGTTGTTGGTGGGCGTGAGGAGGGCGCCCTCGGCCACCAGCGGCAGCAGGGCGGCCGCGTCGCACACGCTGTTGGACTTGGAGAGGACGTACAGCGTCTCGTACGTGTGGTTGTACTCCAGGTGGGCGCGCAGCGACGACAGGCTCCGGAAGCGCTTGTGCTCCCCGCAGCGAGGACAGCGGTAGGGCAGGTCCAGCGAGGCCATGCCTTGCGTGGTCGGGAGGGGGAGGGGGGGGGGCAGGGCAGTACCTCTCACGCGGCCCGGCGACAGCGCCGGTACGAGGGCACCATGTGGGAGCGCCAGACGGGTCCTCTCATGGTGAACTGAGGGCAGCGGGGGCTACGGTGAGCTGCTGGCGGGCTGCGGTTGGCCGGTTGGCAGCCGGGGTCCTCCAGGAAGGGTCTAGAGCGGGCTCAGGCATTGTGCAGACATTGTGGATGCACGCCTCTGTGATGCCAGTTCACTGGGTTGTTGTCTTTTTGTCTCTTGTCTTTTGATCTTGGCGAGCAAGGGCCCTGAAAGTACACAGAGGGAAAACGTTATGGTTTGAAAGAGCCTCATGCTTTGACAGGCCATGTCCCGTTCTACAATATATTCAAACTCGAGATACTTCATTAAAATGAAGGACATTTAAGTCTACAGCTCATCGATGCATGATTAACAATATGCAGGTGATGTTCCCTTTGAACATGTTGCTTTTGCAAAAAAAAATGGCACTACGTAACACTTAAAACCTACCGCAGAGATGAGAGGAGAAAAGAGAAAGTATGAGTGCTTTGAAATCCCCATGGCATTTTCATCAATCCTCAATGGCTCGGCAAAGAGCCATAATTTAATATTTATTTTGTCTATATATAGCCTATTATAATTGAAACATAGTTTAAATGTGTGTAATATATTGGCCTATATTTATTTATGAACATACACAACTATAAACCCTGATACCATGACCATCAAGAAATGTAAGTGGCAGTGTGTGAGATTAAGCCCGTTCTACTGCTACAAATCCAATAAACCCAGGGGAAGAACCGAGTCAAGCATTAAAAGACAACCAAAACAAGGATGCTTAGCTAAGCAAACAGGTCATACTTTTTTTTTTCACAAAGCCCCAAGAAAAACACATTAAAACTATACGAACAAAAAACTAAAGGAAAGTACTCAAAAAACAATGAACTCAAATGGCCAGCCAGGGGTTCGTAAAAGTACCTGGCATCTAATAAAATGAAATCAACACAGTTTCAGACTCGCTGCTCTACTGAGATGCCCAAACCAAAATATTGGCAAACCAATTTGTAGGATCCACATTCTGTCAATGTTGACCCCTTGGGTGATGGTCAACAAGTTAATCATGGATTAGACGTCCTGATTTGTGAAATCCATAGTAATTTGTGTGCTAACCATGTAAACATAAAGAGGCCAAAAGCTAGAACTCTATTCTACACCACAGTACTGTGTTTTAAAGATAAATAGATCTACCTAAATTAAACAGATACTGAATATGATTTACATTTATTGTTGTATTTACATTACAAATTACTAACATTTATAAATACTATATACAGTGGGGTAAAAAAGTATTTAGTCAGCCACCAATTGTGCAAGTTCTCCCACTTAAAAAGACGAGAGAGGCCTGTAATTTTCATCATAGGTAAACCTCAGCTATGAGAGACAAAATGAAAAAACAAAATCCAGAAAATCACATTGTCTGATTTTTTAAGAATTTATTTGCAAATTATGGTGGAAAATAAGTATTTGGTCACCTACAAACCAGCAAGATTTCTGGCTGTCACAGACCTGTAACTTCTTCTTTAAGTGGCTCCTCTGTCCTCCACTTGTTACCTGTATTAATGGCACCTGTTTGAACTCCTTATCAGTATAAATGACACCTGTCCACAACCTCAAACAGTCACACTCCAAACTCCACTATGACCAAGACCAAAGAACTGTCAAAGGACACCAGAAACACAATTGTAGACCTGCACCAGGCTGGGAAGTCTGAATCTGTAATAGGTAAGCAGCTTGGTGTGAAGAAATCAACTGTGGGAGCAATTATTAGGAAATGGAATACATACAAGACCACTGATAATCTCCCTCGATCTGGGGCTCCACGCAAGATCTCACCCTGTGGGGTCAAAATGATCACAAGAACGGTGAACAAAAATCCCAGAACCACACGGGGGGACCTAGTGAATGACCTCCAGAGAGCTGGGACCAAAGTAACAAAGGCTACCATCACTAACACACTACGCCGCCAGGGACTCAAATCCTGCAGTGCCAGACGTGTCCCCCTGCTAAAGCCAGTGCATGTCCGGGCACGTTTGAAGTTTGCTAGAGAGCATTTGGATGATCCAGAACAGGATTGGGAGAATGTCATATGGTCAGATGAAACCAAAATAGAACTTTTTGGTAAAAACTCAACTCGTCGTGTTTGGAGGAGAAAGAATGCTGAGTTGCATCCAAAGAACACCATACCTACAGTGAAGCATGGGGGTGGAAACATCATGCTTTGGGGCTGTTTTTCTGCCAAGGGACCAGGACGTCTGATCCGTGTGGCGGAATGAATGGGGCCATGTATCGTGAGATTTTGAGTGAAAACCTCCTTCCATCAGCAAGGGCACTGAAGATGAAACGTGGCTGGGTCTTTCAGCATGACAATGACCCCAAACACACTGCCCGGGCAACGAAGGAGTGGCTTCGTAAGAAGCATTTCAAGGTCCTGGAGTGGCCTAGCCAGTCTCCAGATCTCAACCCCATAGAAAATCTTTGGAGGGAGTTGAAAGTCCGTGTGGCCCAAAAACATCACTGCTCTAGAGGAGATCTGCATGGAGGAATGGGCCAAAATACCAGCAGCAGTGTGTGAAAACCTTGTAAAGACTTACAGACAACGTTTGACCTCTGTCATTGCCAACAAAGGGCATGTAACAAAGTATTGAGATGACCTTTTGTTATTGACCAAATACTTATTTTCCACCATAATTTGCAAATAAATTCTTTAAAAATCAGACAATGTGATTTTCTACATTATTTTTTTCATTTTGTCTCTCATAGCTGAGGTATACCTATGATGAAAATTACAGGCCTCTCTCATCTTTTTAAGTGGGAGAACTTGCACAATTGGTGGCTGACTAAATACTTTTTTGCCCCACTGTATGTACAACAAAAATGAACATAATTTCTACGTTTGACGTTTTACTGAGTGTTAAACTGAAGTGCCCCTATTCAGTTGCCCTATATTTTGGATATCCAGACCTTCTGTACAGGAGGAAAAACACCATAAAGTGAGGCTCTTTAATGTAATCTTCTGGGGCTGCACTCTGTCATTAAAAGTCCTGCCAGCCATCACTGCTTTTAATAAACTATCCAGAAATACTATAATGTTTTTTATGTTGCTTTATCTTGTCCTATTTGTTCACTGATAAATGTCAGACTTTTATTATGTATCCGGATACAAACGTGACCACATTTACATACTGAAGAAGGTAGTGATTCTCCCTCACGGCAGAAGGACTTTTATACAGCAACGTTTCTCTGAGATGCCTGATGATTTACACACTCGGTAAACAAACTATTACAGTTAGTAATAGTGTTCAAAATGTGTGGTTAAATGAAAAAACAGCTGAATTGTCAATCAATATTGTATTGTATACCAGGCAACAATTTTGCCTGGTACACAATACAATATTGATGATGAGACATAACAATGGCGCAATAGAGCACTCCGAGATCTGATGGTGAACCTCACAGGAATGTACATGTTAAACACAAACATGAGACAACTAAGACTACAATCAGTGGATTCAATATGGACTGTTGGTGTGACTTTCTGAGCAAATTGATTCAGTTAACCCATGTGATTGGACCAATCAGCCGGGGCAAGCACTAATGTCAGCAAATCAGAGAGGTGGGACAGAGATGTGATCAAATCAAGCCATAGGCCTCATATAAAAAAAATGACTTTTGCTTCATGCTGACACTCTTTAAAATTCTTATCCGAATGAGGTTAGTTGGCAGAACGATCAATAAACGTACAAATATTATATAGTGTGCATATTTCTGCTGCAGACGTCAAAGGATGACTTATCAGGCGCCATCATCTTCAGTCTTTGCAGTTTTTCACTATCTCTGTGGATGGTTGTCAAATCAGTTTGTAGCATTTATGTGAATGTGTAAGAAATATGAATATTAAGTATAGGTAAGTGGCGAGTATTGAACACGGTTATCATATGGACCTATCGTAAATATGATTGAATATATTGAAAATACAATTGGAATGAGAGCTAAGGCATAGAATTATGTTTCTGTTAAGTTTTGAGAGTGCCCTTCAATCCATGATAATAACATAACATATTTAGAGGTGGTTAAATATGGCTTTGGGTATGTTAATCTCCATGGACCAAGATTCACCACCTAACCCCGGGTCGGTGTAGCTCAGGAGGAAGAGCAGGTTGACTTGTAACTGGAAGGGTTTTAATTCAATCCCCAGGCTCCTCCTTTCTGACTGGCGGGGTGTCCCTGAGCAAGACACCTAACCCTCACCGCTCCCGACGAGCAGGCTGTCTTCTTGCATGGGTGACTCCACTGCCGGTGTGCCAGCATGTGTAGGAATGCCCTAAATGTAAATGTAACTCCTTACCTTCAGCCTATTGACCTGCATCTGTATTCTGTGTGGTCGCTTTGTACTGAGCAGTGATGCTGCTGTGTACTGTTGTGACATAGAGCATATGGTACCTCGCTCTGTCAACAAAACATGAGGCACACAGGAACGATGTAATTGCTCTAACTTGGCAATGATGCAGATTCCAATTTTGTTTGGCAACTTCCTTCAAACCCCTTTTCGGCCACCACTTTAAATGGGTCAAGACACATAGATGCAGCCACTTAGAAGAAAATAATGACTCTGACCATGGTTGTAAAATGACAATGTAGGCCTAGGGAGGCTACACACATTTACATGTAGAGATGTCAGGCTACACCCACAAATCCGACACAGACAGGCAACGTTGAACTATGTATCAAACAACCTACTACTATTCCTTCTTAATACATCAAGGGAATGCCCCATACATTCTCATTCTTAAAGCAACCACTCAAGTCCATCCGAGCCGGTCTAGAGAGGCTGTGAATGGTTAATTGATTAGCAAATAGAAAAGGAGAAACTGTCATCAAGGTTGATGCATGTGGCTCACGTGGATCCATCTAGCTCAGTATGGGTGTGGACGGCACTGGACGCGCCATAAACATTGTCCCCCCCCCCCCCCCCCCCCCCCCCCCACCACCACCACCACCACCACCACCACATATCATCGTGTTAGCATGAAGTGTTGAACATGGAGCTAACCCAACGACTTTAAATGACACATCTGCATATCAATAGGTTCACAGGGATACCCCGGAGACAAGACAGCCCTGTTCGGGGGAGACGGGCTTCTAAAACGCGCCTGCATGGCACGCCGCGATTTTTATCCCGTTTCTAAAGCATTGGCCTACGATGAACGCTAATTTAAGAGGAAACAAACGACAACCTCTGCAAAACGAACCCAAGACACCGCGATTTTGGTTCACTGGCCTTCTCAATGTCATATCCCCAAGACACATGTAGCTAGTAAGGAATGAAGAACAACATGCCTCTCACCTCTCCGGCGTCCCCCCGTTTTTTTTTTTTCGCTCCGGTTAAAACCAAACCGCTCGAGCCATTTGTTGACGTCAGCGCGCCACTCTGCAGCAGAATCCACACCAGGCCTGCAGTGCATGCAAAAGGTACGCACGACAAAAGCAATTGCTGGCGCTAGTAGTAACACTAGTCTCGACACAAAGAATTGACAGCGGATGCAACCAAAAAATATGTAATGACAATCCGTTGATGCTGCGTTTTTCCCGGTCGTGTCAGTGGAGTTGGACTCGTCAGGGGCTGAGACAGCGGGAGCTAGGACATCAGAGAGGGAGGGGAGGGAGGGAGAGAGAGAGAGAGAGGTAGGTAGCCAGAGTGTGTGTGTGGGAGAGAGAACCATATAATCCAGCATAGCACCCTCAAATGGGGAGACAATTGGGAGGAACACAATGTTGGAAGCAATTAGTTATTTTGGGGTAAAAATCAGCATCTTCAGCGTCATGATGGCTCTAAATAACTATCTGTGTAAAAAGGAGAGGATTACCTGTATTACTATTGGGACTGTGACCTAGAATTTAAACCATACCATACCAAGATGCATGACTGGGGAAATATGTATCGTTTAAGAGCTCTTGTGGAAAGAGCCAAAAAGATAGGCATGTGTTTGTTTGTGTTTCAGGGTTAGAGATGATGGTGTTCGTTTGAGTGCATGCTGTGTGTGGGAAGAATCGTGTGCAAGGCAAGGCCAACTTTTCTGAAACTATTTTCTGAAACCTGTGCTTTGTATTTCGCAGCCAACATTTTTCTGCAGAATTATGTACAATTATGATTCTGCCGAAATAACTAAATCTGCCCATTCACAGCTAACACATTTCTTAGTTTATCAAGAACAGCAATGGCAGGGAAACACCGGACAATTTAAGTAACAGCTGTGGCTGCAATACACATATGTGGTGCTGTTTTCAATACCTCGACTTCACTTAAAGAAAGGACCTGTTTTAGGCCCTTTGGCACATCTCAAAATATCAGCCTTTTAACACAACTATCCCACATACCCAAAAGACTGTTTAATACTACTGTTGAGTACATTGCTTTGGACATTTTCTTCCAAAGCAATTGGCAGTGGGTTAAGACACAGGAAGTAGCAGATATAGGGGTTAGGTATCTCGCCTATGGATGCCTAGGTAGGCTGGGGCCATGAGAGGATAAAACCCGCTATCCCAGATCAAACCCCCATATATTCGCTACAGACTACTCCATCATAGCTCCCTGATGGACCATTGTCTACCTACCTTTGAGACCGCCTGAATTTATCTTGTAGAGGCCCCTGAGGCCCCTGGGCCACTTACCAGAAATGGTAAACCTCTAATCCCAGAGGCTCTGTACCGCCTCTAAACAACCCTTTATCATGATCCAGCTCCTAAGTACCCTTTCAAAAGCAAAACCACATCCGTCCTTACTTTGTCGTAGAATGTGTGAATGGATCCTGTTTTTAATTAGGCAAATACTACTTCAGTAGTACAACATAGCATTGGTGTCCGGGTACACATTTGATACCCCCCGGGTAAGATATGTTATCCTGCTGGCTCAGAGGCAGCCGCAAAATATGCCCGCAGAAAGACTAGATGCTTACAAATTGAATTAGGTAGAAAGACACTTTTTAGCCTGGGAGGCAGCTGGCAGCGACACAGAGCGTTAGAGCAGTAGTGTTGGTGTTTATAGGCAGAATCCATTAGGCAGCGGGCCCTATTCTCTGGCTGTCTCTGAGGTTTATAGGGTGAGCTTCAGCAGCAGGGTGAAAGGTGTAATTGTATTCCTGCTTTTAAGGCATGTACACACTTTGGCCATTATTTAACTAATTGAATCCAAAATCAAGCTGTGAATGCTGTTAGTAATGGGTGCATAAGTAACTTATTTAAAAGGTTTTGAATCATAAGGGATACATTCATTATAATTAGATGGTGCAGATTGTATGTGTATGTTTACATATACTCCAAACATGCACCAAGATGTTATAAAATAATGATTGGATTATATATTTAATTTCATATGTGTGTTGATTTGAAACAGGTCTCACCATCTAAAAGAGTCGTGAGTTGAATGGACTGAGGCACCCCCTAGTGGGGAAATAGAGCTAGTACATCAAAGCGTTTCATACCACATACTCTGTTACTGATGTAATAGAGGCCTACTGTATATTAATCCTTGTCTAAAAGTTACCAAAACAGGCTACAATTGTATCCTGTGAAATACAATTATAATATACAAAATAAAAATGTATTAATGTCTGTAAAAACTTGAGTTTAATATAATTACATTATAACGAGGGCAACGTTGGCCACTCACACACAGACACCCAGACACATATGCAAACACACACACACACACACACACACACACACACACACACACACACACACACACACACACACACACACACACATGGCTCAGAAACAAGAAAGAAAGACTGTTCATTTGCCATTCATCTTTTTAAGACATATTATGAACATGCTCAAAATAATATTGTTCATAATGGTCTCCGGGAAGGTTAAACAACATGGACATTTAGATTGATTTCTTCCTTGCACCAGATAGGTGGTATATGTCTGCGTGTAATTCATACATTTTCCCCGTTTATACATACAACAAACACTTCGATTAGAATAGAGTTAGGCGAGAATTTATCCAGATTTCAGACATCACGTGAAGAAAAGATTGACACACAAAAGACGAAAGCCTTCACTTCCACAGGCGTACGGCTCGGGCTCTTAAAAGCTGCGCATGTCTGTCTATCAAGAAAGTAAATTTAAATGTAAATTGAACCTTTATCCATCTGTCTTATTCATATTTATAGGAAGTGAGTGACACGCACATTGTCGGGTAATTACAGTGGCGTGAGGGTCTATTGTTTTGGGACTGGTTGAGATGTAGACACGCTGTTATTTGTCCCGCGGTACCCATCTCAGCCTCTTTCATGGAGAAATACTTTACTGTTGTGCTTAGCAACTGTCTGTATTACACATGGCTGACATTTTTAAGATATTTTGTCCAGACTTTATTGTAATTGAGCTTTTAGGGATCAAATAAAAAATAAAATACATGAACACATCTACACTCTAATGCTATTGGGTCTGAATTGGGATCTCAGTTCTCAGCAAGCGCAAGCTCGCTCACAGAAACACACACAGAAACACACACAAACGCATACACACACACACACACACACACACACACACACACACACGCAAACACACAGACAATGAAAAGCTATGTCGTCATGAAATATGACTCAAACACGAACAATCAATAATTGGGGAATCACCATGGTGATTAAGCAAAAAAAAAAAAAAACTACCAAGTGTAGATAAAAAAAGAAAAGCCACTAAAGAGGCCCGTATGTTATGTCTCTATATGCTCCCCAAGGTGGCTATTATCCCAAACAAATGAGCGTGCTTGGTTCACCCACGGGCCAATAGTCATCCAATAGGTAAAGTCATGAAAAGAGCGATGTCGTTAAAGACATCATTAGACAACGGCACTGGAGAGCTGTGACAATAAAGAACTACGGGAACCACAGAGAACCTGTTGTGACTCTGACAGCAGGGGGCACCAGTTACTATGCAAGCAACGACACGCACGCGAATACATCCACCAACACCACCACGTCCAATCTATGACCGTCGGTGGTGTGTGTGTGTGTGTGTGTGTGTGTGTGCATGTGTGTGTGTGTGCAAGTCTGGGCACGCGCGTGTGTTTGAGGGAGAGTACGTGTGAGTGCGTTTGTATGCGTGTGCGTGGGAGAGAGTGAGTGTGCGTGTACTTGCGTGCATGCGAGTGTGTGTCTTGTGTGTTCGACATCATTACTCATGCAACAATTTAAAACACCTGGCTTGTGGATGACATTTTTGTTCATCAGGACAATCAATGAAGGTGAAGATGATATGCCTCTCTTTGCAGATATCTTCGTATTCTCCAATATAATACAATGATATACTCGTCCCCATTGGATGCACAAAAATAGCGGAGGACGTTTTTTCTCTCTAAAGGAGGGAATGCACACTGCAATCTATGACGATATGTTTTAGAGTACTTCAAATCAAGTAGAGAATCCATATTATATATAATAGGCCTGACCAATTATATAGGCCAATTTATCACACCAGATCACCGCTTTCCCTGGCATAGACCTATTTATTTCAACTAATTATTAAAATTGTCATGATTCTATTATCAATTATGTTCTACAACAACATGCTATTTTTCGCCACTAAAAGGGTGCTGATGTCTGCTGATGGTTAGCAAATATTTAAGCACAGTGCATATCTGTTACCTGCCAGTTACACTGATTAAGCGGATGGAACGTGGACCTCAGCATGGGGGCTCCACCACCGTACACACCACCACCTGACGGGGTTTCAGTCAGGTGGGCTCAGAGAGTGGAGCAGCCGTGGGGCGTTACTCAATAGTGATGAGTTTTGTTCATTACGGTTGGACTTTAATTAGAAGATAATTCTTAAATGTTGGAGCCTTTTAAATGCACATGAAGACTCACCATTATGTACACACGTTTATGTAGCCTAGAGATTGATTGTATTGGTTGTGATACCCAAATGTGAACTATAGGGATCCATTGGCTTTAACAGAAGGTCACATTTAGTTGCAGATAATTTAGTCGTTTACTTTTTTTTAAATATATCTTTAGAGGTAATTAATTTTTTGATGCAAAAAATCTCACAAGGGGGTCAATATTTTAAGACTGACAAAATAATGCTTTACATACAAGTAAAATCTGTTTAAAAGATGATTTGTCTTCACTATCTGGTGATTTAAATACACTTAATTCATTATACACTTGTTGCTCCTCCACTGGATGAATGGAAAAATAAATAATCTTAAATTACAGCTATGTACGTTTTATAATACACACAACTTGTATCACTATGACAATGATTATCCAGATATCTGCATTCTTTGCCAGAGCCATGAATGTTGCCATAGTAACAGGAGTATCGAGTGCGGCCCTTGTGATTTTTTTTTTTTCTCACTGCAACTTATTTGGGCTTTTTTCACAGTAGGTATGACAACAGACCCGCGACTTGTTGTATTCATTTCCATGTTAGTCGAGTTAACAGCTATTGCTTGGTGGCTTGACCCGTGGTCTAGCCTAGCCGCCATGGTTAGCACTCCACATTGAACAAGAAAACAAATAGAAGCGTTCATGTTCCCTTTGTAAACACCATTAAAAATAAGAAAAATAAAAGAATGAATTGACTGAATTTGAGCTATTTCATTCCCTCAGACAGTCATCAAAACAAATCGCCCTTGAAGGATCACAGTTCCCCGTGCTTGAGATTGTGGATTATAAATATCGGTGGACCTTGCACGAGGATTCGTAAAAGAAGCGAGGGTACAGTGTCTGCAGCATTCATCTGAGCAGACTGCATGCTCTCCGTCTATCCATGGCCTGTGATGGAGAGGCTTTCTGCTTGCGAAGCATAACTATAATAAGATACATACTTTACACTCTAGGAGTGAGTGAGCGAGCAAGGTTGTAGCCCCTTGCTCATCCGGTTCTGGGGCCACTGTTTAATAATGAGGCGCTGGGTGAGATGAGCCAAGCTACTGTTAACAAGCTGTGCAGTTCATATGAAACCTAGTCGGTCCTTGTGGTCCATGAGTGGCCAATGTAGAGCCAGCCAGATCCATCATGGTGGTCACTCTCATTCGTGAATGTGTGATGGAGTATTTAGTGACGAGGACAAATGTATCTCAAACGTTTGATATTTATCTCCTCGAGTGAGTGTGGAGCAAATACTGTAACTAGGGGACCCATGAATCTACAAGTGTATGGTGAATGATAAAAAAACGCCATAATTGCGAGCGGATAATGTTTCACAGGTACTATTTACTTGGCACCGGGTAACCACGTTATATTTGGAGGTGATTTGTTGACCAATCGTTTAACAGCACAAAGATGGAGATGGCTCACTCGGGAGCATGAGTCAGTACACACACTTGAGTTCTACAGATCTCTAAATTAATCTACGTGTTGGGAGCGAGAGATCAGAATTTAGATCAGCATCTCGCTGTGAGGGAGAGCTGCCATGGAATTCCCCAGAAACAAAACATTACTTACCACACACCAATTTCAACCCCCTTGCTGTATTGATGTGACATAAAGACATGAAAATCATGCTAAAAAGAGACAGCAAAGGTTTTTCCTGATAATAGATGGCTGGGAAATGCTAGGAAGAAAACACACGTTATACAATCATAGTCCACAGCGCAGACGGATGAAAAGTGATAAACATTTATGCCTAAAGGTGAATAAAGTTCATGATTACTTGGACGTCCATCTTGAGCATAACAGGATAAGGGCTGTCCTGTGGGTTGGTAATGGCTGTGTTTAAATTATGCAGGGCCATTGGAAATACAGCTTAATTGTAAAACTGTATTTTCTTCACACCAATGCTAGGAGTCAACTTTCTCCAATATAGTCTCAACAACAATTTGTTCAGCGTCTTATGGAGCTGTGTTGAGGTGCCATATGTCAGTAAAGATGTATGGCACTGTTGTTTTTAATAATGTTCTTATTCCTTTGCATATATGATAGATTACAATTAAATCACTTTTCAGTACATTCAGTCACACTTTAAAGCATCAGCTAAATGACTTAATACCAATGTAGATCATTAACTATACCAACATAAACTCTGTTAAACAACCTATATAATGAGGCCTAAGAGGATTTCAGAATAGTGCTATTTCATACTTTCATGTTTAATTTCCAGGCATTTCAAGCTCTAGAAAGTTACTATCCCTTTGAAACCATAAGAAAAACATTACAACCAAGAATACAGTTTTGAGTGTATCGAAAATTCATTAGGTGTGTGATACTATTTTTCACACACAACCATAAACCTGTCCATTGTCACTAACTAGCACCAAACCAAACCAAAATTTGTTCGGTGATTGCCTTCCCCCATAAATGTTTTGTGTTCCCATACCGCTGGTGGCTCAGGGTTAGGGAATAGGAGCAATAGAAGATCTTTTGATTCTTCACATAGGGGAGCGATGAACTGACTCACATGGAAGCCTCGTAGCCATGAAAGAGAGCGAGAACCCCGACATGAACGCGTCTCGCTGGGCCTTCCCATGCTCCCCGGGTTTGAAAGCGGAGGTGGGCTCCTGTCTGCCGATACGGCGCGTTTTGAAGTTTTTTGCAAAACACACACGATATTATCCCCCACTGCTCTGTGGTGCCAGCCAACCCCTCTGTGTTCAGAGACAGAGAGCGGGAGGGGAAGGCATGGTGTGTGTGTGTGTGTGTGTGTGTGTGTGTGTGTGTGTGTGTGTGTGTATGTGTGTGTGTGATGGTACAAAGTGATGGGTGGTCGATTGTGGAGAACGTAAGCGCAGATGACTAGAGAACGAGCAATGTTGTACAGATATCTACTCGCTTGGGAGACGATGGTATCGAGGTTGTAGTAGTGACCTGTTGTGTCTCACGACTGAGATCCAAAGGGAGGACATTGTGTATGTTCAGAATGACCATCAGTGGTAAAGGCTGGTTCATATAGGAATGCTTACATAATACATCGATATTCTCTTCAAACAACCGTCAGAGAGAATCCTGCGAGTAGAAAGAAGAGGGGAGAAGATGAGAAGAAATGAGAAAAGGAAAAGAGAAGTAATTTGGTCATTTGCAATTCTTAATACATCTAATACTAGAGATATTGACATACATTGGTATTTTCTTCACAGATCGCTTTCAACGCTGAGATAGGCGCGAGACGCTTAGGGAAGAGTCTTTGATGTTGCTGGGGCCAATTATCAAACACCATTGAGACAATATGTCAAACATTGTCAGTCAACCAACCAAAGTATCAGCGGCATCATCTGAATCCACTTAGTTACCAACCCGGTTCTCTCCCTCCTACCGGTGTGTCGCCAATTCAGAGCCGTCCACATTCAAACGGCCCTGGAACAAATGTTATGGTAGACGAATCGGGCGCTGAAGTAGCTACATTTTGCATACATTTCATGCGGCTCATAAGTAACATGCTTGAGTTTGATGGTTAATTTAGATGCATAATGCGAGTAGCTGTGCTGTGGCTGCTGTTGGCTTGGTATAAGCACATGCAAATCCTTGCCCTGTTTTACACAGTATATCTAGGATGAGCTGTGTTCAGCCCACTCGTTTTCATACTGGTCTGTCCCAGTCTGCACTCCTCTCTCTCCCTCTCTCTCTGAGGCTCTGATTACATCTCTGCTGTGACAGACCTCGTATAGTACACATACACACACACACACACACAGATGCATGCACACATACGGGCACTCACAGATGCATGCAAACGTACACACACACACACACAGATCCTAGCGTACACACACACACTCAGATCCATAGCTACATGAACACATTAACACACACACATAGACACATGCTACAAGGCAGATCTATGCATGCACATGTGCATTCGAACACACACACACACACACACACACACACACACACACACACACACTTTTATACACATTAATTCACATCCTCAAACATAGGCCTACTCTCACTCGGTCTACGTCTTTCAGTCTCTAGCTCGACGATGCACACATTCACAGATATTTTGAGAATTTGAGACGTCCCCCCCATCCTTTCCCGACGCCCACCCTCCTCTCCTCCCCCCCACTTCACCATGGGCAAGCCGTCGTGGGCTGCAGAGAGTGCCAGTTTTCAGCCACAGCACGGCTCTTTTTCAGCAGCGAAATGAACAGCTGAGACACATGCTGCTGCTAGTGACACAGGCGTCACAGACATGTCTCATTACTCCCGCGGCAAATGTCAAAGCACTAAAAGTAATAACTCGCAACTCTAGTGGACAAATGCCGTAACTTCACTTTTCGAGGTGGAAGGAGGTTTGTGAACTGAGGTGCTAAAGCGAAGACGGCGCGCAAAACGAAATGGCTCTCAGAGGGCATCTTGCTTCCGCGATATGACGGGTGAGAGTTGGGCGATTTGCACAGAACCAATCGTCCGAAGAATTTGATCGCACAGGATTTGATCGGATCGCAAATTGACGTTTTAGATGTAAAACAACTAATGAACATGGCAGACTTTGTTGAATGGGTTAGTAATATTAGTGTGGAAATAAGCTAAGCAATTTCAAAAGTCTATTTTGATTTCATGGTAGCTTTAGCTGAATGTTTCGAAAGAACAAGATGGAAATCTCGTTGGAATAACAAATTAAATAAAGAAATGTTCAATGATAACTGTCACAAGAATTTTTTGAAGATTATTATTTAGTTTTTTTAGAGAATAACATAACTAAATACAGAATGTTTGATCCTTTCAATGCTACTTGTAACTGTAATACTCAATAGTCACCCTCACTAAATGCCTGGAGGGTAGTACTGGTCACGAATAAGGTGTGCCATTTAAAGGTCATATAGCCTCAAGGTTCTCTTGTGGGAGAGCTTGTGGTACTTTGGTCATTTCAAGTATTTCTATTCACATTGGATAATGAGAAGGTATTCTGACCCGGATTCATGAGATTTTTTTTTGCAGATTTGGCCAATATCTATCTTTTCTAATGAATGGTAATATAGTTGTAATACTGCTATCATACATAATTTTACTGTATATACACTATTAGTGTACTGATATATATATATATATATATATATATACAATAAAGTGGAATATCAATATCAAGCCCTCCTATCCTAGCTATATCAATAGCTAGGATATGAAGGATGAATGTGCAGTGCTGCTAGGAATAGCCCTTTATGCCTTTTTCCTATGTGAGATACAGCATATGAAAAAACCCTAAGCAAAAACACACCAACACAAACGCAAAACGGCATCACGCGCAAAACATCATAAGACGACCCAACACAGCATAACACAAATAACCCGAATTAAAAACAGAACACAATATGATGCTACACAAAACGGCACAAAACGCCACACAGCAAAGCGCAACATTACACAGCGTCACACCGACGCTGCCTTTACCTCTCACCACTGGCCTTTCAAGGGCACTTTGAGTTTTCTTGCAGAGTAATTGATTTGCCGTGAAGTCATTCAGCAGGCTGGGGAATGTTCGCTTCTTCCCATTCACTTAAGATGTCGCATACAAGTCACTTCACGTTACCATAGCGATGTGGTGAAAGATATAAAAAAAACACAAGAATCAAGACTCCTTGACCCAGGACAAGACATGTAATTTATGGAGAAGCCATAGAGAAAAGTTATCCTATTAACAGCCACACTGCTTTGCCTGATCACCAATACAGATGAGGAATTTGGGTCCACCGTGGAACGAATTAGTCACTTTAAAATGTTTGCATAACAAGCTCCTTCTCCATCCGCTCTCGCGCTCCTTAATCACCGTCGCTCTCCAAAAAACACCTACACCTTCTTCACCATCAGACAGCGGACCAAGGCTCGGCTGTAGGACCCCAGGAATTAATTTAGCATGGCTTGATTGCCATTAAGGCTGTGGGGGGATTATACACGTTGATTACAGAACCCACCCCAAGGACCATGGCGTGGTACTGGAGCCCTGGCGAGAGAGAGAGAGAGAGAGAGAGAGAGAGAGAGAGAGAGAGAGAGAGAGAGAGGGAGAGGGAGAGAGAGAAAGAGAGAGAGAGAGAGAGAGAGAGAGTGTGTGCATAACATTAAGCTGGTGATTAGCCCCCGGCGCATATCATTCAAGAAGCCACGAGACTGTGTGGTCATATAGACAGTCTCAAGTACGACTGTGATTATTAATAAGTACTTGAGTTGACCCCCGTACCTGTTCCTCGCTCCTAGCACATGGAAAGCAGCATCAGGCAAACGCATGTGGCGGGCTCACAAGTCATTATTGGATTACTTTAGTGGAGATAGGATTGTTTGAAGTTCAAGAAGGGATGAGAGGGATGCCGGGCCCTTGAGAGACTGACAGGTCTGCACCAGTCACACTCAAGACGGCCCCCAGATACTGCAGAGCTCCGCCATGTCTTTGTGCGAACACCGAGCCCGGTGCATAAGTGAGCGTGGCACATCAGAAAGTCCATTCTTTATCGCATAAAGAGCGGCCTTTGATTATAGAACATTTTCGCCCCAGACCATCCAATCCTTTCAGTTGGAGGACCAAATAAATGCATCCATAGCGTGTCAGGTGAAACCATGTTGTTGTGTAATGAATGATAATGTGGAGTAACATTATTTTGGGACTTCTTTTTTTTTGTTTAATCATGAGCAGAGATGTATTCGGTCATTACGACCGCCTTGACCTCAGAAACCTTGGACTCATTCACTTTTGAAGAAGTGAAATCCAAATGTGAATCTACAAAAAGGGGGGCAGGATAGTGGCTAAAGAGTACATACCCAAAACCAAAAGGAATTAGGTTTAATCCTCAATGTCTGCAATCTGCCTGTAGTAGGCATCCATGAGCATCCAACCCCTATCTCTGCTAAATCCTACATAGTAAAGTAACAATGAATCAAGACAGGATAAACTAACCAGAATTATCTCATTATGCGTCTATTCATAGCAGATGAAAATCGGCTGGCTCACTAGCCCTTAAACGCCTCTGCAATAACATCCATTTCACACCACGAGGCTATGCATTCAGTCCGTCTCCAAACATGCATAAGAGCAGAACACAGAGCAAGGTACTTGATAGTTAACATGTTGGATAAACGCAATGCAGCCTATTTAAGTTGAGCACCCGTATGGATTTATCAAGTACAATTCACTGTATGCAAATGAGATATCTGAAACTTCCCAATGCAGAAAATTCCAGCGGTGGTCACAGGTCAACCCCTCTTCAGTCTTCAAGTGTGTGGTTAATGGTCACTGTGACAGCCCTGTGTAACAACATGGATCCTCCATCCACCATCCTCCATCACATAGGAGTAATGGGTAGCCACTAAAATAACACACAGACATTTTGATGATCCCGTTTCAGGGCACTTTGGGATGTGTGTGTGTGTTTGTGTACATTTTTTTTGTACGTGCGTGGGGATTTGTATTAAGGTATACATATCTGTTTATGTTTATGTGTGTCTATTAATGTATGCATGTGTGTGTTTAAGTTTGTGCATGTTTGTTTCTGTGTGTGTATATGTTTGTGTTTATTTATGTATGCGTGTTTGTGTGTGTGTGTGTGTCTGTGTCTGTGTTTGCGTGTGTTTGAGTATTTATGAATGCCTGTGTGTGTGTATGCATGTACTTAAGCATGCATGTGTGTGTTTATATATTTGCATGTGTGTTTCTGTGTGTGTATATGTGTGTGTATTTATGTATGCATGTGTGTGTGTGTGTGTGTGTTTGTGTGTATTTATGTATGCATGAGTGTGTGTGTGTGTGTGTGTGTGTGTGGGTCGTTTAGCCAGCATGTGTGTTCGGTAACTGACACTGAGTGACGATCGGACCAATCGCAGCAGGCATCGACCCTTTTCAAAAACACCTCCATGTGGCACTTCTGTGTCATTGATGTTTTCCCCAGGGTCTGAGGGTGTGTGTTTCCTGCGTCTGTACGTCAGACGCAGCTCTTACGCACCACCACGGACTCACACGCAGCGCCCTGTCCAGCAGGTCTGCCAGTAGGCTTGCTGGCTGAGTCACGGATGACATGCTGGCTTGGTCCTCGCTGCTCACCGTGATACCCCTGGTAACCCCCATAACGGGAGTGCTGTCACAAAAAGAGCCCCGAAGGAGAGAGATGTGGGAAAAGGAGAGGAAGAAGAAGGAGGAGGAGGGGAAGAGGAAGAAGAAGAAGGCGAAGGGGAAGCAGAAATATAATGAGAAGAATGAGAAGGAGGATAAGAAGAAGATGTAAACGATGCATGTCACTTCCTCTCTCTCTCACTCTCTCTCGCTGTCTCTCTAGATGGCATGCCTTGGCTTACTGATGTTGAATGTTGTCTCACGTGATCTGACATTATAAACACCGGAAAAAAAATGTCAGTAGTTTATTTCTGTATTTTTCGGTTCAATGTGACAGTTATTTTCTGTTTGATATTGTGAGTGGAACACTCAGGGTAGATTCTGGAACAACTGGGGTGAAAGTGGAGATGAAAGATTGAAGATTTTGCTTTTTGCTTTTTGAAAAGATGTATTTGCTTTGATAATCTAAAAAGATTATGCATAACAGACTCCAACAGCTAAAAGTTCAACAAAATGGTTTTGTTGACTTCTTACCCACAGGTTTTATAGAAATCAAAATGGGAAACATTGAGGAGTGAAAACCATGACAAATGTAGCCTACTAATATCTGGTGCATACTTTCAGTTATTTTCAATTATGGTTTCAAAAGCCAAAATAATAAACTTGAAGTGTAGTTAAACAGTGGATGGCATATTTAGCTTGGCGTTTCAGACAATACTTGTGCTCATACTTGTGAATCAGATGCTATGTGATGCTACAGGGTCTGTTGCATGGTATATTTCAGGACAACAATCACTTGTCATAGATATGACTACTACAAGACTATATATAGATGGACATGAATTACAAACAGTTTACGAAACAGAAGGGGAACAGTCATGTATCTCATAATTGAACACACAACTCAAGTCACTTTCAGATGTTTGTGTGTTTTATTTTATTCATAAACGTTTCATTTCATAAAAAATAACAACATCAATATTACTTTTTAAGTATTGTACAAAAATCTTCTACTAAAACAGTTAATGTAACTTAAGGCGAGTTCAACCTCTTTTGTTGCAGTAGGCCTACCCATACTGTTGGTGCTCATTTCAACAAACCTTCACACGTTTTCTTTTTTTTCCCTTTTTTTTCCTTGCTGAATTGAACATTTCAGCAAATAACTAGTGAAACCAGCCCAGTTTTTTGTCAACCTTCTAAGTAAAATCCACCAACCTGCAGCAATGTGTGCTACCTGATTAATCAAACGCAATACTTTTGCCAGTTGTTTCTGTTACACACACATCTGTAAACATATCGTAAAATCTCATAGTGCATCACCCATCCATCTCCTCTGGTTTCCTCTGGATACGATAATGCAGTTTAATAGAACGATGCTTGTAACACTTAAAATATTCTGTGTTGAACAAGAATCCCTCCTAAAAAACGAAAAAACATTATTCATTCATTTAAATATTTTTCACTATAAAAAAAAGAAGCTCAATGTTATATGTAAAATGTACTGTTTGCTATAAAAATACAAAGAAGTACAGTGATACAAATATATTTATTATCCATTTATGATATATATATTTATATATTTCACAACTGTAATAATCGAAACAATCGTAATACAACACAAATAATACTGATGGGACAGTTAAATTATATTAATTTCAAACAAACACTCAATCTGCTCAAAGATGGACAGCTCCATGGCCCAAGCCAGTACAATATGTTCAAACCGCTGCGAGTCTGGAGACCCTGATTAGACACAGTCAAAACAGAAACATGCGTTTAAGAAACCTTGCCCAAATCATTGCTCTAAAAATTCTAAAAGCACAAAATTATATATGTTTACTTAAGTGAAAAGACAATCTTTCCAGTCTGAGTGCAATCCGTCCAGTTTCTCCTGTTTGCCTGGTGTGTGTGTGTGTGTGTGTGTGTGTGTGTGTGTGTGTGTGTGTGTGTGTGTGTGTGTGTGTGTGTGTGTGTGTGTGTGTGTGTGTGTGTGTGTGTGTGTGTGTGTGTGTGTTGGTCTGCAGAGGAGCTGTCCAGCGTTCCGGTTGGGGGGGGGGGGGGGGCTGAACAGTGGCCATGCAATCTATGAGTAGCGCCAGCCAAACGAGTCACTGCTGGGCTTTTCATAATCAATGCTTAATGAGTCCACAACGTCAACAGCAGTCTATGGGACTGAAACAGCAACCCTTCCACCGCCCCCCACCCCCGCCCCCCCTCCACACTTTGTCCACTCCAACCTCTCTTTTTCCTGTCTAACTTGTCAGCCATGGCAACTGGACTGAACAAGAGGAAGTCACATCTCAAACACTCGCACATCAACCTGCAGTAAAGCCGCCGGCGTATCATCCAAGACGGAATGATATCAACCTTGTGTGTGTGAGTGTGTGCGCGCGCGCGCGCGCGTGTGTGTGTGTGTGTATGTGTGTGTGGGTGTGTGTTTGTCAGACCCAGTTTATCTTCCAGTGACGCTGTGGCGTTGTGTTCAGATCCCCTCGGGGATGGTGAAAGGCCACGTGCTGCTGGTTACAGGTGGCTTTAGCTCCATCTTCTCCTTCTGCTTCAGGTGCACGCGTCCGTGGCGCTTCCGCTCGTCGCTGCGCGCGAAGCGCTTACCGCAAACGTCGCACGAGAAGGGCTTCTCGCCCGTATGAGTCCTGGTGTGAGTGGTCAAGTGGTCGCTGCGGCTGAAGCTGCGCAAACAGATGCGGCACTGGAAGGGCTTGTGGCCCGTGTGGATGCGGATGTGTCGGTTGAGCTCGTCGGAGCGGGAGAAGCGCCGGTCGCAGTTCTCCATGGGGCAAGTGAACGGCTTCTCCTTGGCTGGGCCGTTGGACGCGGCGGCGGGACTCTTCCGGGCCCGCGGGGGCTTCGTCGGACGGCTGTAACTCTGTGCAAAGGAGTCGGGCAGCAGAGAAGAGTAGAGGATGGAGTCTATGGTGCTCGGCAAGGCGGGCGAGGTGTACAAAGTGTCGCACTGGGTCAAAGGTGATTGCAGGTCACCCGGGAAGGGGGATGGCTTCAGGTTTGAGGAGGGGCCCATGCTGGGGCCCGTGTACGTGTACAAAGAGTTAGGGTAGCTGTGAGAGCATGTGTCGGAGAAGCAGGGCTCCTGCTTGATGGTGCCCCCTTCGACTTTAAACTCCATCTCCGGGTTAGGGTAAATGGGTGGAAGTGTGTCCAAGAGTTCCTTTACATCCATATGCTGTTCAGGCGGGAAATCGCTGGACATCGGGAAGATCTCGGTCTGGAAGCTCGTTTCTAAGTAGTCCTGCTTGAATGAGCCCCACTCGTAGCAGCTGCTCTCGAACTCGTTCTTCACCACCACGGGGAAGGACGCGGCCTCGGACTTGGGCTCCAGCGCGTCCTTCAGGTTCGGGACCTCGGAGGCACCGAAGCCGAGCTGGGAGGTGGCAGAGGCTTGGCTCTGGCCGGCGGGCTGGTCACCGGCCGCATACACGGGGGCCGGTGGTGGCGGTGGCGGCGGTGGCGGTGGGCACGTTGGGTCCGCGGGGTACAGAGGGGGCGTCGGAGTGCTGTTACAGTTGTAGGTCTGCCTCTTGAGTCCGGATTCCTCGAAATTTCCCTGGCTGGTGTCCATCGGCGAGGGAGACGGGTAAGTGCCCCCCCGTCCCCCGTCTCCCTGTTGCACCTCGGACATGGGTAACGTGGATATGCCCACGATCTCCGTGATCATGTTGAGCAGGGTCTCCGTGTTGCACGGCGCCGTGTGGCAGCCCTCCACGTAGAAGCTGCCGGAGTATGTGAGGGAGGACGGGCTGCTGTAGGTGTCTTTGGGCCCCTCGCAGGGGTTGAACGCAAATTCCGAGTTGGAGGGTTCGGTTTTGAGGGTGACGGGGACTCCCTCTAATGAAGCAAAACAAAAGGGGAAAGAACCAAACTTTATCATGATGATGATGATAATGAGGAGGATGAGGAGAATGATGAAACGTTTCAAGTTGCAAACATGCAAATTCATCGAGATATGTCGGGTTAACTAATCCAGTTATATAATCCATGCAACACTTTCTGTCTTGGCACACGCATGTATAAAGCGGTGCGTAATTGTGCATTTCGCCTTATACTGTTATATTAGATTTATCGCATGCTTCTCCAGGTCTTGCGTGGGGGGTTTGCAGTAATGCGGACTGGACTCACCATGGCGAAAGTGGGCAGGTGTCCCTCTCTCTGCCTCTCCGAACACCTTCTGGCTGTCTTTCCGCGCGTCTTTCTCCGCGCTTATGGAAGAACTGTTGCATTTCTCAAACTGCGTGTAGAAGGAATCTTTAGAATTCAAATCCATATTGTTCAACATAGTGGTGTGATTTACAGAAGTGTTTCTCTTCGGATGTGTGTGTGTGTGTGTGTAGGCACAACAACAATCAATAATAATAAAAAAAAGGAATATGCCAAAAAACAATTGTCCTTTAAACCTTTGGTGGTTCCGGGAATATCCAAAGCAGTGTTATGACAAAATGTGTAAAACCGTTTTAAAAAAACTAATCCCCTTCGTCTGCGTGTAGGTTTTTACAGCTCCTCGCTATCTGCCGCTGTGCTTTTCATATCAGCGACTTTCCCTCTCTGTGCTTTTATACACTCGGGCAGCTCCCTCAGCCCTCCTCCCCATTCATCACCTCCAGTCAGAGGATTCCCCGCTGCGTGTAAACTTCATGCCCATACATGGACAGAGGATGTGACGGGCATCCCCCAAAAAGGAGAGATGTGTGTGACGTGGCGCGAGAAGAAAGGAACGGCAAAGTATTTGATATCTAATAAATCTGTTTTATTAAGCAGCTGATCCCAGTGTTAAAAACATAGACCTTGCACGTTAAAAAGTACCAGAAAAAAATTGTTTTCAAAATGCTGCAAGCATTTTGAAACAGGTGGGTTAAAAAGGGATAGTGGGCTTTTCGGTGCATGTCGACATATCATTTGAGTCAGCCTTAATACGTTCAGTGAAGACGCAAAGTCGGATTTATTGCTCTCGATAGCCTCATTTGACAACGGATGCAATAATTGCATGCTCTAACTGCGTAGCCTGGATCGCCTATTTAATCTGTTGATGTGTGACATCATATTGAATCGTGCAATATTGCTCCAACAATTACAATACCCAATTTGTAAACTTATTCGGCACGTCGAGGTTAACAGTAGGCTGCTGCGTTCATCATAGTAACAAACCCTTTGAATAGTGTAAACCTGGATGGAGAGCGATCTCTGCAGAACTCAGGTCCAAACGAGCCCTTGGCCTTTGGGGAACGAGAGCGAGTCGATAACACCCCTGGTGTGTTCAGTGGTCGAACCCAGCTGTTCACATGACATTTCAAAGCAATTTCAGTTCTGGCTACGTTTTGTGGTTGAAACTTTCTCTGACAAACGTCAATATACCTTTATATGAGAGACCTACCGTCCACCGCTCGCAGAAGCCATTTTTTAAGCACCATGGACAGCGACACAGACCAGTGTTGCTTCTGGACTAGTGGAAACGTTGGGAAGATAACTGTTCACGAGACATCACGAGACTTTTTCATTTGTTTAGTGGGCCTAGAGTATCACTTCTGCAAAATATATGTATTGCTTGATATATTAGCATTTCTTTTTGGCCTATGTGTGGCCAATCTCTTACCGTATTTATAACACAATTAACCTTTGACCCCATTTGTCTTTTTCATTTGTTTTGGGCGCTTTTGTGGTTATTTTCCCATAAATAACACGAATACATGAACCAGTGAATCAGTAGTGTATTGTGTGTATATAAAGGACAAAATATTGAGTGTGGTGTGTTGAAAAAACAAATAACGTCAGCAAACTGAACAAACATATACTGTAAAACAATATTTTTTGGCTAAATGAATCAATATATAGACGTTTCACCCATCCCCTCTTTAAAAAAATATAAACAACACAACCATATGAATAACAACAAACTACCCTGCCCATGAATATACATTGAGGTAGCCTTCCATTTAAGCCTATACACAGCAAGCTCTCATAACGTGCGTGAAGGACCCGGGAACGCGTTGAACGTTGACATTGTGTGAGCGTCTGAAGGAGCAGCAGCATCAAGCAGCCATGGCATCTTCTCCAGTAAGTGTATGATAAAAGCCCCCAAGCCCTTTCATTAAGGATCTGACATTTTGCAGCACAAATTGTTTTCACCTCCGACGTGCCGCTTAATTCCACGGCTGTTAGATGTTTGGTGGTGGCGACAAGCCCCAGAGAACACAGACACTATTAAAACCAATCCGATCACTCGGAGAGGGAGGTCAGCTCACGAGACTAAGTTATGTTAACTGCCGCCTGCCGGACGACCTCTCTCCTCCACAAAATGCCACGGCAGTGCGCTAAGTAACGGATTTACGTAATGTTAGCACTTACTGACATTATAGTGCAGGGGTAAGGCTTTACCTGTAAAACTTAAATGACAACCTTAGACGTATTTAAGTGCTGCGAGTAAAAAAAAACGTTATTTTTTTGTCTGTCTTTTTCGTTCGGGTTGGTATGAAGTGAATAGCGTGAGAAAGAGTGTCATGCAACAGCAACTTGTCTCAATGCTCTGCAAAGGTTATCCACTACAGAACTCAGAAAGAATGGACTCTATAACCACACGGACAGCATGTGGTGCTAGAGTAAGATGAGCTTTCACTCACAGATCCTTTCAGAAAAAGCACCAGAACCCAGGGCGCAGTGCTGCTCAGGGACCTAAACACTTTGTACCAAATCCTCAAGGCTCCAGTGGCTTTCATACACATTCTTCAATTAGCTACTGTTAGGACCAAACTAAATGAAATTCATGAATCCATGCTGAAAATACAGTGTCTTCTTAATGGGATGAGCTAAAGAGGATTCTTCTATAAAAGAGAGGTTGATAACATATACCTTATTGTGTGTCTAGAGCTGGCCACTGCATATATTAAGACGTTCAAAATGCCAAACATTTAGATCTCCTGGTATTTGAGTAGGGTTTATAGGGTTTCTACATAATTGTCAGCCCTCTCTGTCTTTATCAAGATGTCTTCTCCATTTTGGTAATTGATGGTCAGGCATATTCTGTGATCTGTAGGTTTTAATGTACCACATATTATGCCTATGAAGGTTGAAACTTTGCCTTTGAATTTTCAGGAAATCGTAAATGTTAAAACTGACAGTTAATGACCAAATCAAACCAAACCAAGGAAAACAGCCTATTTTGATTCCTTCTTTGAAGACAGGGTAGACAATTTATTATTATTTTTTTAATATATATTTGTTGAAATTCTCTTTATTATCTGTGGCTGTCGAAGGCTTATAAGAAGCCTGTCCAATCATTTAACGCTTGTATCCAAAGCTGTGAATATTTGAGGTAATATCACTAAGGAGCAGAAAGGGAGCCTCTTGCTCAAGGATGCCTACAGGTAGCATGTGTCGACATTGAGGTAGAAAAAAACATCCGAACCACTTAACCAGCAGACTGTCCAACATCTCAGCTGAGTGTGTCTGTAATGCTGTGTACACCAAGTCATGAGAATAAATGTAACTCTTCCTCTCTTGCAAGTACAACAGAGAAACTGCCTTTGTGATGGTTACCTTCAATCGTTGCCGTGACAATGCTGCTACCAAGGACTATGTTAGCTCTGGTGTCATTTATTTGATATGGCTGCATTGCAACACATGAAGCAATTCTTTAAATGTAGTGTGTGGTCGATTGGCATAATCTTGGTTGTGATTTATGTAAATTGTTTGATCATTAATGTTAATTATTAAGCTTTGACTCATACATTTTTGTGTGTATGCATTGTGGGGGCTGTAGTCTATTGTAGCACACTGTGTGTACAAGCAGAGTAACACTTAAGGCAATGTTAGTTTGCAGACCAATTCTGTCTGCATTTGAAATTACTTGGTCACATCAAGTCAGGGTAGCATTGGCTAGGATAATTGTTTAGCAGGCTTTATAGGAATTGAGCGATGGTGCACAATGACATCCCTACATTGGACCCTTCGATTCACTAATTATTCCTGAAATTCAATTTGACCTCAAATGTGTACAATGCTTTGTCACCTATTTAGATGTATTCATATATTTAAGAATTGTCATATACAAAGAATTCAATCCACTTAAAAACTGCAGTATATCAAAAGAGGTTCCGATATACATTATTGCAGAATAGTGTTGTAGTAGTAGTTTGCACGATACCTCTAGGGTTATAGATTTTAAGGTTATTTGGTGTTCTCCAGGATATTGTCAGCTTTGTGTGCATCGTGAGTATCAGGGTATGGAGAAAAAACAGGATGTGAAAAAACACTGGGGAACTGGGCATATACCATAGCATTCGTTTGCAACTGAATCTTAGATTCATAAAAAGACACTCTGGCTGCGACAGACAACTAAACTTTCTGATTTTAATACACCACGATGCACAGGCATGTCACTAAAGCCAAGGTATGAGCTTAAAAAAAAGGCTTCTCTTCCTCCTCCAAATCACATTCTGACATGTGTCCCACACTGAAATCCTTCCCCCGGGGCGCAAGATAGAAAAGAAGGTATCCAATCCCAAACCTAGACACAAAGGAGCTGCTAAGATACCGCAAAAAATGGATTGGGTACTGCGAAAAGCACAGAAACCTCTCCCGGAAACACGACTAGCTATAAATAAAATAAAATAAAACACTCCCCTTCGCTGCCAAATTATTTTTTTCCATCTAAATATCTCGATTTCTTTCTCTCTCGCTGTTCTTCTCGCTCTCGATATCTCCCCCTCTCTTTTTCTCTCCCTCCCTCTCCCTCTCTCTCTCTATCCCACTCTCTCTATCACTCTCATGTTGGCCTGTGCATAGCGACATACCATACAATTTTTAAGAAAAAGACAAGGGCAAGGGAGAAAAAGAGGAGCGGAAGCGTGGTTGTTTTTCTTTTGAAGAAACAGCTCTCCCTCTCGCTCTCTCATTCTATCTCTCCCTCCATCCGAGTGTGGGAGTGGGCTAGGGAAGCCCAACATTAGGCCCCTGTGCAGTGGCAGGTTTCCCATGCGTTCCAAAAATACTTCCCCATTCGCCCACTTCAGTCCCCAGCTGGCCAGGGATAGGTTAGCATCATGCTCAGCTCTCCTCGTCCTCTACTTTTATTTATTTTTTTCCGCTATAGGCTCTAGTGATTCTTCAAGCATGCCCCCAGACTCACCCACACACTATGCTAACGTTGCTCCAAACCTAACCCTTCTCTTCTGCTGTATCCGTGCACACTCTTTAGAATAACAGCGCATGGGGCCTGATGCAGCTATTGGCCTACCTGCCCCTGTCTATTGGTGACTGTTGGGTGGTGTGCATTATAAGCCAATTAAACGTTATAGGGCCGTTACCAAATATTTAGAGTTTAGCATGGAGGGAATTAGTTTGCAACGCATTACGTTTTAGCCCCATATGAAAACAAAAAAATACTCTTGCTTGTTTGGATGATTAGAATGTGTCATGGATGATTATGCTAGGTTGGGGAATTATTATTTATGGGTAAAAAAAAAAAAAAGAAAGAGGATGCTTGTATTAATTTCTAGTAATCAACTTTGCCATGATACAAGAGCAATTACTAGATACAGAGGCATAACAGTCTCCTCCAGAAAAAAAGCCCTTATTGTAGACTAATTGCTCGCACTTCTCACTAGCAAGCCATTTAGTCTGAGCAATCGTCTATGCAACTTAACGCGAGTGAATTTTATTTTGAGATGATCAACTTTAAAACGAATCCCTCCTCTTATCCCTGCATAAAGCACCTTCCCTAACAATTTGTATTTATAACGACGTACAATGAAATTAGTGTAATTAGTGATCATTACTGCTCCGATGCACACTCATCACGGCCAGACCAAATACAAACAGATTGCAACAAACGGCAAAGCGCAACAGACATGTAGAGGGAAACAGATGAAGAATGGTGAGAGCTCGCAGCTAACAAAAGTAACTATGGAAACGGCTCCACATCGCGCTGGCTTCCACCACGACTCTCTCTCCAGAAATAAAAACTGTTGGGCTAAGAGCGAATCAGGTAAAGACAAAAGATCCCGGGTGAACCTATTTATAGTGGCGCTTACATAACATATCATAGCTTATGTTGGTTCAGGCGAGTTGGGTGTTTAATAGCAAGCTTTGGGAGGGAGGGTGAAGGTTGCAGGAGGAACTATAGGAGGACTGTTGTTGTAAGTTGTAAGCCGGCCTACAGAGAGCATATTATTCATACATAATAAACATAAAATAAGAGTTCTGTGCCATTATGAGACTAATGAGTCCAAGAGAGGAGATGGTGAGGTACCTGTTAAGGAGACCATAAGGAAGGGACACTTATTTCATAATGAGATATGGATAAGCATAATATGCAATACGACATGCAGAGAGCCTGTGATGAAAAAACCCGAGTAAAAAGGTAGGATCAATTAACAAACTGATTTTCTATAAATGTGTCATCAAACCTTTCAACTAAATGGAGCCATTAGCATAATTATCTACTCATACTACTTTAATTCTAAGCAGTTCTCTATTAGTGGAGGGATGGCGGAGCTGTGTTCAAAGGGACTCTTCTCAACTCTCAAAAGGCTTATTAATTAGCTCCCTCTAGCATACATTCCCCGTAATTACATGGCAGGGCGCGCGCCACATGAGAGGCAAAATTGTCAGCTGTTAGAAGTATTTTTTTTTTATACTCTTCATACCTCTGGTCATTTTAAGACTGATTTGTATGAGCTAATAGGGTGGTACAAAAGGCAATTATTTAATGGATTGGAACCATGTTCTAAGTTTGTGAGACGGCTACAATGCAAATGTGGGTCGGTGATTCATCTGTTTATTATGCAGGTAGGACTTCAGTTAGCTGTGATGCTATCATCGTCCCGCGGTATTGTGTTGTGTTCGGGGGGGGGGGGGGGGGGGGGGGGGGAGGAGAGTGGGAGCAAGGGTACATTGCGCACAGTGTGTGCGTTTAGGGGATGTACAAATAAAAGCCATCGACTCAGAGAGAGATAGTAGAAAGGCGGAGAGAATATGGCTCATCGTCGTTCAAATCCCTTCAGGATTCGTTTTGCGTTTGCAGGTCAATGGGTCAAAGGCTGAGCTAGCACATCTCCCACGAATGTGAGCCCCAAGGCAGTGATTGCGCGCATGGATTGACACATCACCGACTGTTAAACAGTGTTTCAGTAAATGTACAGTAGAAAACCGCAGATCTAGCCTACTGGTTGTCTTCAAATGTGCCCCAGTCACCCTGCCATGGTATGGCCTGTAGATGTTAACACAATGACCACGTTGACCGAAGCTTCTGGTGTTATATAAAGGGAAACTGGCAGCCTGGGGAGTTGAAGCTGAAGTGTATTAAATTCAGTGCTATGGAGGGGTTGAGGAAATAACACTATGTTGAGTTCTGCAAGCCAACACTGCACCCGTTTCGAGGCTTTCAGCCACAGCCAAGCGTTCAAAAGGATTCATAGAAGAGGTTGGAACCCGGGGGTCATGAACACAGCTCAAGGAAAAAGCATCAGTGCTTTTTATGGCCGGGGTTGTTTATTTTGTGTCAAAGTATTAATAAGACCAAGTCCACTGTACGCCCCTGTGTACCGAACGGGATTGTCAACGAGTGAAAAGACCTTACAGTCACTAACTTCGCTCTGTGGAAGTAATGCAGTTTCAAACCGAGATCTCGCATCAAAATGGTTTGAGTCAAACTTTAGAAAATAAATAAAGTTCTAGCTGGCTATCGACGTCAGCTTGTCGCCCTCATATAGACCGTGAAACAGAGGTTAAGGTAAAACACCTCATATATGGTTTCCAGTATACTATATTATTTCTGAGTCGTGCTACTGTACGCACATTACTTTATCACATCCAATAACCTAGAAATGACGTAGTTTCAGGAAGTGAAGCATTTCATGGAACAGAGTGCTCTTTTTTTTGCGGCGTATTCTGCAATGTATACTACAGGTATTTTCAAAGTAAATGATGGAATCTTAGAATTTGTAAAACAAAAACAAGGTATACGGTAGGTTCATATGTTAAGTACTTAGAAATGGCCTGTTAGAGAACAATTTCAAGTGCAATGAAACAATATTAATCAGTATCTACGGAATATCAAGTAGATAACTAATGAATGAAGCACTCAATACTGAATGACCAATACAATAACAATTATATAACCTCTACAGGCAACATAAACTCCCAACAGCAACATTTGAAGATATGATTTATTGTTTCTCAATAAAACATATTTCAAGTCAGGATTTTTTTTATTGTAACCCCAACCCTCCCAGAAGTAATGCTGATGAGATCATCACAGACAAGTTCCAGTCTTTGAATTCTTCACTTTCATTAAAACATTAAGACAACTGGAGAATCTTGACCGATATAATTTTTGGCACTATTGAAGACAATGGCCCTCATTCATCAGCTTTATCAAAAACTCCTGTTATCCTAGTTGCTCAGGCACTCATTGTTTTAAGTAGTTTCCAGTTGATTAGGAAACGCATACAAAAAATGTGCAATTTCCAAATGTCAGTTGACCATCAAATTCCTGCATATCTAAATACAGTATTCTTTTAAATGTATTTTTATGGACAGCCAGTGGTGCACATGCCTGAAGCTGATGAGGAACACAAAGCATGGCATTTATCTGTCCAATGGCTCCACACATAGCAAACACACGGCATGACTACGAACAACAAAATGTGACAAAGTAACAGGGTTCTTTTTTCAACCACCTTATTAACACCTATTCCGGAAATAGATATTTTGGTAGAAAACAGTTTCAATAATACATAATGCCTGCTTGAGCATCACATGAGCAACGGATGAGGGCCAATTTCTTTAAAACCTTTAGAAAGAGTCTTTAGCATTAGTACTGTTCTGCCATCATTAAAACAGTCAAGGCTGACCAGCCAGTGAATGGATGGCTTCCTTGGCCTCGGCCAGTGTTGTCATTGTACTGCTCCCATATATACCCTGTCTCAATGTACTGCCTGTAAACGTTGTTGACGATGTTAGTCCTGAGTTCATTATAAAGGGCCGCCGCCTTCTCCTGATAGGGCCCCTCCACACTGCTGTAGTGGTTCAGGGCTCTGACAGCCAAATAATTTATGTTGATCCAGATGGGTCCCCTCCAATAGGGGGCGTCGTGCTCCGTGTTTCGCTTCATGTACATGGGGTCCGTCCTGGAGAGCGAGCGGAGGCCGTAGGGCGTCCACAGCTTGTCGGGGTCCCTCATGTCTCGGAGTATGTGCTCCAGCTTGGGAGAGTCGGCGTGCAGGATGTGCAGCAGAAACGGGAAGAGGCTGACGTAGCCCAGGGCGTTCACGTGCTGCAGCCTGGGCGCGCGCCGCACTGAACGCACGAGGCGGGCGGCGGCGTAGTGGTGGTGCCGTGGCTGTCCGGGCGGCACGTACACCTTCTCCTGCTGCAAGGACACGGCCTGCGTGTGGTTCCCGTAGTCGCTGAACGCCCCCAGCTGGTCCGACCAGTGGAGCTCTCCCAGCAGGCCGTTGTCACTGAGCACGTGGTGTGTCTGTTCGTAGTCGCCGTGGGGCTCCCCGAGAAGCCGCGCGATGCTAGCCATGATGCCCGAGGCCAGGGCCATCCAGCAGTGCAGGTCCACGTGCCGCTCTTCCCCGGACGGGTGGGAGGCCCTTGGGTAGTCATCCAGGCCGGAGGTCAGGGTCTTCGGGTTCAAGAAGAGGTTGGTGTCCTTGTCCCGGCCCCGCCAGCGGTAGGAATTGGGCACGGGTCCGGTCTGCGTGGTGTTGTACCATTCAAACCAGGTCTTCAGTCTTGGGAAGAGCCGCCGTAGGAACGCCAATGTGGGCAGCGATGTCGGAGCGTCAGGGTCGGAAGAATGCTGCTCGATGAGCTCCTGCAGCGCCAGGAAGAGGGTGGGCGGGTTGGCGTTCTCGTTCCGCTGCACCACAAACTCACCCGGGACCTTGCTGCGTGCCTCGTCGCCGAGGATCTGCTCGCGAGGGATCCAACCCTCCACGTTGATGAGGTCTAGCCAATGGGCGGTCGCCTCCCGCGTCACCTGAGGGTCCCATTTGCTGAGCAGCAGCTGGTGGAAGCCCTCGTCCCAGAGGAACCCCCGAGGGAAGAAAGAGCGCGAGGGAACGGCGGTGAACAGCGCGCCCTCAGGATACAAGAGCGGGTACTCGTTGTAGGCCGACTGCACCACCGACTGGCCATAGAAGTAGCCCATCCCGCCCAGCATGTTGCTGAGGGCTGCCTTGCTGAACCTGACCTGAGCCTGACTGAAGCCCTTTCGTTCCAGGCCGAAGGTCCTCTCGAACCTGGCGTCAAACTCGGCCTTCCTCCTCTCCAGCTCCTCCGTCATGGTGACCCCGACCAGCTGGTTGGGTCTACTGTGGAAGCTGGCAGATTCAAAAAGAACCTCAATCTGGAACGGGGTCTCTACGGTAACCTGGTGGACCAGGAAGTCGCTCTTCTTCCTGGGGTCGCCAGGATTCTGCTGGTGCTGCTGGTGTGGAGGCTTGTAGCTGTCAACCGCAATGTAATGCCTCTTTTCACCAGAGGGAGGGCTGTAGACAAACCTCCGAGAGAGGCTGTTCTTAACAATGTCGGTCAGCCGCTCCAAGCCTGGAGTAACAGTCTGAAGGTTGTTGTAGCTGAAAAGAGGAGAGAAAATCGGGGCACATTTATTATTGGTGTTCCCTAAAGCTGTCCTTGCAGCAAAAGCATTTACAAAAGAATCGTGGTTGGCCAAGGATTTAGTCAAACTGATTTAGTGAGTGCAAGCACTATGAAACTACTGTTAAAATACCCAATCAACACGTATTGAATCATGAATCTATTAATAAAGCACTATTTTCCACCATCATGCATCGGTTTTTATGATTCCTATAGCTACTCTGCACACAATTCTGACACAACATATGTATGCTTGATATTTCTCAGCCCCACCCAAGTCTCTTAATAATAAAAGCGTCTGCTTGATTGCTAAATTGTAACTCTAGAGTCTGTCATGTTATTTTCGATAACTACTATCATCCTTCTTCCGCCCTTCACAACCCTTCGACGTACCAAGCGTATTTGACGTTGGACAGCTCCCCAGTGACAGGCTTGCGGAAGGTGATCTTGAAGTGTCCGAGCTCCTCAGAGAAGCCGGTGATGGATCCCAGGCCTTTCTTCTCCTCCACGTGAGCTTCCAGAGAGCCCTGCGTATCTGCTGCTGCGTAAAACATGAGCGAGATGACGGGCGCTTGGCGGGATGAACTCTGGTGGTGCAGATTAAAGAACGGAAGAAGGAGAAATAAGGGAAATCAACATTTTGGAATGCAAATTCCATTACCGTTTAGGTATAGAGCAGATTTTGCAATCAGATGGGAATAACAGTGAATTCTTTATGCAGGTCATTGAGTATTAGGTGGTGGCATCTTGGATAAGGACTGCAGACAATTGGGTTCAACCCAGAAGCTTTTGTCAGGCAGTCAAACTTTGAAACCACTAGACTATCCTGCCCCCAGGTAGGATCTATCTATTTCCATATGATAATCTATCGCATGTGAATTTCAATTTAGGAAAGCAAAAAGGTAATCTGGAGATTCATCCAATGAACAAAACAATGAGCCTAGACAAACAGTTGAAGGAACCTGAATAAGAAGAGCTATAATCTCCGGTCCTCACGTGCTGTTTGGCCGTGATCCTCCAGGTCCAGTCGCCACCGTGGTCGCCGCCCCCCCGCTTGACGAACTCGGTGGTAAGGGTGAAGTCCTTATCGCGGACCTCCTGGACGCCAAAGCTGAGGCCGTCGTGCATCAGCCAGCCGTAGCCCTGCAGGCTGTCCCCCTGCTCACAGGTGTGCCTCAGGTTCACGTCCATGCTGGAGAACTGCCGCATCCACATCAGGCCTGCAGAGAGAGGCATGGTATCAGGGAAAGCAGTTTGTGGTGCGTAGGAAAATATATAGGAAGATATGTATCGAGGCCTTAGCTCCGAAATGTCCAATCCTGGCTGCTATGTTAAATGATTGGATGCCTTATCTGGCCGGAGGGGGATACGGCGGCAAAGACGAGACACCACATATCCATGCACACCTCGCCGCCGGTGTCCCTAGAGTGACGTCTGAAGTCACTTGGACGACAGGAATAGAACGCCGCGTTCAGGGTTAAGTTTGGGTTTTGGGTAAACCCAAATGTATACTGCCTGCCCTTTGGGCATCAAGATGCCTAACCCCTATCTGCTTCTCATTGATATATCTTGATTAACTGTGAAGCCAGTGTCTACTAATGAACTACTAAAGTAAATAGAAGCAGTAGTCGTAGAAATAGTAGTAGTGAGGGGTTACCTGTAACGATGGATTTAGGGCTTCTGGTTTTCATCCCAAAGTAGACCTGAGGCCTGTAGGATCCCCAGAACCTCTCTGGGGAAACCTCGGCACTGGTGCTGTTGTCATCGAGGACTCGCGGCGAAGGGTGCAGCGTGGCCACGCGTTTAGCCAGGCTGGACCGCATGTACAGGGCATAGAAAAACCAAACCAGGCTGAAAATGCAAAGGCCGATTGAGATATTGATAAACACTTTGCCAATGTCCACTTTCTTCTTCTTTTCCTTGAAGTGCAAGCCAATGGGCTTCTCGTCTTTCCGCAGAAGGGGTGCAGCTTCCCCTGCCCCCACCCTCTTCCTCTGCCGGCCCATCATGCCCTGCCGAAACAAAGGAAATGTATACAAATGAACATTGATAGAACATTTTAAGGTGATAAGAGGTGAGCTTGCGCCTTCCCAGATACTAGCATGGAGTTGCCTAGTTCGCACCATAAATATATGATTATGTTCTTATAATGTATTTGAATGGTTATGGAACGTGTACACAGTACTCAGTATATTTTATATGCTTTTGTGAAGGAATCACCTCACATTATGCACTCGGGCTTTTGTTTTGTTCATGCAATTATTACACAGGACGCAGACCAATAAACCTGCTTGCGCGAATGTATTATGTCTGTGTAATGTTTTGTGATAGCACGTCTGAGCTGACTCCTTTCGCTTGGGGAGCAAATTAAATGTGGTTTTCTGACGACAAATGGTAATAAGCTGAACTGAAACCCTGCTATTGCTCCTTTACGCGAAGCGTGCCACCGAGCTAAGGCATTTGACGTGCAGACGGGTGCCACACGGAAGCGTTACCACTACGCAAAACAAAGGGCTTTGGCTAAAGCCCACTGTATATACAATAAGTGATCTAGAAATGGATCGCAGGGTTCAACAAGAGGTATAGATTTTATTGCGCTAACTTTGTTTTTGAATAACTAATTCTCACCTGTCAAATGAATGGCTCAGCTACTCATTATCCGCTGCTAGCTTGACTATTCACTTCCTGGTCCCGCCCCCATCGCCGCTCCACCACTGACGTGTCCCAGCGTTGATCTATCACTACAAACATACCGTCTATGGTTTGATACTGAGAAAATTCACCTTTAACAGGCACATTTTCCTCACTGAATTTATTAGAATCGTAGCATAACTGACTTATAATAATACGTTACTCATTTCACTTCGACATCGTAAGAGGTTAATTCTGGTCAAATATATAAATATTAAAAGGCCTAACATAATGATTTGTCAAATTTGCATGATATTTTCCCCGCAAATAAACCGTTTAATAAAGAATAAGATGCACAAACAAGTTACATTTTTGATTTTTTTTTTTTTAATGAATGTAATATATTGTGTTCCATATCCCTTACTTTGGTCAACATGTGAAATTATACCCACAAACACTGTATAAACGTAGTCTGGAACATACATCAACAAAGTCTCCGTAGCAAGATATAAACCAGGACTTAGTTTTTATGGACACTTTTAGCAGAACTTTAACATTCCTTTTAAGACCAGGATAACCAGATACCAAACCTAAGATTAGCCATTCATTGGGGTTTCAGAATTTCCTAACACTGTGTGACAGCTCCATACGCCTGCCTAGTTAAGTGCCTATTACAATAGTCAATCACAGGTTACGGATTTCCAATTTACAAAAAGAACCAACCCCAATTGACATACTCCCCTGGCGAAGCAATGGGCCAGTTAAACATACATGCCCTGAACAGAGTATCATATGAATATTGAAACGGTACACAAAATGCTTTTTTTTGTCGAGTGCTTTTCATTATGAACAAGGGGCCTTAATATGCAGCGACAGGGACAAGGAACAGTGAAAACCCTGCAAAAGAAAAATCCCAGTACAACAACAAATAGACAAATGAAAGCATGTACTTTAGATTGAAACCATACATGTACAGCTGAATAATTAAAGACTGGGTGCTGCTGTTGCTGAGCTCTGCTACGAAGTACTATATGCTTTTCTAAGTGCTTTTCGTTCTGCAATACAATCAGAATCCAAATTATTAACAGGGACGTACAAATTCCAAGGTAGAGCACGAGAAAGACTTAAAGCACCAAATAAATGTAAAATGAAAAAAAAACGCACCCTGAAGGAACAAATGTGCCCACCTTTCACTGTCTGAAATCAAATCCTTCCGGGTTTTGTACAAAGCCTAAGGCGCAGAAAAACCTAACCTTAAGAGTTTAAGTTAACCCCCGGCAGTCATGAATACTTTTTACATTTTCTATTGAAATAAACAGATGAAGGGAACTGGGCTTCCTCGGCCTCATGTCGTCTACTCTCTCCTACGTTCCGATGCTGGTGTGAATGTGTGGAGTTGACAACAAAAAGGTACAGCAAGGTAAACTAGCAGGCCGGTGAACGGGCAGATTCAGATAACGAGATGAGTGGAGTGGAACGAAGAGTGAGGGAGTGAGGCGCCGTGCGCCTTCTCCCTTGCTCCTCCCGCTCTGCTCTTCATCAGTTCTTGACCAATCCCCCGTCTCCCTCACTGACAAAACGCTTTCGACCTCTGGTGGGTAAAAAAAGAGGAAGCATAATCAGCTAATGCAATGAGGACCGTTGGCTGTTGGCAAAGTGTCTGAGCAGTCAACTGGGTACATCTAATAAATATCAGACCGGAAAAAGGCCCACAAATGGAAAATCTATGTATGCTGCTATTTTACGGTATTTTTGATCAACTTTATAAATTAATTAATTTTGGTGCAAATGTATATACGCGGCATTTGAGTCCAATGAAATTCAACAAATGACGAGGTCATTGACACAATGTTGATGTCTGATTAGACAGGCAAGTAGAAAACTGATACTCTGTCACAGTAACTGGTGTTATGGGGTTTGCTTTCCCCTAGCGGTTGGTGAGCGCCGCTCACCTTGATGGACAGGTGTCTCTGAGATGTTTGGTGATGACAGACTCCTGGTAACACAGATCCACGAAGGTCTCCATGATGGAGTGGGCGTGGGGCACGTCCAGGCAGATCTCTGGCAGCTCGTCGTACACACGCTGGAAACCCTGAAACCCGCACACAGAGAAGAAAACCTGCATCACTACAACAGGGTTGTTAACAGAACATATTGTTTGATAGTAAATCAAGTCGTTTATCCAAAGCGACTTTAAAGTGAATACAGGTAGAATGTCTTCAGGGAGCAGGCAGGGGTAAGGGCATCTTGCTCAAGCATACCTACAGGTAGGCAGCAGACGTGAGCATTGAGCCCTGCCATCCTGCTGGCTGCCTCAACATCCTAGCCCGCTACACAATCCTTTCCCACCACAGTTTTTTTTAGAACCCGAACTGACCCGGTTCATCTGGTCCACGGTGATGAGGCCCGACTTCCAGAAGGACTGCAGGAGCTTCATCATCATATGGATGGCGGTGTCCCCTTTGGACTCCAGCACCATCACTATAGCCTGAAAGGCAATGCAAACAAGTATAAAATAAAAACGCAAGATGTTTTCATTCAAATATCCATTTTTAACAAGATTTAATGTGTAACTCATTTACAATAGTAAATTAAAAATTTATTCCATTGAATGTCATTTTGCCGTTTGACCACAAGGTGGCAGTGTTGACAATGCCAGTTTGTGGTTTACTGTTGTTCGGGTCTAGCTTGTACACACACCTCGTAGACTAGCTCGTGGTGGAAGTGGGGAACTTCCAGGTCCTTGAGGCATCGCTCTGCCTCCGACACCTCCCCAGACACCAGGTACTCCTTCAACAGCAGGATCATCTGGAGAACACACACACACACACACACACACGGTGCTTAAGACACAAAGTATGTGTAGATACAGTGTTGAGTCAAAGTAAAGTTCATAATAGTTCGTAAAATGTGCGCAATCTCTGACACGCTACAGGATAAGAGAAGGCAGCAGATTGAGGCAACCTTCAGATGACTGCCATCTTGGATTTACATATTTTTGGTGAATGCCAGTCATGCATACAAAATTATCTTGCATTTGAGGTATAATGACATACCATTTCAGTAAACTTTATTTATTCGGAGCCCGGAAAGTCATGCTATGTTGCGAATAACACATTTGCAGACCAGTAAGTAAGTTTATCGTTGATAACTTGTATATCATAAAAGATTAGTTATCCATGCTGCCTAAGATGTCATAAAACGATTTCAACAACACAATCATGGCTATGTCAGAATCATCAGTTTATCTTACAGATACTAGCCGTACTGAGCACGGAGAGCTGAAGAGCTAACTCTTCCCAACATGTTATTCACAGACACAAGGGACAGCAGAGATAACTACAGGGTTGAACTTTTACGTGAACGTTTAATGAGAGACATTTATTTTTGCACGGCCTCTTAACTCACGGTGGCTTATGCATTTAAGCTAGCGAAAGACTAGACAAGCTAAAAGAGGAAGAAGCCAGAGACGACGATAGAGATTTGAAAGAGGTCTCCTGCCTCTACTCCAAACAAACCACACTTTAAACTCCCATGGTTGTACAAAATATTGAGTCATTTTTAAAAAGGCGAGGAGTATGCTCCCAATACGTCAATATAACCCTGCCTTGCTGGTGTATTATCCACGCTAATTAGGAGTGTATATTACCTTAACTAATTAGGTATGTTGTGTTGTGTGTGCGTGTTAGTTTGATGTTGTTGGTGCACATAAATAGGGTGCTCCTCCCTTTTGTTTCGAACATCCCGGTCGATTTCTGCTGAATGAGCATGACCGCAGATCACACACTTTTACCCTGAATGCATTTGGTATCCGAGAGCCAAAAGATTCAGTGTCAATACTATCCCCTCAGTGTTCATTCCCTTAGTGTTCACGATACTTTGTGGCCCGAAACCACAGCGTTTTTAAAACACAATTTGCCACCCTTTACTCAAACCCTTCATTAGCAATCATTCTTCCAAGCCAAATGTTCCTCAACAATGTCTGATTAAAGCCAAGCGTCCATTGTGGTACTGTGCCTGGCGAGGGGCTCACCTCCTTGACGAGATGCTTGACCGGCCGCAGCCCACCGCCCACACCCCACACGTTGTCTAGCCGTACTATCTCCCGCTTCATGGACAGTAGCACGGCAGCGCGGTCCAACGCCGCCCTGGACAGACGGCATCAGCAGAAGCGTGAGTGGAAAAAAAACAAAAAACGATTCTAGCCACACACACACACACACACACACACACACACACACACACACACACACACACACACACACACACACACACACACACACACACACACACACCTGGAAAATGTGATGCTCTGTTTGGTGGTTGTATAGGGCCACTATTTGACCACCTGGTGTGGGGCTGGGTGGTAATGCCAAGCCATTTCTTAAACCTATCAACTGGTGACATTCCAAGAGGGAGTGTTCATCCAGAAGTACGATAGAGCCAACGCCAGCCGAACACCTTTGACGTACTGTATTACACTGTATAAAAGAAAGAAAATAAATGAGCAACGATGTTATCGTTTCCCTTACCTGGCGTGGACACAGTCCACCTTGCCCTTGTAGCAGTCGAGGAACGCCATAGGCAGCACGTGGTCCGCTATGGCTCGGGCCAGGAACTGTCCCAACATCTGTGGCACAAAACACACCAGTCTCATCATGTCTTTTTAATATAGACGATAGGAACTTTATTAATCAGTCGGGAAGGTTCCCTCAGGAAATTGCACTTCCAGCAACAGCAAACATCATGTTACAAATAGAGGAGGAGTTAAAAACAAGTACAAATGTGCCAAAAAAGGTGTATGTACTTGCAGGCTGTGTTTTCCTGGCCTCCCCCTCAATTAAAATAGTTTTGAGTAGATATCATTTATTCTACCAGCAAAAGATACTCAAATCTACACACACAACATTACAGTATCTTCTGATTGGTCCCACTAGTATCATGTCCACATGCCAGTAAAAATCACCCGACACCCATTTCTAGCCCATTGACAGCTGCCGTATCCATTGCCGGATTCACCGCAGATGGCGCCGTTGCCTCCCCGTATTTTCTTTCCCTGGTCCTGCTGCCTACCTTGGGGGCCTCGGGGGTGTCCAGGATGAGCTCAGGCAGCTCCTTCAGCATCTTGTCGAAGGCGCGGGCCATGTCGGCCTGGGACAGCTCCTTGCCCAACAGGTCGGACAGCAGGCGGGATGTGAGCTCCCGGTGGCTGGCCTTGCCCTCCAGGGAGAGGCACAGAGCCAGGGAGGAGAACTCGAACTTGTGAGCACCCAGGTTTAGGCCCTTCAACAAAGCCTGGGGGAAGGAGACCGAGACAACACACACACACACACACAGAGACCGAGACCGAGACAGAGAGAGACTATTAGATTGGCTCAATGGATTAACAGGGGAAATATGATTTTAACATCGGGAAAGACATTCAAATGAGTAGCTGTGATGACTGCATTGTTTTGTTAATTCTGAAAAACTGCGATATCAGGCACATGGTCTGTAGGTTGATAATTGCTGGAGTATACATCTAGAGCAATGCACCCTAACTGTGCCTGTTACCAATGTGGGTGGTTGATTGGGTTCAAATGATGTTTGGAAGAAGAGATGCACAGAAATCGAAGAGGTCAGGGGGTCACCAAAATATTCTGAACCCAAAATAGTGTCACAGACCAAAAAAAGGATTAGAACCACGATTCTAGTCAGCTATGCATATAGCCTCTAAATGGCAAAACCCTTCTCATGAAGAGTGCATGGGTGTCGCTTCACATTACCTGGACTTCCTTAGTGTCTCCGTGTTCAAAGTACTCCTTGACGATGGGGTTCACCGTCTTCTCCAGCAGCTTTTCATCCAACTCCGGCACCACCGTGGCGTACACTGTGTCACCCTGTTTAGACAGACAGAAACAAACATGCTTTACGACTCAGTTCGATTTACAATTAAGTTACATGCGCTTATCTCATCTGGTCCAAATACGTGTATATTTACATGTGCACACACTCATCATTATTTTATAAATCAAGAACATTATTTTCATTTGCAGAGGATTCATTAATTGCACACTGGGAGTCTAAAGGGATACAGAACCATATGATATAGATCATTATTAACTTGAGAGAAATTGGGAGAAATCAACTCAGGGAGGGCTCCAAACAGAAATATTTCTTCCCTGCAGAATAGAACAGATGATTGGGTGCTCTGATGCAACATGTGTGCACACCGCACAAATATGCACCACTTCATAATAAACACCAGTGTCACTCCAAGTACAAAAGAGCCCTCGCACACACCTCACTTTTCCAGTTCCCTCTATAAAAAAAACCAAGCCTCGGCTATGAGAAAATTAGCAATGACGGGCTGAACAGGACATTAATAAATGAACACACTGCTTTGCTCACTAGCAGTTGTTTATGCCTCCCCAAATGGCTGCAGTTGATGTATGAATTTGGTTATGCTGCGATTACACAACTCAACTCCTATTCCACCCTTCAAAAACCTTTGGGTGTTTGGTTTTGCGCAGGGCGTTCCCCCTGGACCACCCACTGCTGTTTACCTAAAGTGACGCTGGAACCAAGGGACTTTGGAAAGAAACTGCATGACCCAAGACTGTATGATATCAAGTGGGACGGCCTGACCAGTCGCTCTATTCCCCCGGACAACCAGAGTCCACACTGTCGATGTGTCCCCAAAAAGCCTCAACATCACCCTCGCTCTGGTTTGATTAGTGCCTCAGAAGGTCATAACACAGCGATCTGAGTGCCGAGTATACACCACTAGAATAGACCATTAAATTAGAGTTACTATGGGGGGGGGGGGGGAACGCAGAGACCAGACTCCACTGTCTGGTCTCTGCGTCCATAAATAGAGCGAACAATTGGGTTTTGTGTGAGACTCCGCTATTCAAGAACAGAGAGGGCAGCTTGGCGCGTAGTTCATCAGAACAGAGAGCGTATGCGTGTTTGTTTGTTTTCTGTGTGTGGACTGACGTCAGTTGCGACGTGAGGCCCTCTCGTCTCCACTGGGACAGGGGGGGGTCACACAACACACACACACACACACACACACACACACACACACACACACACACACACACACACACACACACACACACACACACACACACACACACACACACACACACACACACACACACACACACACACACAGCAGGGCATCCCACAGCTGTCAATAGGCGAGGCGCATGCTCCTCATAACTCTGTTGTGATTGTTTTTTGTTGTGTACGCTGGTGTGCGTATAATTGAGCTGTGAAAGGGTGTAAGGCAGTGCAGACTCAGCAGTCCAGGTCACCGTGGGTCCGGCGTGGTCACCTGCTGGACCCGGACCGGCGGTCGCCTCTCTTTATCCCCCATTGTTTGGGCGCCTCAGTTTTCAGTAAACACCACTAGAATTTGGCCGCAGATTGACCCGGTCGCGTTGAATATCACTGTCGCTGAGCTTGACGGACTAGAGGCTTTGTTTTGGTTGTATTTCTACTGTCTCTACTGAGTACGCAAATCAACATTTTAAGTTGTAGGCGTCTCCTTAGATTCAACATGTGACGCGTCTCTTTTTGATCCCCCGTGATCATTTCTTGTAAAACACGTTATGGTTTGACAGTTTGACTCCTTTGTTCAGATCGTAGGCTACGGCCCTACGCCATCGCTCGCCTCTTTCTCAGAACAGAAGCACTTTTCCCTCCACTCAACTTTCTTCATTGGGAACCCGGCGCACAGAGAGTGAGACAGACGGACAAGGAGACAGACAGCATCTACTGACCTGCGCCACTTCGTCGTAGTTGGGGTCCTTTGCGTCGGGCTCCTCCACCTCATAAACCATCCCGGCGGCCCCCCACACTCCTTTTCCACCGGCCCCACCTGGGAGACAAACAGCCGACCAGACAATAGTCTCTTACATGGACCTGCCTCAGATTTACGTTCTTTGTTCATGGGTTTAGTGAAATGTTCTACAAATGCAAGTTAACATTAGAACCAATATGATTAACAGAGGAAATGATGGCTATCGCTACATAAAGGCCAACATCAAAACGATCCTAAGCAGATCTCATTGGCCATACGTTGTTAATGAACACATTTTAACAATCTTTATATTTTTCTTTCCTAAAACAGACCTTTTTTGGGCAGGCCCCGTCCTTTGCCGGTGCGTGACTTGCGGTCGTTGGCGTTGACCTTCCCCTTGGGGCTGTCACCGCCGGGCACCAGCTCCCCCGACTCCGACAGCGAGTCGCTGGTGGAGTTGCGGGACGAAGACTTGCGCAGCCTGCGCTTGGCTTTGGCCTTCAGGCGGGCCTCATGGAGGGCCTTCTCCTGGGGCGTCCAGTTACCGTTGACCTCGCAGTCGTTCAGGTCATCGTCGTAGCCCGCCATGTCACCGTCCAGGGCAAACACGCCTAGTGATTGGATGAGAGGAAACCACAAAGGACACGCCCCCTTTAGCTCACATGGTCAACCAATGTATTTTATCCCCCACTGGAAACTGAGTAGATAAAATAATTATAAGATGACCCTCTTGGAGAGAACAGCGATGGACAGTTTATTTCAGCCCAAGTAATTTTCTTTAATTGGCTGCATTTATGGTAGGAAGCTAACAGCATCATCATCAACTAAACCTCAAGAACAACAAGACACAACACGAAATACACACACTGAGCAACAGCTAGTAAACCTCTTCTCCTATTCAGGTATGTTGTTTTTGAAAGGAGATATGGTTTTAACCTTATGAACCACTCAAAAGAAACTGTTGAGTGGGTCATTCATAGTTTAAATGGATGACTACCGGCTAGTAATGGAGGCACCAAACAATATTCTCCCAAAACTCTGTTCTTGGATGAGATGGTACAAAACATGTTGGCGGTACAGATCGCTAGTATTGCATTAACCACTATCTGCAGCCCCGCATTTCACAAGGCACTTGGAGGCCAGTCTCATCTAATAATCTCTCAGCCGAAACAAAATACCTTAAAACGGTTGCCATGTGTACAAACAGGAACTCATTTAGACAAGCCATACTTTTTTTCCATCTTAACCAACAATCAGGTACTTAAGAAAGGTTGCTGAAGACACCCAAAGACACGCAGCCTTCACATAGAGGGTAGCAACCACATCAGAGCCCGTTGGCATGCCACAGATGGCCCCGTGCGTGGGAGAGCAGCACAAAACTTGCTGACTGCAGGGATCTTTTTCTATTCTCTTCAGCCGTTTTCGTGTGCTCTTCGTCCGTACCAGCGGAGGAAGCCGATGCTCTGCCTGATATGGCTGCCGTGGGCACTCACTCGAGTCACATGACCGTACTGTACCGTAGGCGGTGGAGGGGGCACCAAGGACAAAATACTGGCGAGTCGTGTAATGAATACTCAGTGTATCCATACTCCGCTGTGTCTGCCAAGCTCGACAGTTGCTGCCTTCAAACACAAGCAATGGTCGAGGCCTATTCAGTTATTCTCTTTGGTTACTTCCATACAACAAGTATTATGCAACACCCCGTGGACTGTTGCATGATTGTGGTAGGGTCTAAAAAGGAAAAATCCTACTACGGCCACAGTTTGCATGACCGCAGTTCTCTGTAAGGGATACAAACAGGCAGGCGAAGGAAAGGCAAGTTGGTGCGGTGTGGGCTTACAGCCCAGATTTAACCTGTTGTAGCACTGGGACAACCAGTCACCAGCCGCTCTGCTGTAAACAAGTGAGCACGTGTCCCATGGCCTCCTCTCGGGCGCTACTCCCTCTCCCTCACGCAGGCTATATGCCACGACCCCGCCGGAGCAGTAAGTTAGGGACTGGCCAATGGCCGCGCTCCAAGCTTAGATGCAGGCCAGCGAAAGGAGAAAAAAAATAAAAAGAAAGTCAAGGCTGAGGGCGAAGGCAAGAGATTGAGAAACTATAGGAAAACAAGACAGAGCATAGCGAGTTAAAAAAGGCATAGTGTAAGTCAAGAGCCATATGTTGCTCGATGTATGACACATGGCTGCTAGACTTGTGGAGCTGGTTTCCTAGATTAAAGGCTTTCCTTAGATGTTTAGGTTGTATCCCTCATGACCACCTATATTTACACAAGTTGATTTATTAGTAGTAGTGTGTAGTCTTTAGGCCCAGAATAGAGGAACATGGCTTATTTTGTCTGAGGAGTGCTCCGTTCGCATTCTTAGGAAATTGACCTACTTTTTACCACTGTACATAGTATTACACACACACACACACACACACACACACACACACACACACACACACACACACACACACACACACACACACACACACACACACACACACACACACACACACACCCCTGGCGGTGTAAATTTCATGCCCTGCCAATTGAGCAATATAGAAGCACATGGAAGGGAATACAAACTGTACTGATCTCTGGTAGCCATAGGGCAGAGATAGGTGTGGTGCCAACTGTTCAACAGTCATTATGAACCAGATACCTGATAGCTTTTATAAATGATAAAAAATAGAGTTTGGGATTCACCTTGTTAACTTTGGAATAAATGTGCTTTTGGTGAACTGCGAAAAATTTTAGGCTGAATAACTGAACAACAAACAGTAAACAGAGTAACCCTGCGGTGCAGTAAAGATACAGCAGTGTCTGGCCTTAGTCAAAAACACTCCACCAACGAGCCACTTCCACAATGTACTAAAACACAGAGTACAGGCGCACATGACGACTGGTCTGCACATTCTGATCCCAAACATGAAGACGGACACCAAGCACGCTGTGTGTGTGTGTTGCGCTGTGTGTTTGTAAGCAGTGGGGCTGCTGGGCCGACAGCAGAGCAACAAGCAGACTAGAGCATTCTGTTTAGTCAGCAGGCCATGAGGAAACCAGGGCCGACATTTATGGCATTAAGGCCACTCCATAAAGCTTTCCTCTTGATGTTTATCTAAGGAGTTTCAAAGACGCTCTTAATGCCTAGGCCCAGCAGATTCTGATATTCCAGGAAGAAGACAAACAAGTTAACTTTTTTTTTTTTTAACAAAAAAACATACATAGGATACATAGTGATTAAGAGTGTTCGCTTTAGAAATACTGAATAAGGTAACATAGTTTTGCTGGCCAATAGACAAACTTTTTGTATGTGCCAATAGAGAGACAGGTTGAATATATCCGTAACCATGAATTCATCCTGACCTTATTGAGCTTTATGCGAACAGGCGAATGGAGTGTATGAGTACATGCTGTACAGAGTGAATGCAAAGGTGAGGATGTATGATTTGGAGCAAAATGAAATAAAACAAAAATGTATATATTTGAAAACATGTGTATTGTCTAATCTTTCATTTGGTTGCTTACTGTATTCAAAGCAAAGACACATTACGTAACTTGCAAAAACACAACAACATTACAATTTGGCGCATTCCTATTGGTCCAAAAGGTAAAGAGTAGTGCATGCTTACGTCACCATTGTACTCAATGGAAACAGTCTGCAGAAATATGGCTAAGAGCAGATACGAATGCTCCACCACGACATGCAAACCAAGCGAACATATATATGGCATGCCTTTATTTAAACACTCGCCCAAATTATAAAAAGAGGAACAAAAACCGTAATCATTCCGTGCACCACATTAAAAATGGTACAAATACAAATCACACATCGGAGCGGAAGTGACTGCTGTTTTCGACCAATCAAATACAGTCCGCGTATTAATCTTGTCGTATAGCTTTGCACCATTTTAAAAGACTATCAAAATACCGCACGCACAAATATACTAGCATAAAATAGTATCCAAGTGGAGGAAGCAAACGGCATGGTCCAGATTTGCAGCTGACGACGCAGAGGGCTGCGGGGGGCTTCGGAGCACATGGAGCATGGCTGGTATCGGAGCCCATCCCTTTCTTGGACAATGGACTGCAGAACGCAACCGTCTTCACACAACCCCATTTCAATGTGTCCTTCGACGCATTTGCATGCGATCATCATCGAGACGATCAATAAGCACTGGGTTATTAGTAATGATAACTCACCCTCGTGTTGCTGAGCGGTGGACCAAGTCTCCACTTCGGTCGCCATGGCGCTCTGTAAAGGCTTGTTTGTTTATTTTTTATTGCACGTTCTGTCAAATAGCTGCGATCCGGACGGGTTTAGCGAATGAAAAATTCAACAAACAATACCTAAAATGGTATCTTCAATTAATATTTGGACAAAACGCGTGCTAAATATAAGCCCTACTCGACGTCGTATTGTTGTTCTTTTGCTCACGCAATGATACAATGAGAATATAATGTAACACTAGAAAAAATCTATACAAAATAGCATTCAAATTAAGACTACAACACTCCAGTCGCAGTGTTCGAAATATTCGGTCAAAACAACCAGCTTGAAAGAAAATGGCTAATCGAAGCACATTTCAACGAGCAGCCTGCAAGATAAACAAAGTCTGTTTTTAACTTTGGAAGTAGCCTGAGTCGAGGCGGAGTCATGTGGACACAGCGCTGGCTGGGATTGGTTAATACAGGGGGCAGGTGCCGTCCACGGTAACCAATCACAGAGCAGCAATCCATAGCATGCAGAAGATTAAAAACAACTATGGCAATAACAGATATACGATGTTGACAACCTTGGTTTTTTATGGCTTACTCTTAAAAGCAATTGTTAAAAACTTGGTTAAGCGTAACTTCAATGCTAATGGCCCTATAGTACCCGCGATGACGTCTAGGGGACCATTTACAGTACATATTAAGTTGACCATGGGAGGTGGACCAACAAACTGACCAACGTGTTATTGAGCTGTGTTGTCCCCGCCCCCTACATCAATCTTGTCCGATCGGCCCAACCGAACAGAAAGGACGACGTGTGCACTGACTGGATGTGATCAACATAGCACTACGGTGTAATGCTTTCTCACCTCCAACGTTTCCCATTATAGTTGAAAACAATTATTCATTAAATCAAAGGGATAGCACGAGGTACCTTTTATTTTTTGACACAGGATCCAAAGTCTCGGTTGAATAAAGAGATGCAAATGTTTATGTAATACAGTGGATAACCCAAAATCAAGAAAATATTCATTTAAAAATGCCAAATCAATCGTTACAACACAGCTATATCAAAAAGACATGATGGGTGCAAGCAAATAGGCACCAATAAAGTGAATGTATTTATCTGTGAGCATTTACAGTAGAATATGCATCAGGATTTTCAGCACAATACACAACAAGAAAAACAAATGTACAATGGGATATTTTCTTCTGTTCTGACAAACTATTGAAAAAGGCCTAGGTTTAGATATCAACGCTGATAAATATTATCATGTTAACTAACACCAACAATAATCACCTTTGGCCTCATAATAAGCTGCAATTGTTTTTAATATCACACCACCAATTTCTTTCCTCTTATACATGTATGCTACACGGATAAGAGCAGAAGTCATAATTGCACAATAGGATACCCTCAATGTACACCACATGTTCGCTAATATTACTTTAAACTATTCCACCTACAACCACGTAAGATGCTGCTAAAGAGTCTACTACTCACTTGCAATTCATGTTAGCGAACAGAAATGTTAATTTCTACATGGAAAAAATATAAAAAGTAGGCCATGTCCTGTCCGAACTGGGGTTTTATCTTCATTTTTTTTTCCCTTGTTCACCTAAACAAACTGGTTTATGTTTTACCATTTTAAAATGAGATAGTACAAATATAGAATAAATACGATCTGGAAAAAAGTTGAGTCAACAGTCCTTTGCAGTCATTTCTTAGCGAGGTAACAGTCTTACATTGGGCCTTGGCCTGTCGGTAGAAATGAAAGGGGAGATCATAGACGCACACACGCGCGCACACACACACACACACACACACACACACACACACACACACTTAGCTGCTAGAAAAGGCAAGAGAGAACAAACTACTTTGGCTGAAGTGTATTACTGGGCAAACTCAGTATCAGATCGGGGACAGCTAAAGTCTGCTTTCACCTAATCAGAGAACAATGAGCCGTTGTTCATGCCAAATAAAGAGCCACGTACAATCAATGAGCCATGCCCTTTGCCAAATACAGGGCAGTATTACGAGGTAAACTCATTTTCACAACCTCTTTTCACAAGTCCTTTTCTTTTTGTCAAATGCTCACTTGAACAAGGGAAAAAGGTGTGATTACTATTCTATTGCTAAATACTAGTTCTGCAAGTCTCGTGTGTGTACTTTGTACGGAGAATATTTTATAAAGAGACTGCTTAAGTGTTGATAGATTTTTGGTATACGAGTACATACAGCCAAACGGGAGACATACATAGCAGCCCAATGATGACATGATGTCTAACGCAAAATATATTATCTTCTAGGCACGATATACATACTGCAAGAGACAATATACTTTTAAAAGCCCAACCCAATGAGAAAAAAAGGGATTGTTGTGATACTTGATATTTACCTATTTCTTTTTTACAAAAATGTACAGTAGTGATGAAGCAGTGGAAATTAGAAGAATATTAGCCTATATGTTTCAGGCTATATTCACCTTGATTGGGACATCAGTGTCTCTTAAATATCTGCCTCTTCCGTCTGGACACATTTTCACATCCGGCCCTCGAGTCTTCCGTAAACTATATATTTTCGAGAATAAAGAAAAATCCAGGTGCTGTAGAAACTAATGATAGGAAGGTGAGAGGTAAGCTCCAGGCAAATTGTGATTCCTTAATATGGCCTCGGCATACGTTGCAATCAACTCAAAGAAACCACAAATACAAAATGTTCTCAAGCAAAGTGAGACGCTGCATGTATGTTTGTTTTCAAGGAGCCACATTAAATATTGTAACACGAATGCTCTCTTCTTTTTTTTTTTTTACAATTTCATTGTCTGCACGTTTTACCTGTGGAAATCATTCAGCTAAGTTCTTAAACAAAAAAAGATATCAATCATGTTTCATATGTTAAGAGCATGACCACAAGTACATGGTAGATCAGACCACTTTGTTTTCGGTGAAACATATTCCTACGAAAAAGATCACAATAAACACAGTCGAGATGGCTTTCCGAGTATCCTCTGAAGATTTCACATGCCAAACAAGTTTGATCGTAAACAGTCTCTCTTCTTGTCATTGCAAATGCATATACATTCATGTGGTAGATGTGGGTGAAAGCCGCGCTAAGAATGCCCGCTTTATAAACAGTTCGTGCCTCACAAAAACAGTCCATCATCACGGTGGAGGGGGAGGGGTGCTCTTAGTTTCAAGTTCCCCTATCTTAGCTATTACAAAAGTAACTCTGACACAATACGTTGAATAACTGTCAAATCGAAGAGGGATTGTAGTTCCGTTATAAAGCTCTGTCACCCAAGTAGATCTTTTGTTTGGTTTTGAGTCTTTCTTTTCAGTTCGGCCATCTTGAATGAGGGAGGAAAGACACAGTGTGCTAAAGACATGTAATTTAAATATGTAAAGTTGTTGTTTCTCTCCCGTAAGTGCTTTCATTATTGCCTCTGAAATAAAAAAGAAAAGCAACATAAAGCTGAACCTGATAGCGTAGTGTCACAACCGAACCAAAAGTTGTATATGGGCGATAGTAAACAAATTATTTGTTAAAGGCAAAATGCTTATTAATGCCATAATTCACAGAACCAATAAATTACGTCTCTTATCACCATGAAAACACGTTGTGGAACTGCACAATTTGGCAGTGATTTATAAAATGAATAAGTACATTTAAAAAATATTGGAACCCTCAATGTGGTCAACAGTCAATGCAACCAATGATAAATAAATCTAGAAAGTATTTCTGTTGTACAATTCATAAGTACACATTAACAGTCTTCCCTTCATCCTCAACAGATCATGTGTAATCTCTATCTATATGTTTCAGAGAAAGTTTTATTTTGTTTATAAACAACAGTCCATCTAGCCTCATTATAATACAATAAACCGACTTTTCAATAGCAATGGGTTTCAAACTTCGAGGATTAATCAAGTAAAGGAATCTGCTAAAGTGACTGGGCAGACACATGCTCAGCTGGATTCAAAGACAGAGAAGTTTGGAAAGTAAATCACAAAAGAAAATGTACGTATGTGTGGAGTGTGTGAGTCTGTATATGTGTTGTATGTGTGTCTATACGTTGTACTCCTTACTTGCAGTGAATTGAAGATACAAAATGGAGAAAACGGATATAAAAAAAGTGACCCCGAAGCCATTTCCTTACAGAAACCGGTCTATCTGGGAAAGAAAAGTCTAACGTTCATAAAAAAAAAAAAAAAAGCAAGTAAAAACCCACTTCCATATTACCCACTCATCTCCAGTCACCATTAGCAACATGCTAACACCTTCTAATTCAGCCTTTCAATTCAAGCAATTTTTGCAGGCTGGGCACCTATGAGCCTTTGACCCTCTGTTCCTCGACAGCAGAAGGTGCTGCTAGGCCCCGCAGGTAAACCGTCCCGACTGTCGCTGGGATTTTGCGGTACCTCAATTCTTCCTGGGATGAATCCTGTCACCAGACCTCCAGCTCACGACGTTTCCACGGTGACGGTGGCCTTGCCCGTCTTGTGGGGCAGCCCAGAGGTCGCGGCCGTCTCCGCTCGCTGATACGGGCGCCGGCCTGCCGCCGCTTGAGCACGGAGGGAACAGTCAACGCTGTCGTGCAGGACCTCCTCTGCCCCCTCCCCGTCTCCCAGCGCCCCCCCACCTCCTCCTCCTCGTTTCCCGCGGTTACCGCCTCCGCCCTTCTCCACCGTGGGCTCTTCCTCTTCCGTCCGCTTGATGTGGCAGCGGCACACCTCGATACCCGAGTCGCCCGTAAGCCTGCGATGGCGGAAGTGGTCTTCGTCATCTTCCTCCTCATCCTCCTCATTATCAAGATCATCTTCCTCTCCTCCTCCTCCTCCTCCTCGTTGTTCTTCCTCCTTCCCCCTCTGCGAGGCCACTTGCTGTTTGCGCTCGGCGTCGTAGCGCTGGTGCTCAAAGAACGCCACGCTGGAGGAGAAGAGGGCGTGTTTGGGGAAGGGTGAGGGTGGCGGGGGGAGGCCGGGGGAGGAGCCCCCCGTCCCGCCCCTCCGTCCAGCCCCCAGCGCACCCAGCGGGTCAGACACGACCAGTGGGCGGGCCGGAGGAGACACAGAGGAGGGGGCCGGTGGGGGGGAGGAGGTGGAGGCGGAGGAGGGCGGGGCCAGGGTGGGGGAGAGGATGAGGGGCGGGAGGGGGAACGCGGCCGTCGCAGACGACGGCCGCGTTCCGCCACGGGGCGGCCCGGTGTCGGGGGCGGCGCCGGGGAACGGGCCGGGCGGGAGAGGGGCCGAACGCCCGGGCCTGGTCGTCATGGCAACGGCGACGGCCCGGTCGGCGCCGTCCCCGGGGGTGGAGCCGCGGCTGCTGTCGTAAGTCTCGTCCGTCACCTGCACGGAGAAGGAGGTGCTGGAAGGGGAGGTGATGGAGCAGGACTCGCAGGAGCAGCTGGTGTAGTTATCGGAGCTTTGGGAGGAGGTCATGGTGCTCCTGGCGGGGGTGCGGCCGTGGCTGGGCGGGTAAGGGGTGTGGCTGGGGGCCTGGCTGGGCGGGTACAGCCCCTGGCTGAGGGGGTAGGGGCCGTGGGTAGGAGGATAGGGGCCGGGGTAGGGGTACGGAGGGCAGGGGGGGTGAGGGGGGTGGTGGTGGTGGTCCTGGGCGTAGGAGGAGCTAGGGCCTCCTAGGGCACCTCCTCCTCTCCCGCCTCCTCCTCCTCCTCCTCGCAGGGCAAAGACGGAGCTGTAGGGGGGAGGAGGGGTGCAGGGCTGAGCGGCCACCTCCTCGTACGACGGAAGTTTGAAGGAAGCCAGGAAGCCTACGCCAGGGGATTGGTCAGGTCAAAAACAAATATCCGCTGAAGTCGGTTCCACTAAACCCCCTTAAATACAGAGGTTACAAGCTTTGGCCGGCTCTTTATTATTTGGCTATTTGTTTACTTTTTGCACCTTTTTTTCATTTAGCAGAAGCTTTAATCAAAAAGCTACTAACCGGGATTTTCTTCAATGCTTGGCTGATAAGAAATATTTAAACAGCTTTTAAACATACTTTAAGGTTGACTTCAAACCATTTGTCAACTGACGTCAACTGACTTCTGCTGACGACTATCACAAATCCCTCAGACTACAGTGATACGAGGTGCTGTGTTCATACTTAGGTCCAGCATGGAGGTTGGGTAGTTGCAGGCGCCGTTGTAGGCGATCAGGTTAATTTCTCTCTGTCTCTGCTGGTGCTGGAGCCTCAGCTTTGCCCAGCGGTGCCGGTACGCACAGAAACAGCTGAACAGGATCACCACGGTCGACAGCAGCCAGAACCCTGCGGTGGCCGGCACACAGAACAGAGCTTAGCTCTCAGCCTGCTCCCAAACTCTCTGATGTTAACGGTAGCATAGCTTTCGTTTTTTCTATATATATCTCTCTCGCAGCATGAAAAGTACATCAACCATATATTGAGCTGGTTTGGTTACTTTGGACAAATGCTCATTTGATCTAAATCTTTAAAATTTCAAATGTTATAACTATAAGCATTAAAACAAACACACAACGTTTCAGCTATTTGCGCTTAGAAGCTTAGTTAATAGATGGTCACTTGGTGATTGAAGCTCATTTAAATGTGACCTACACCACAGTTCATAATAGTAGGTGCAGCAGCCGGTCTCTCCACAGCAATGGCCCGTGTCACAGAGGTAGCCGGGCTTGTTGTTCAACCCGGGACAGTATTTAGGACTGACCACGGGTTGGTTGCCAGAATTCCCGTGAAATGTCACCACCTAGCGAAAGAAACGCGACATTCAAATATATCCATGCCATTGCAAGAATAGCTTGAAGTAGGGAATTAACCAAATTAAATGACATAAATTCTAATCATTACTCTGTTTTATTGAAACTTTAATTAAATTAAAAAAAAATTGTACCTGACATTCGTCGGCAACGGTAAAAATGAGAATAATAATAAAAAATAACATAATAAGAAGCTATTGTCGTTTATTTTAATTGTATTGTAATTGTATTGTAATTGTGTTGTAATTGAATTGTATTGTAAACTGCATTGCATGTAAAAAGTCCCTAATCAAGCCTGTACTGGCGGTGCAGGCTGCGACCGGTGTGCCGTACCGTGGAAGACTCTGTGCCATCCAAGCCCTGCAGGGACATGGTCATCTGGGGAACACAAGGCACACACACACACACGCAGGGAAAAGCTGCCGTTTATATGGCTGACATTTCAAGATGGAAAGAAATGTCAAGGGGTTAAGGGCACGGTAAATACCAAAGATTGAGTGTGTGCAAGTGATTGAGAGAGAGGTAGAGAGAGGTAGAGAGAGGTAGAGAGAGAGAGGTAGAGAGAGGTAGAGAGAGGTAAAGACAGGTAGAGAGAGAGGTGAAGAGAGGTAGAGAGAGGTAGAGAGAGAGAGGTAGAGAGAGGTAGAGAGAGGTAAAGACAGGTAGAGAGAGGTGAGGATAGGTAGAAAGAGGGAGAGAGAGAGGTAGAGAGAGGTAGAGAGAGGTAAAGACAGGTAGAGAGAGAGGTGAAGAGAGGTAGAGAGAGGTAGAGAGAGAGGTAGAGAGAGGTAGAGAGAGGTAAAGACAGGTAGAGAGAGAGGTGAAGAGAGGTAGAGAGAGAGCGAGGGTAGAGTGATTCAATGGAACAAGATGGGAGGGCTGCAAAAAAGAAGGGTAAAGATGAAAAGAATGGCAGCCGAGACATGCTTAATTGACAACTGTGTGTGAAAGAGCACAAGATCAACACATAAGACATAATAAGACGCGTACTAGTCTATCCAATGGCCTGTTGTTTTAACCAAAAGACGACATTCTGAGCCCAGGGGGAGACAGAGCTGGACGGAAAGTGTCCTTTGAAGAAAGGGAGAGGAAACGAAGGAGGAGAAGGAGAAGGAGTAAAAGAACAAGAATAAAGAGAGGAAGAGGGAGACGAGGATGTGGCTGATAAAGGCTGCGTTATGGAGCCCACGTGATTCCCATGAAGGGACTTTCATTTGGCCTCAGTAGTGCCGAGCACAAGTGCCTCATTGTCGTCCTCCTCACCTCCGACTTCAACAAGCCGTCACGCCCGCGTGTTACTCTGCACGCGCATCGAGAGAGAAAAAGAGAGAGAGAGAGAGAGAGAGAGAGAGAGAGCAGGGGCCCCTGACCCACACAATGTGAGTGCAGAGGCCCCGGGTGCTTGCTCTGTGTGTTACACTGAGTTGAGTCTGCATCGAGGGAAACCGCAATACTTTTGTTAGCTGTAGCCGCTGGTGATGTTGACCGGGTGGTGAACCCAAGATAACACAAAACACGCTTACATGTACACAGGCATGGACAAGGGTGACAATTTATATACGCAAACACACACACACACACACAGACACAGACACAGACACACACACACACACACACACGCAAGCATGCAAACACACTAGGTCAGCACAATTAATTTCATATTTATCTAAACCACCAAAGCATTTTACTAATTGGGAAAGCTTCAAAAAACTATCTAAATTAAGATTTAATACACTGTTATATTCAAATTAATTAACAACCCTTTTGACCTCAGAAGTTGCTTTATAATTATTTTTTATGGACAAATTCGGCACAGCAGAATATTTTCATTTATCAATAATCTATTAAACACAATTTATAATCAAAATCACAATATATTATCAGATAAAATCAGATAAAATATCAGAATTGTTGTTGTAATCATGCAGACCAACCAGACACACACACACTGTCTAAAGTCCCAATGTCTACAGCCTACCTATCTAGAGCAAGAAGCTTGAGCCCAAAAATTGCTTTTTTGTAGCCAAATTACAACATTTGTCACGTAGTCCCACCCTCCAAAGGATGGATATTTACACATTAATTGTGTTAAGTCACGACACCCACAAAACGTTAATTAATACTACTGTTACTAAATGAACAAGTATTTCAAGCTAGTTTGGTACATCCTGGCAAGGCACCACCCACACACAACAAGTATTTCGTTTTTTTTTTACTTAAAATGTTTCAAAACCTTTTTAGTTATGGATCCATTTATCAGTCCGAAAGCTGCTACATCAATTTGTGCAGAACTTCTCAAATAAATCCCAAATAATTGATGAATCAAAGTATAAGCTACCTTTGGTTTCATGGGCTCAAGTTGCCAAACAGACATTCGTGAGCTCTTGGAAATAAGGATGTGATTGAAGAGGGAATTATATCTTCTGTTGCAGCATCAGGTCTTTTCATGTCTTTCTAATCCACATTTTAAGGTGTAATATATTTCCATAAAAGTGTCCCCATAAACATGCTGACTTGCTTGACAGAGAATCAGATCAAACCTTTCTAGCTTGACATTAAACACATTATGATTATTATAAAATGAAATTATAACATAGAGCATTTAACAGCACATATATATATATATATTTTTTTTTTTTATCCTTTGAGTGATCTCACTGGTTGGGGATTTCGAGCAGTCTGATTGGTTTGGGATGTTGAGTGATCTGATTAGCTAGGTTCTTTCAGAGTGATCTGATTGGCTGGGGATTTCGAGCAATCTGATTGGCTGGGGTTTTCGGAAGAACTGATTGGCGTGGGTTTTCAAACGATCTGATGGGTCCGGTTTAAGAGCAATCGAACTGGCTTCAGTTTTCGAGCGATCCAACTGGCTTGGGATTTCGAGCGATCGGACTGGTTCCGGCTTTTTATGCGATCGGACTGACTGAGGTTTATAAACAATCGGATTTGCTGGGGATTTTGAGTGATCGGATTTGCTTGGGTTTTCGAGCGCACAATGTTTGATGTTCACAGTGTACAAAAAAAAAGGATAGTAAAATATTAATTATTGGGCTAACTGTTAACCTAAGTGACCATCACCTGGGTTGTATAAAGTTAGCTAGGTAATTGGCCATGGACCTTGCTCTGAAACTAGCCTGGCATTGACTCAAGAGGGAAATGCTTGCAAGTGTTTTTTTTTGCGAAAACAATTAGATAACCGAAATCGGGTGGTGAGTGGACTAGCTAGCATGCTTTTTAGCAACAAGGCGAGCTACCTGACAAACATGATCAAACTTGATTTTCATTCTAGGTATGCGACTGAGTTTACGGCTGACCCTGATGGACAGTTATCTTTGATCGCAGCTTGACAGCCTGGTAGTCACCTTTAAAGTCAAGTAAATTTTTATTAAGACATGTTGAGCTATTACTATTAAGGGACAGAAAGGAAAATTTACTATTTCTCTAGCTACATCTAATATGCAAAATTAACTGTGTTGTAGCCACATGTTTGGGGCTTTACAATTATTTTTAAAAGTAAGCATTAGCCCTGGATACCATAAAAACTTCCCGAAATTAATATTTGGCTAGTTCATTAAAGAATAATAAGCCAGTGTTTTTATCAACAGCTCCTCTATTTAACCCAGGGCAGCCGGACTGCGGGTATAAGTTACACAGTTGTGGGGGGGCCAAGGCCGCAGGGGGCTGGTAGGGGGAATTCGGGGGGGGGGGCCCATCAGTACCTCTTGTATACAGGGCCCAGAATTTGGTGCTACGGCCCTGATTTAGCACAAGGGATAACCCTTTTTATGAATTACACAATAACATATTAATAATGATATATGCTATAACTTTATTTCAATATTAAATTCAATTATTGAATAAATTATTGAATATAAAAGTAGCAAGGCAGTGAGACAGTAAATAACTCTATTTAACCAACCCAGCACGTGTTCTGTCCTATAGTTACCCAGAGGTTGGATAAAAGTATTTATTTATTTTTTATCCCTGCAGATTTTTATAGTGTAGGGTTTTATCCAGATGAGCCTGTTGCCTCACACAAAATGCTTGTTTTTGTTCCAAAGCAGGAGCTAAGAAAAACATTAGCATGGGAGAGGAGTGCTCTTCATCAGCGGCTACAGTACCACTGATTGCATCAAGTGGACGCCTTAATGGGCGTGTCCCTATATCAGTCATAGGGAGCCTGTTCCAGGCTCCCTATGACTGATTAGGGCGCTACAGTCTTCTGCACTACTCTTCAAGGAGACGAGTGGGAAGTCAGGGGCCCTGATTGGAATGTGAAAATGATAGTTAGAAAAAACAACAATAACCATTTTTAGAGCATTTTTCTGAAAGAGAGGATCATTTACCTTAAACTGGAAGAACAGAGGAACAAGTGATAATTCAAAGAGCAGATACCTTATTCTGGTATAGGGTATCTGGTATAACAATATTTTATACATCTCAGAATTTCCCTTTGTCAAATGTGTAATTATCTGGATATTAAAAAGCTAATTGTTGAGTTTTATTCCCCAAGTAGTGGGAAAGGCCCAGTAACGCCTTTTCTCAGTGTAATTAATATTGTTGCTATGTTTCATAATAACACAATTCCGGTACGGTACTATTTCAACCGATACATGCCAGTTTATATTGGCAACAAACCAGGCGAGTTCAAACCTAGGGGTCAGCTATCCGCCGCAACCTTGCGCGTTTTAAATTCATCAGGACTATCACATGCCCTTTTATGTTTAAAACAAAAGTTTCCATTAGAAACAAATATTACAGTCCACAATTGGTTACATAATTGCGATGGTTCCTCAGGACATTTGTCCGTTTTCAGTGTCCAGCTGTGATAGGTAATATATTTTTCCATCTCAACGTATAACAGCTGAGTGTGAAAAAAACAATATTATAATGTATAAATATTGAATTTCACATGGAGTGGTAGTCAACTTCATTAGAGTCTATTAAATTTGTAGTGGTCTGGGTAAATGTGTGTGTAGATTTCCTGGCGCATTACGGATATTTGTCCTCACGGTCCGGAGTAGAGGAGGGGGGAGGGGGGGTAACTTTAATTTAAGTGCAGTCCCTTCACAACGCACACATCGCCTCTACATAGTAGAGAGAGTAGGAAAATCAAAATACTTGGAAGGCGCGCCACTAATTGGCTCAATTTCACGCTGGCTGAGAGACGATTGCTGCAGTGCAATGAAATGTTGCGGTCTCGAAAATGTTGAGCTATAGGCCTACAATTAATAATCAAATGATGCTGCCAAATTGTTGCTTTTCTCACAATCAAACAAATGACAGACGACATATAAATATAGGTGAAAAAGTCTGAATGGTGTTTGTCAACACAACAGGCCAGTTGGGGCAGCATGCTGCCCTGCTAGTGGAACCATAGCCCAGCTGTTGACATCATGCGTTCTCAAAGACAAGACATGCATGGACCGTGTTACCTCCTCGGCCTTCAACCCAAGGCAGAACGTCAGCGTTTTCTCTGGATCCATGACGAGAGACGGATACCGGCGCAAAATACAAAACAAGGTACGATACGTGACCCGGGATGTTATTATTCTGCTATGCCCCCATCTCTCTCCCACTCCTCAGCCGCGGCCTCCCCTCTCGCCATTCCTCCTCCTGAGCGTGAAAAACCCCGCCAGCATCCTAGATGCTGCTGTGGAAAAAGGCGCCAATCCCAAAACGTTATTTGGCTCAGACCGGAAACTATTCCGATGAAAACGTCACTACGGTCGCTCGCCTGATGTTTGTTATATTTACGAAATCGTACGCTCTACTATTTTGGAGATAAGGACGGGGATGTGTGATGTCATGTGTTTCCAGCCCACAAACTACTTGGGAAGGAGAGCAGCGCTCATGATTGGACAGAACGCATAGCAACAGCAGCAGATTGTTTTAATACTTTATTCTAGCACGCTGTCGACGTTCAGAAGATATTAATTCACCAGAAACGAAAATTTTGTAAATTAATCCAATGATTAGGATTATTCTATGCGATCAGAAAGTATTATAGTCGAATGCCTTTATGTTTCCTTGGCCGGTTGGTTCTCCCGCAATTACAACGTGATAATGTCCACAATGTTTTTTTCAAACAGGTTTTTCAAAATTAGTTATTCATTTTTATCAAGGATGATCTAATTGTCTACTGTTTAGGGTTATTGGCAGTTTGCCTACATATCGGATGATTTGTACCGCATCGAAGTTGGCGCCACCAGTTTTACACACACAAACCATCTATTGGGTTTGTTTGTCACTAGAGGGCAGTAGACAACCTTATATGGATGTTTACCGCTTGCCGTGACGTCAGGTTGAAAAAATAAAAAATAAATATTTTGAAATAAATTGAACTCATTATTATTTTTAAATTGTGTGTGCGTATACCTGCATGTTTATGTCTACGTACGGCAGGTGTCTATGTGTGTATGTGTGTGTGTGTGTGTGTGTGTGTGTGTGTGTGTGTGTGCGCGCGCGTGCGTGTGTGTGATAGACCTTTTCCCCCCCATCTCAATTCTTGTTTACTTGAAATTCCTGAGAGGGAAGCTTGGGTTTTTTGTTCATTAATCATAACCTGGTTGATCTGGTTAAGATTAACCAGGAACAATAGTGAGCAGGGTGTGTTTCTGAAGCAGGACTCCCACATGCAGGTATTGTAGCAATAGGTCAGTTGGTAGTTCTTCTAACAGCCTATACTGTTCGCCATGTGAACGGCTCATGTAAATATAGGCAGATATACATTTGCCTACGCCACCTGTTTTACATCTATAGGTTCACTACTGGTGGGTTTCCTTCAAACCAAGACTTAATTTCAAAGTATTAGATTCAGAACACAGCATACATGAACTGTCATTAAAAGCCATACCGAAAGTGAATCCAAGTAACTTTCAATCATTTTACAATCAGGTAGAGAAAAGATAAACTTGCATCAGACTTAAAGTTCAAAGGTTTGATATATGATCTCAACAAGGAAATTAAAGTTGGATGGCTGCTGAGTTTTACATTGTGTGGAGACCAGCGAGTAGCTCACACGATGAGTGAAACCAACACAATATTTCAGTCTTGCGGGGGAGGAAATGGTCCCTATAGGCCTGCACTCCATTGGCTAGAGAGACTGCACTGTGATGACTTTTTGAGAATGTGTCCATACTAAATTACTGTATAAATTAATTTGACATATTTGACTTGCCATATTTTATGTATATGCACATATATTCGTGTATATACAGGGACAGCATACATATAAGGCAAATTAGAAAGGAGACATGTGTCCTTGCTCTCTCTCTCTTTCTATCTCTCTCTTTATGTCCCTCCCTTTCCCTCTCTTTCTTTCTCTCCACCTGACTCTCTCTGTCTCTCTCAGTCTCTCTTAGTCTCTCTCTCTCTGTAATAATGCAACGCCTCACTGAAAAATGCCTTCTGCCTTCCTCTTCCTCTTTTTATTTCTCTCTCTTTCTCTGTCTTTCTCTGTCTCTGTCTCTCTATGTCTCTCTGTCTCTCTACTTAAATAATTAAATTACTGCACATCAAGATAAAAACATATTAGTGACAGGATTTTCAAAACTTCCTGATAAAAACCTGAATGTTTGTGTTTCTTTCAAGACATTGGAGAGCGACTCTCAGACGGCAAAAGAATAAGTTAACAATCAGACAAAAAAATCTTAAGACTCAAAGATAAATCAGGGTTCTAGTAATAGAACCGTATTCTGAAGCAATAAAGCTACAGTTATTCTGGTTCTTTACCATGGGAACCACACATCAAGATCTTAACACACATATTGTGGATCAATATGTGAGTTAAAACCATTAAAAACTGTTCACTCAAAAATACTACAAGCATGATTTAAATATATTGATTGCTTACAACTACATGGTAAGCGTCAATCGATATTGTGTTTGTAAATTGGCCAGTGTTCCACAAAAACACCCTCAGTGGTGGATTAAAGTGGTCATGGGCCCCTGGGCTACTCTTATTGTAATGTCTTTTTATATGATACATCTGTATCTCTACAAACATGTCAGTGTTCATAGAGTGGAGGTGTGGGAAGGCCTGCGCCAATAAAAACCACTTCACCAGTCCTTTGTCTCCTCCTTTCAGCCGGTTTGGCTTGGCCACATGGGAGCTTTTTTAGTTGGGAGGACTTTTTAGTCTTTTTCTTTGTCGTCACCCAACAATGACGGTATTTAATCTTCCCCTTAAGCAAGCATTCACGATGCGAGCATTCACGCACCCCTCCGTCAAACTCGATGACCTCCGGGTTGGTCACGGTTGGTCCATCAACCGGTGTCTGTCTACCGTGCAGCTCCCATGAGCCAGGCTGTCCGGAGCGGTGATTCCCCTGGACCGGGCCTTCATCCTGGACACGCTGCCACTGCCGCCAGACTGGAGCGCAACACCACGGCTGTTGTTTTAGATATGTTGGTGCTGTAGCATTGTTGTGGCTTTTGCGTTTTTGTTGTGGTTTTGATGTTATCGACGTTACATTGTGGTTGTTATTGGTGGTGTTGTTGTTGTTGTTGTTGCTGTGGATTGGGGGTTTGTCTTCTTTTTTTCTTTTGTGTTTTGTTGTAGTTGTATTGTTGCTGTACCTTGTGGTTGTAGACGTTGTGTTGTTGTGCTGATGTCATGGTCATTGTGTTGTATTTTTGTTGTTTCAAATGAGTGCACTGTTTGTTTTTAAATCAGTGTCAACCCTCTAACTCCATCAGAAGGTGCAGCCATCGGAATCTTTTTCGTGCCCTGATGTTTTTGGTGTTAAAGCAGAGGTAGCCTGGGTTGTCTACTGTTGGTTAGTGTCTGCAGGGGTCCAGAAAGCACTACTCTATTCTGTGTAAACCACAGAGAGAACAAAGAAGCACAGACAACTCACCACTAGAAACAAAATCAGTACAGCGCTGACTATCCCACGCTGTTTGTAACACGCTAACCACATGATGACAAGGCATGGCTAGGTCATGTGAGCAAGTCAGGTGATGTGTTGTGTGGTGTTTTTTCTGTCCAGTGGTCATTCTACCTCTCTCTCTCGCTCTCTTTCTCTCCTCTCATCCGTATTTTAAATGTGACTCATCCGGGGATAAGAGGGAGAGCACACGTGGAAATCCTCCAAACAAAGACATAGTGAGAATACTGAAAATAACACTTTCAATAATAACATGGATTATTAAAAGAATCTCGGGAGGTTTTATTTATACACACGCACATCACTTTTTTTTTAAAACTCTCCCTTGCTTCCAAGTCGGCAACCAGCAGACAAAATCAAAGGAAGCCGGAAACTTTCTAACGTCACGTAGATCTACATGACGTGCTCGGTCGCTCCTCTGTACTTTGTACCAAAAAGGAAAAAAAAAAGAAACGAGCCAGACAGGAGTTCTGGGGAATGAAAGAGCTCATGTGACTTTGTTATGGTCTCTGTCTTTGTCTTTGACACTGAATTACAATACCAAAGACTTCCTCTCTCTCCACGTGAAACCCCTTCAAGCTACCCTCCCAACCAAAGCCAAACACCACAAACTGTCTGGCCTTGCAGCCCAGCGAGGATCCATGACAGGCCCTGGCTCGTCGGCCCAAGTCACCGTAATGAGGGTTGTAAAGGCCCCTCGACTCACAGACGGAAACACAGGCACAGAACAAACACACACACACACACACACATGCAAAGAACCCGCTCGTGCATATAAACATATACATATACACGCACACACAAATATTTACATGAATGAATGGACGTGGTATCACATACACAAACAAACACATGCACGCAAGAACACACATGCACACACACATGCAGACAGAACACACACACACACACACATTCGCAACACACAAGCCAGAGCCCGGACAGATGGACACACATATACATGCCCCAAGCATCAATGTCACTCATAGTTACCTTATGGCTAAGGTTAACCACCAAAAACACTCATAGGACCATAAACAGTTGAGCCCTTCCATGCAAAGTGCTTGGACATTGTATCCTATGCAAACATACATGGACATATCATAAACCATATATACCATATCACATATCACTGCCACACCCTTCGAACAAATCTAATTATTTTTGGCTTGATGGCTGCATCACATGCATGATGATGACGCGAAACAGACGTTTCCTTAGACAGAAGCCAATCAAACATCCCAAAGTTAAGAGATAAGATAGGTGTTCTAAATATCTTCAGACATGCTTAATAGCTAATAATAACTTGCTAGCGATAGCATGTGAGTGATGCTCACATGACCTACAAACACAAACACCGCCCGATAAACGTTCCGGCATAATGGAAATAAATACGGTGAGTAATAATTCTAGAGGAAAAAAGAAGCCCAAAACGATTAATTCCCAGTGGTTACTGAAGGGAAAAAACGCTGTGGAGTGTTCTGAGATCTGTGTGTTGGGAGTGTTGGCTATGTTTAAAATCTATCAGTCCCAAATCAACTCTCAAAGGGAGGACAGAAACTGGCCCCCACAGTTAATTGATGGCCATGATTATGGCCAGGCTTGGCTGAGCTGTTGGACAGAATTGATTTATAATGCAATGAAGAGTAGTTGTGTGTGTGTTGGGGGGGGCATGGGTTGGGAACTCAACCACATGCCAAACAGAGAGTGAAGGAACCTAACTCAATGAATGGAACAGAAATAGATTAAATCAACCTGATTTTAGCAAAAGAAGCCAAACAAAAGTACATTGAAGCCTGCTCTACGTATAAATGGTTTTCCTTCACTTCTCTATTTTGGTGTCCCTCTTCCCTCTTCCCTCCAAGGCCGTGGTGGCTCATCGTCTGGGGACGCTGTGTTGACACAAGCTCTTTGTCTGAGAGGTCCTGAACAGAACAAGAGGTCCCAGGAGAACCTCTGGGATAGACGGAAAACACAGAGGACTCTGCGCGTCAGGCCAGTGAAAACACAGCGCTCCGGACCTCTGGACGTTGCTGTCGCTGTTGTTGTTGTTGTTGTTGTTGTTGTGGTTTGCTGTGCTACAGCTACAAACAACCGCAGTGTCGATTAGTATGGATCAACTTGTGCCGCCACGGCAACAGTTTGAAGTAAAACGTAGAGAAGTGCTGCAGTATGGAACTCAACTGAAATGTTGTATCTTGGTCATTCATTACAAATGAGAATAATTGTATCATGCCTTTCCTCCCCCCACACACACAAGCAGGCACATGTGCGGAAAGCTGAAAGTCCCACTGGCCGAAAGTTACAAACAATTCAATTTCAAGTGGGCAAGTCAAAACCCCCTTCCTCTCCCTCCCCCTCTCCTCTCTCACCCTCTGTCTCTCTTTATTTGGTTGCCAGAGACACAGTGACCCAAGTCCTGCTCCTTCCCCCCCCCCCCCCCCCCCCCCCCCCCCCCCCCCCCCGCACCACACCACACACACACTCCCCCTTCCCTCTCACAAACACACACACACACATCCTCCTCCTCCCCCTAACACACCCCTCTTTATGCTCAAGTTCATGCACTCCCCCCCCCCCCCCCCCCCCTTCTCCATAGCCCACCCTCCCCCTCCCCCTCCCTGCTGGTTCCTCTTGTTCCAGGAGTGAGGGTCCTGCTGTCGAGTGGGGTTGGGAGTCACTGCCACGGGGTCATTAGCAGAAGACCCCCGGCTGCCTCCGCGGTCCCTCCTCTCTGCATCCCAGGAATGCCATCGCTAGCAGAAATTCAGCTTTAATGAAAGGGGTGTGGGGAGGGGGGGGAGTTACAGAATCTACCTCATAATGTGGTAGACAAGTGCGAAGAGATTCAACACATGATTGGGATGAATGAATGAAAAGCAAACAGAGCAGTCAGACAGAAAGGAGCCTCTCTATATCTCTATATATATATAGATAGGGATGAGGGAGGGATTCTTGTTTTCCCCTTTTTCGGGATTTGCACAGCTGGACTTGCCAAACATTTGCCAGGACGTAAAGAGTCGTGGCTGCAATCATCTAACTTGCGCACACACACACACACACAGTGAAACACACACGCGCGCACACACAGACAGACAGACACACACACACACACACACACACACAGACACACACACACACACAAACACACACACACACACACACACACACAGAAACAGACACCTTATATATAACCTCTGTTACATTTCCATGTTTTCCCATGTCTAATGAGCTTCTTTCATACTTTCGTTCTTTCATCCTTACTTTCTTCTTCGTCTTTCCTTCAATCTTTTAATTCTGTCATTCTTTCATCATACAATCTGTCATTCAATGTCTTTCTCTCCATCTTTCTCTCCTTTCCACTCTCTCTGTCTCTGTCTCTCTGTCCCTATCTTCAGCTGCAGTGCTGGTCACAGTGTTGTTGTTTCTCCTGTGCTGGTTCCTCTCCCTCCACCCCCTTCCCCATGCGTGGTGGCTGCGTCTGGCAGGGCCTCGGGTTCAAAGACGTGCACACTGCTGCAGAATGTAGGTCAGATGCTGGTGCACAGTTACCGATTAAAAACAGCTGGGCCTTTCGTGGCCCCTGCTCTCTACCTCTGTCTCTCTCTCTCTCTCTCTCTCTCTCTCTCTCTCTCTCTCTCTCTCTCTCTCTCTCTTTACCTCTCTCTCTACATCTCTCTTCCACAATCTCTTTCTGTCACTCTCTCTCTCTCTCTCTCTCTCTCTCTCTCTCTCTCTCTCTCTCTCTCTCTCTCTCTCTCTCTCTATCTCTCTCTCTCTACATGACTGCTTAGGCCAGTGAACCTCCCCCAAGCACAGTGCTGTCACTACTCTAGCACTGCTATTGTTTACAATAAATCCCAGCCCTCACCTCACCCACCTCCTCCACCACGTCCTTCTCCTCCTACAGCTACACCTCAGAACTCTCCTTCAGGTGTGTGGGGGGGATAGATCAAAAATCAAACTGATAAACAAGCGCTGGTGAAGGGGAGCAGAGGGTGAGGCGCTATCTCTCTGACTGCACAGCGCTGTGAAGGTTTACCGACGGATGGATGGTGTTTGTTAGGATGCATTCCAATGCAGCTCGGGGAGGATGACGCATTCGTTGTGTCCTCTTGCCATTGTCTCTCTCTCTCTCTCTCTCTCTCTCTCTCTCTCTCTCTCTCTGTCATATCTCTAACACGGCTTCTCTCTATCGCCCTCTCTTTCTCTCACTCTCTTGAAAACTTGAAGGCTTCCTTTCTCCTTCATATTCTCTTCATGTTATCGTCTTTCAGTTTGCCTGTTAAAGGTTCCCCTGGGGGGGATTCATTGCCCCCCCCCCCCCCCCCCAACCCACAATAGAATCCCTAAAAAAACAACCATAACTTAGCTGTGGTCCAGCCTATTGTTTCCAGAAAAAGAAAAAAAAACCTTCCTCGACTTCTACACGCTCTAAATGTTTGCTTTTTCCCTCTGGGCCGGACAACGGAGTAGGTTTGACACAAATATACCAAAATAAATTAAGTCTGGATTGACTCAGAACGGAGATGGAGCTCAGGCTGACGTCACCTTTAACATGTTTGGATTAGAGCTGCAGTACACGTACACACAGACACACACACACACCCCATCACACACACACATACACACACACACACTTAAGCACACGTACACACACAGACACACACACACACCCCATCACACACACATTCACACACACACCATCACCCTGCCACATGCTTAGGCACACGCCACACCTGGGCGTAATTACCTGTGTGTTTGGCCTGGGCCTCAAGGTCATCTCTGGGGTCTGGAGAGAAGAGAGATGGTTCATCTGGCCTTCTGGGGCCCCTCTAGACCGTGATGCCTAGCCCCCAGCTGCACAGCGCACATACATACACACTCATAGACATACATGAAAAACACACACACACCCATACTCTCTTTTATACATAAAACAAACAAACACACCATCTCTCTTACTTATTACACACACTCAATCCGACTCACAAACATACGTTTTACTTTCTTGAATACATACATTGAATATATGTATATCTAATAAACTACATCACAGGCTTATATTATGCAGGCCCCGAGACGATGGCTATTATATGTTTGCAAACACACACACACACACACACACACACACACACACACACATACTCACAAATGACTGAATGAAAAGACAAACAGAGGCCAACACAACATGTACATGCACACTCTCACACAAGCACCCAGATGGCCATGAGATGATATTATTATTAGTATGTTTAACCCCTGGAGGCGCGGCAATTCATTCTCTGCTTGACTGCAGTGGACAGCATATCAAGAAGACCAGTCCTTGAAGCAATTCAATTCAATTCAATTGTATTTGTATAGCCCTTAATCACCGGTACAGTCTCATAGGGCTTAACAGGCCAAACATTTATGACGTTCCCCCGACCCTAGCCCAAAAGAGGGCAAGAAAAAATAAGAAGGAAGAAATCTGGGGGAAAAAAGTGGGGGATCCCTCCTTCCCGGGATGGTCAGGAGTGCAATGGGGGCCATAATGGACATACATATATACATACATACAGGCAAAACATTTAAAATCGGTGATGGGGTGCCGGCCGGTTAACTATAAGGAGAGCCCGGACATCCAATCGAAGTCACCGCAACACACTTGAAAAAGAAAAGGAAAAGATTGTGCAAAAGGAAAAGATTGGCTTGGATTGTGCAATCACGCTAAAAATATCAAGGGAAACGATAAAGGGGTAGGGATGGTGTGGACCACCAATCTAACAGTGGGTGGTCCGTCACCTTGTCTCTCTTTGTGCCGTTGCCCGCCCACACAACGTAGCAACGGAGCTGCTTTCATATTTATAGAGCACTTGAAGGTTGTTGCAGACCAACTGTCAGGATCTATGAATCGGAAGTTTGCCTGTTGCTATGGTCACAGATATGTATTTTTTATTTCCCGTCACCCACACCACTTGGGTGACGTAGTCTAGCAGGAAGGCCTACAGAGACTGACGATGGCACAAAGGAACCAAAGAAATCAGGAAATTCCAGGTGAACTTGTTGCCATCATATTTGAATAAATGTGAAGTAGAAACCCTGGTATGTTTGATCATGCGTCATAACATGGTGAACATCACTGTGTGTATATGTGCTGTTGATGTTGCTGATGCTCCAACAATTTAAGTGAGATGTATTAAAGAAACTACCGAAGTCCTTTGAAAACATGCAATTTTTCTATACATAGAAGGGATAAATACCCACCCTTAACAAGAACAATGTTTGCCATAAGTTAAAGAAACAACAGTTTCAGGCTAGTTACGGGCATAACACTTTCGGGTGTTCCTAATAAAAGGTATATATCTCGGTGTACATAAGACAATTTGTGTTCCATTGTGTCATTGTTTTACCAGTATAAGTATGCCAATACATAAAGTATTTCAATATGAAACAGTGTTTGAAAAGGTTTCTTAATCGTTATGCAGAGCATAAGTGTGAGAATTCTAATAAGAAGAAGGCGTGTTTGTGTGTGTGTGTATGGTTGTTTTTCTATATTTGTGGATACGTGTGTTTGAGAGAGTTGTCATTTTGTTGATTAATGTATTGTTGTAATTCTTTGGACCACAGAATGACTAAGGCATGCTTCATGTGGTTCAACGTCTCAGAGACGATTAGTGTTTGAACCACAGTATGTATATGATTACAGATTTTTACATTTGAAGGCGTAACACCTACCATGACAAGATAACGCTGTACATTCAAATCAAAATAATTGAATGCCATAGCAGGTCTTATGTGTGGTAAAAATGTGAGCAATTGTTCTACGTCAACAACGACAACAAAGAAAAAGCTTAAGGCGATACCATAGGGCGATACACAATGTCAACAGGTTCAAACTAACTTGTGATCACTAGACCAGAGCACATTGATCACATTCATGTGGAATGACAAGTAGCCTGTGGCCTGTAAGAAATTGCTGGCCAAGCAATTATAATGGTAGGATGGTGCGTTTTGGAGCCTTTGTGTGTGTGTGTGTGTGTGTGTGTGTGTGTGTGTGTGTGTGTGTGTGTGTGTGTGTGTGTGTATCAGCCAGTGTTTGGTTCCACACCCCTGCCTCGCCCAACAAATATTTCCAGGCAGTTACCTTTTTAGTTATTTTCCAGAACGGATCCATCCCTGTGACACACCATCGGGCGGTGAGGACCAATCCAGGACAAAGCGCTCATTGAGCGGAAAACATTAGCGGTGAGCGTCTTCGTGTCAGTATTAACACACACATGCATGTGTTGCATCAGCCCAAGCGGGTAGGAAGGGTTGGGATGGTAGTGTTCACAAAGGATGGATGCAATGATTAATAAGGGTGGAAGACCTAAACATTTACTTTGAGTGATGGTTTGGACAAAGAAGCCTAAAATTTAATTGTCATGACAGAAATGTGTCAAGGATTATGCTCCTCAACACAAATGTAATTGGGGTTTAAGGGTCGTGTATTTCGGCCTTCGTAATTGGCCTTTTCAACTAGACACCAGCTGACTGGTGGGACTGAATTCCGAAATCATTCGCATTCTGTTCCACAACCCAGTGGTTAGAACCAAGACGGCCGCTAATTGAATAAGGCCCATTGTTATTTGAATTGTTTTTTTTACAATATTTGTATTCTATCAGTTAAACTTTAATATCTGTATGAACCCCCATGAAGCCCTTTTACCTGAGTTGTGCCAAAATCTCTTTCAGTGTTAAGCCCATTAAATAAAAGTGTGTGTGTAGATTTCTGTACTCTAAACAGAAACAAAGTACTCAAGTTAGTAGGCTTACTTTTCCTCGGTTCCCAGGCCTCCCCTTTGACTTTTGCTTGAACCAATGCATTGTGTTGATGTAAGATTTTGATTATTCCGCTTATATTTAATGACGATAGGTCCATGGACTTTTTTTACCATTGACCATAGGTCCATGGTACTTCATTTAGTCCGTGGACTTCATTTAGTCCACGGTCTAAATGAAGTGAGAAAGAAGGGTGACTGTCAATGATGAATACAGGTCCATGGACTTTTTTTACCATTGACCATAGGTCCATGGTACTTCATTTAGTCCGTGGACTTCATTTAGTCCGTGGACTTCATTTAGTCCACGGTCTAAATGAAGTGAGAAAGAAGGGTGACTGTCAATGATGAATACAGGTTGAACATATGAATAAATGGGATTGAATTTGAATTACAATATAACTGAGGTGTCAAAGCAGGACCAGTTTCACCCTCAACACTGAAACAAATTGACTGTACAAAGCATTGAAAGACTTCTGGTTGGTTTATGAGAGCATCGTTTTTCGATCAGGGCATGATCGCTTTGAGTCATTCCAGGAAGTAAAACATGGTATAGTTTTGTATCAAGCCAGGCATTAGAGGTTGCGTTATAAAATAAGACCATGGCTTATCTTTTGACTGAAACGGAACCAATGCCATTTTTTGCGGCCTTCTCATTTGACAGGTTAAAAGCAAATTACACTTTGGCTCAGCAACTTTTTTTTCAAACAGTGCACTCTTTGTGATAGTTGGCCATTTAGGTAGCCATGTTGGATTTGCTGCCAAGCCGTTGGTGTGCCAACTAACCCCAAAACAAACAGTTCACCCACAGACAAAACCAGTAAACAAACTAGTAAACAGCGAGGGAAAGGGAAATTAGAAGATCATGAGTTGGACATTGTTACCCCTTATCTTTGGGAATTTGGTTAGCATCTACAACATACAACTAAACGTTGTGAGGATATAAAGTTTTTTACTTTCTTTAACTGCATTACATTGTAAAATGTGCATATAAATCCTGGGTCATGTGCTCCCTTATCCTGAAAACCTGGGAACACTTTTTCTGCCTTTTAACACAATGGGGCTAAATGTTATTTGCAACTCATGTGCATGTTGCAGGACAACAATGCAGTTCTGCAAACTTTGGCATACATCTGAAAAAAGGCGGGGTCTTTGGGCATTGCTGCGCCCCTGGCACACTGACACGCAATCGGTCTAGCAATGACCAAAACAATGCCTAGGCCTACATGTTGTACTAAATGTAGCTGCTAAAGGCAGGTTATCCTAATCATTCAGTTAGTTGTATTTAAATTATGCATTTAAAGCAATAATTAGGCGCTGACATTTGGTGATTGTAGTCTATTTTGTAGACTATGATGTTACATTGTGTTACCGTGTATCCCCCTTAGCTTGAATAAATGTAATTGGAAGGAGATGTTACTTTATTAAAGCACAACTAAAAAACGATTCAAGGACTGCTACGCGTATGCGTTACCCAAACACATCCCAAAGCAGAATGAGAGAGAGACGTCACCGTCGGGAAAACCCACCCTTAACCTAAAAAACATCGACGGAGTACTTTTTCATTTTTAATTTTCTAATAAAATAACTCTAGTCACCTGTGACGTTAAAAACATGCCAATATGATTAATAATCAACGCGACTTCCCTAACGAGATTGGAGAGTAAATCCAAACTGGCAGAGACGAAGTTCGATGTTTTCCCTTGACTACGCCCCAATATGCCACTTGGCCAATCAGAAGATTGTCCTATGTGTTCTAACCAATAATCAGCGACGGGCGGATCTTATATACTGTTGCCAGGGTATGGACTTGTAACTTCTGTAGCGCCAGCCAATCCAAAGCACGCACGGGCTCTCACGCTAATAAAGAGCAACAACAGGTACTGACCAAAGCCGTTGATCTTTTCTTATTGGATCAGACAAGTGTCACTCTGTTCCCGAGTTATAGTTCTGCGCTGTTGATATGACTTGTTTGGAGCCTCCAGACCCACAACTGATTATAGACGCTCATATCAAGCAAAAGCAGTTCAGCCTTGACTGCATAACCGCATCATCTATGCTACTTGTACATTTGTGTAAATAGATTTATTTTCTATATTTTTATAACGAGAGAACAACATGGAACTTAATTCTCTTCTAATTCTGCTGGAGGCTGCAGAACACTTGGAAAGAAGAGACAGAGGTAATTCATGTCCAATAGCAGCATTTACTGGATTAATAATAATGTAGGCAATATAGTGACACAGAGATAACGGTATAAAAATGAAGAGTGTGTGCTACTATATGCAGTTATGATGTCATTTATTTCACTAGACGTTTGACGAGATCAGGACTTGGTCACATAATAACTAAAGTTAATTACAATATAGCTGCAACATCTGTCAAATTCAGTTACTAACAGTTCTACATATTATCGCCTGTTTCTTTGCAGAAGGCAAAATGATGTGCAGAATATACCTAGTGCTTTCGATATTTAGTTGAAATGTGAGAATGTCAATATGACAGCGGTGGCATGTAGCCTTCTCTACATAGGCTTCTAAACTATAAGATGTAGGACTACAACAATGTCTGGAAGTAGATGCATTCGCTTTAGTTGGACAACGTCTGTATTGGACGCAATGCATTTTTGTTACGGTCCTTTTTTACTTGTAGCGTCAAATGTGCCATTTCGATATCAGAGTTCGCAATTGTATCAATAATTACTGGCGGTAGCCTAGATTTCCAAAATTGCAAAAACATTAACATCCCTGCTTTTTTTTTACTTTGTCCATAGAAGCAGAGCATGGGTATGCGTCTGTTTTACCATACGATAGCGACTTTCCCGCAAAGAAAACGAAATCTTCGCCTATAAGAAAAACTCAGAACAACAGGTAAATATACTCCAGCTTTGTTGACAGCATAATGTACCTACAGTTGAACTGCTGTGTATTTCAGCCCCGTCTCCCAGCAGAAACTTGCCATGTCTCTGCTGGGCTTGGCTCTGTTGTGATCTCGTATAAACACTGCCACGCGTACACTGTCAACTCTGCTGCTCCCACATTCTCTCTACGGTCTCTGCAGTTTCACACATCCACCTCGTTGTGCTATCAGTAATCTCTCAACATCACATAATTTACGTCGAATGCACTACTTTGAAGTCCCTCCTTTGCATGCATTTTCTCTGCGTTTGTAACCCTTCAACACCCTACTTTTGACTACTCCCGTCCAACTACTTACTGGCGTATTCGAGAGCGTATAGTTTGTGTGAGTGTGGGTTCTGCGATTGGAAATAACAGACCGTTATGCGAGGAGGAACTAGATACAGTATATAGAAATATTGATATTGATTTGAAGTGCAGCCTGATATGTCACTGTTCTATTTCCATCTATTGGCAGAGATGACACCGCAACCTTGTTTATGTTCCCTCATCCCGCTCGCAGTGAGCAACGATTTGGTTCGTGCGTACGTGTGTGTGTTTGCGTGTGTGTGTGTGTGTGTGGGGGGGGGGGGGGGGGACAGGGGGTCTCGAGTGGGTGTGGCGGCTTCCATCGAAAACTCCTTCACACAAACTGCTAGTGACCGTGCAGGAATAACCCGTTGGCCCCTGCGGATCTGCACGTATCGCTCCTACTCCGATCGCATTGCATTTCAGTTTCACACCGAGTTAGTAGGCCTAGTCGCTTTACTAAAAGATTGGGAAACTTTTGGCCTTGAATCGAAAGCGCGTTGGGGAGTGGGTTTGTTATTTAGAATATATTTTATTATAGGTTGCTGCAGTGGCGTCGGATATTAGTCTACACAATACGTCTACACTAGGCATACGATAAGGAGCTGTTATAACGTGTTAACCACGGAAACAACAGACTCAAATTTTGCAAGAAGTGCTTTGCCTCCTCGTCTCTTTCGTACCTTTAATAAAACTGCCCCTGGCAGAGTTCACGAGTTGATGCACCGACATGAACTCTGCATGATAAATAAAGTGCCATGGCGTTTCTGTTCTTGATGGGTCCCCATGGCACCCCTTAATCCTCAATATACAGTGATTGTATTATTCTGCTGAGAGCTCAGTTCTACTATGACTATTCGACTCTTCGGATATGAACCATTTGCAATTGGAAATGACATGGCACTTTGATGTAATCTGTAAAAGTTTTGAGATGTGGTGTTGTTACTATGTTACTGTTTTGATGGGTCACAACTCACTCCTCGTGATGCCTGTCAAAGGCTCTCAGGATATTCAAATTTGGTTAGGATCAGGCTGGCACTTCCTCCACCCTTTGATATATCATACTTCCTGTTTGCCTTCTGTTCCTGAGACAGAGGGAGGCCTGTCAGGTTTATCTATTCATTTGTCACGCCAGCGTTGTCGTTGATAGGTCTACAGTAGAGTCAGGTCTCTCGACTAGACGACTCTGAACAGCTGTGGGAACCTCGACTTAGTGTTGGGATGTTCAAATAGAGGAAGGAATCCAAAAGTGTGTGTGTGTGTGTGTGTGTGTGTGTGTGTGTGTGTGTGTGTGTGTGTGTGTGTGTGTGTGTGTGTGTGTGTGTGGGTAGGGGGGGGGGGGGGGGGGGGGGGGCTGTCTCTGTTATGGTGTTTTATGACCTGGTATCCATGACAGGCATCTTCATGCAACATGAAGGGATTATTTGTTTGCTGTGGCCTCGGATGCCCTCACGGACCCCAGCGTAGTGGAGATCAGAGCACGCATCTCCCTCAGATTCACCCACTCAGAGTCAGCCACGCTGCGACGCATTCCACCGCCACCCACCCCTGTAACGCACGTCCCAACGTGGGTTCTCGAAGACCACGTGCTGGTTGTGTCTGTGCGCATGTGTGTGCGTGTACACAAGCATGTAACGCATGCCTGCTCACAACCATGTTGCGTGTTTTTGTATGTGTGTGTATGTGTGTGCGTGTGTTGATGCACGTGTGTGGTTGTGTGGCATCGGCCAGAGGCCAACATTTCTGCTCAACATTGTGAGCAGAAAATGTCAGACACACACATGGGGCACATTCACACACACACACACACATACACACACACACACACACACACACACACACACACACACACACACACACACACACACACACACACACACCCACACACACACCCCTCTGTAGAAAAGGATTTTGTACCGTACACATGCAGGGTTGTAAGCATTCATGATTTGCCTGCTGACTCCGGTAAACTGAAGTCAATCAAACTGGGGTTTTGTAATAATTATTTAGTTAAAGGCACATTGAGTTGAACAGCATTATAGATCCATGGGAGCAGAGATGGTTCGAAGGCCAGGGGGGAAGGCTCACACACTGGAGAGGCTGTTCCTCCCTCCACTTGTTTGTTTTCAGTCTGAAAATCACTCCATTTTTGGACTCTGCAAACCTCGTGGACCAGGATGCCCTCTCTCTCCCAGTGTATTTTTCTCTCTCCCCCAACCCCGCCCTCTCTCTTTCTCTCTGCCCCCTGCCCTCCCCCCTCTCTCCCTCTCTCCCTCTCTCCCTCTCTCTCTCTCTCTCTCCTGAGTGTTTCTGTGTCCCTACCCTTTCCCCCGTTGGCGTGACAGCCTCCATAGGGCATATCCACCGCATATCCGTGGCATGAATCTACAGTACACACAGAGGGGGGGCGTGGATCTGGGCCACACACGTGCCTGTTTATTTAGTTGAACGCCGAAAAAAACTAAACGTAAGAAAATAAGTATGCAGTAAAGAGGGGCCGCCATGCAGCATTTCACTAATGAGGGATTAACACTGGCTGCGAAAACCACACAATTCACCTCTTATTCCACGTCTCAAGCGCTGCACCCTGCGAAGAGGAAGAGGAAAGGGCTGAAGCAACAACATTCGGCCCTCTTACATCTCTGACCGCACTCTGCCTGCAAAAATCCCAATTCACGAAATGTTACAAATGTCTTCAGATGTTGCGTCCCTAAAAGTCTGTCTCTTTCACCTGCGTTTTCTTCCACACTGACACACTGGCTCATTGAGAGCTGACTGATGGGTTCTGTCATTGCTGTCTGTTCTTTGGATGTCATGTTGGATAGGGGTTATGGCAGTCATCATGGCCTAGCAACACATTCCTAATTTTGTGTGTGTGTTTGTGTTTGTTCCTTTCAGGTCGTCGCACAATGAGCTGGAGAAACACAGGTAAGAAGATACTATCAAAGTGGCTCAGAATGGCCTTATTATCGTGATTGTCTTCCTGTGTTATTTATTCTGTTTAAATACTGTGTAAAAATAACACCAAAGCAAGAGGTGCTTGTGTGAACCAAGTTGAATATATTGTGTAGTTTATATTATAATATTATAATATTAGAAATAACCTTCTTTAGTTCAATGATTACGACATTACAGGGTCAAACCACATGAGCACCACATGATCCAACCCTTGAGGAGGTCAGAGTACAGATGTACACAAAATAATCTTAACCCTCACAGCTGAAAACGGATTCAAGTCTGCTTGGGTCGACTCCCTCATGCTATGCCCGGTACTACCTGCTGTGGAGGATTGAATAGCGTGATGCCTCGCCTGAGCCAACTGCATTACCTTGTATGGAAGAATAGACTCGAGGTCAAGAACACACCCACACCACAATACTACTGCTCTATCCCTGACATGGTCATAACCCCGCCCCTGTCTGAGCAACGTCTCATGAGAATGACCGAACGAGTGGGGCTTAATTATCGGTTTGATGGCTTTGCGTTATCAATAAAGGGAGAGGCCAGGGTTATCAAAATGTCCTCGTTGCAATCATGATGTCATTGAGCATCTTGCATCGTTCTTATTTTAACACACATGTCATTGAGGAGCAGGTAACTATATATCCTACTCCAGGATGGCCACAGGTAGTCTACCGTAGACCCACGGCCACCTCAATCACAGGATAATCCTGTTCTCCTAGCTCTCATTCATTCAAGAAACGCCCTGTTGATGAGGGAACAGTTCCACGTACAGGAAGTAATAAAGGGCCACGGGTTCCACTTGGTAAGGTATGGAGCCTCATGAGAGGAGAGCTCACCACTATGTGTCATAACTGACAGCACGCTCATCTGGTAGATTGCAGATGGGTGTCGCCCATGTGCGTAAGCGTGCGTAAGTGTGTGTGCATGTGTGTGTGTCACTCGCACTAAGAGCTTAGGCCTTCTCACACATGAGTGGTGGTGAGTGAATTGACGTCTGTTTTGTAGTTCTTTAAATAACAAGTTGGGACATGTCCCTCTCTCTCTGGGCAGGAAAGACCACAGGGAGGAAGACGAGGTTCTCACCGACAGTACCTGCCGTAGTAGTGGTATCTGGGGCCAGAATTACCTCATGTGTCTCTGTAGTAACATTGACGTCAGCCCGCCCTTAAATTTGGGTTGCCAGTAATGCGTTCCACTATCAGCTCACCCACTTCCCTTATCATCTATGTGGCAAAGCTTTAAAATGAAGTTGATTCATTAATTGTGTAAGATTTATTAAGATTCATTGCAGTCATCGCTTTCAGTCAAATTCAGATCTTTCTGGGGGGGGGCATTCTTGTTCATAGACCGAATTAAATCACATCCTAAAGATAGTTGGAAACAAAAGTGATGATTGTTCAATGAAGAAGTGACAGTATAAATTCAATGTGTACTGTTTGTCATAAATAGACTGCTGTATCGGCCATCCACACTCTTGATAAGTCCCATCTCAGCATCGGAGATAGGCCAAATCCATCAAGCCAGGGACTGTTTATACGCACATACACGCTCTTCAAATATCCTGCTTCTTCTTTTTAACTTGCATCATGATGATGATTTGTCACAATCCCCAAATTCTGTTGTATTTCTCCCCCGTTCGAGGTGGGGGACTCCAGACCAGCACTCGTGCTCTTCCCAACACCATTAGTCAAAGATCACGTCATTTGTTTAAAAAAGTCTGTATCATATGCACTTCACATCTTCCAAGCCTACTTGCCACAAGTCTATTAGATACCACAAATTGCATTTGGGGTAAATGGTATTATGTGCATGTGTGCACGTGTGCGGATGTGGATGTGATGGTGTGTGTGTGTGTGTGTGTGTGTGTGTGGAGTCCGAGCTTGTGTCCTTATATTACATGTCATTGTGGCACACAGGTGTTAACCTGTGAATAGGGTTGAAAGTGTCCTCAGCGTAAATACTCCCCATGTGGTTTCACCATTGTAATGTGCAGCTCATTCGATTCAACTGATTTTTTTTCTTCACACATTTGAATCTCGAGAAATTAATCAAGTTCAATGTCACGTTGATATTCTTGTTTAACCCGTTTGTTTAGGACATCCACCCACGTGCTTCAAAGCCTCTGTCTTTAAGCCTGCCATCGCCCCAGTGCCAGCCTCCGTGCACATGCCACTTCCCTCTGGGACCTGAGACACTGCGCTACCCTCAACCATTTCTTTCTCCTTTTTTTTCACAAAGCTACATTTTACATTGGTCACATGTTGCCTTCAGTTAGTTCACACCAAGTCAGCAAAAAAATAACCCACAAAAAAGTCCTAGTTTGGCTTTGGCTTGGTTTTACCTTGGTTGATATAATGTCAACTTTTGGTTGAGGAAATGAGATAAGAACACTTTAAATAGACTAAACCAACTACATTTTGATAGCTTCTGTGCCCACCGGAAGTCGTTTCGTCAGAGGTTGCTAAGTGGCGATAACGTTAAAAGTTAAACTTTCACCCATGAAATTAAAGGAGTACCATTGTTGAAGGGTTGAAGCATCAGATGCTTTTATCAAAAGAAAGTCACAATGAAACCGGATACTGTTGACATTGGGGATCAAACCCAGAACCTTTTGAGCGCCTTAGCAAATGCACTGTCCTGCCCACGTTGCTCATGTTCCACTATCTGAGTTGTGTTTTTGAGTCTGGCAGCAGCAATGCATTATTACCATCCTGACGCAAGCTAGCTTATCTCCTCTAGGCCTGGCATCCATGTGGAACGCCGTGTAGAGCATTTCTCTGTACGGTGACTCGGCGGTTTTTCGGACGCTTTTGGCAGAGTTTCCCATGAGGCAGCATGGAAAGGTTTCTGCTCACACCCTTGTTGCTTGTCGCTGTTGTGTTGGCCGAGTTTCCTTCCTCATTTTTCGACACAAGCTTGTGACACGGGCCATACCTTCCACTTAACCATCGCTGGTTTCGTTTCTCTCTCTCATCTCGTATACGACACCTGTTTACAGTAAAAGGCCTCGTGAAGCCATCGGGTGAACCAAAGATGTCCACACACAAGGGCCACTGCCGGGAAGGGCAGGGCAGGGAGGGGAGAGGGAGGGGAGGAGTATCTGGTTTGTTTGCTTGGCTCAATTGACAAAGGGATTTACGGTTGCTATTTTTATACACCTCCGATACCAGCGTCACATTCACTCCAGACAGGCGTTCTTTTGGTTCGGTTTTTTTGAAGGTCACTATGATCACCACGGGACAAAAGTTTAAAACGTTTGTTTTTGACTTTATATTATGTCATTCTAGTAGACTATTTATACAGTTGTAGATACATGTTATTCAGTAGCAGATAGGGCTTTGGCAGTTTGAAGACGTATTGGATATTTCTCCTTATAGCCTTCCTTATAAGGGGTCGTAACAAGCATGTTTGTGTCGGTGATAACCTTATAACATGGTGACATTTCACTTGTGACTCATTTCTTACAACCACAACTCAAAGAACCCAGGCTGACAAAAATGAAAGTGCTGTTCTGAAAAAACTGAGTAAAAGCAGTTCCACTTAATATATGAGGACTATGATGTGTGTAAACAAGACTACAGAAAACACCCCTTCGCAATTCATTGTTATGTTGTTATTTCAAAATGTATTTGATTTTCTTCAGTTCATTTTTTTCTAACTTACAAAGTTTTACGCCAACAAAAAATACTAATGTATGTAAAACAGATGAGTTAGATTCTGATTTAATTTGGCAAGAAAGATCTCACAGACATAATACACCAACACTCCAGGCCCTTTGTGAGCTGTGGAGGGCATTTGATTTACACAGGTCCCCTCTCCCTCCTCGGGTAAAGCGTGGTGCTATCGGCCTGCTTTACTCTGTGGCTATGCTACGTGGGTCATTCGAAACTTTTGACTGGTAAAAAAATAAAACTCGCCTTCACAGCATGCGAGGTCTGGCCGCAACAACCTGCAGACCTGTGTGAATTATGGTATGGCTGGGTTGCCGGGGTTGACAGTGGGGGGGGGGGGGGGGGGGGGGGGGGGGGGGCTGGTTTGTCTGAAGGGCTGTTACTTCACCTCCTGGCTTCAAGCGTCTCTGCTGCTCTTCCTCTGGAGACCACATCTGGTCTTTTTGTTATCTCTTCTTTCTTTTTCTTTTTTTTCACTTGTGTGATTTTGGCTCTCGCCCCAAAGCCCCCCTGAAAGTATCTTAGTCAGCAGAAAGCAAAGGAAACCAAGAAGAGGAGGAGGAGGAGGAGGAGGAGGCGAACAGAGTCCCCTTCTCTCTCAAAGCCTTGTTTTCACCCCTCCACTTTGCTCTGTGTTCTGCCAAAAAACGTCTTTCTCCTCCCATCTTTTTTGGAGTGAGCCTGCTTCTTCCTGGTGCTTTTGTTTTGATATGTAGGCTTCTTTTGTTGACAAAATTGTAGGATAAAGGTCCTGGCTGTGGCCAAAGTGTACTCTGGTTTTGGGAGGATAGCCGATACTTCATTGTTACTAAAACGTGCTTTTCTATCTGGAGAGAAACAGACATGGACCTCACAGATTGAGTAGAAGCAACTGTTGTAGATTTAATTTGAACCAAACACAACAAATAATATGTGATTATAATAGGCGCTGTATGAATAGGGTGTTATGTCTTATAATAATAGTAATGCATTTTTATCGGTTTATCTTCTACACTACACTCCAGTATTTTCTGCACAACCAACAATTCAACAAGAGTCATTAATAAAAGTTAGCACATGGATTACTAAGTATTCCTTTAATTTCAGACATGTGTATGTTCACCCTTGCCAGACAGAGTTGCTCCATTTATTATCCCCATTTAGAGGGAATTAACACCTTATGAGTCACATAATGAGAGGAGATTATTAGTTGAGGTAACAGAGACTTCTGGTTTCTGTCTGTCTGTCCTTTGTCTGTGCAGAGGAATATGTGGTGGCTGGTTTGTATAGCCATGCTGTAATTTACTCTATGAGAATCGAAGAATGCACACTAACCATTCCACATGGGCGTGTGGGGTGTGGGGTGAGGTGTGGGGGGCTCCACAAAGTTAGGTATAGGTTTTAGATGTTTCCTTCCGACTTCTATTGCATAAGCTGTGTTTGTGATGACCTACAGTCACAGAGTACAGAGTCGTTTTTTGGAGATTGATGGGCCAATGAATATATTTGCAGTCAAATGGTTTTAGGGAGCCATACTTTTATGCTAATAGTACACCCTGAAAAGATTGTATTGTTGATTGTACAGAATACTATCCTTGTTGTGTTTTCATTCCATTCCCTCCTGCAGTTCCCCCTTCCTTCTATGTCCAGAGACAGACTTTTATTTTTAATTTGTAATTGATGTAAGCGTGCAGCAAAGCAGCTTTGGTAGCCTGAAAGTATTCATACTGTACGGTCTGGAGTTAGCGTGTTCAAAAGCAATTAGATGGATCTAAAATGAAATGAACAGATGTCGGACATTATCATCAGCTGCCTTTCTTTCAGAGACGGCAGTCTTCGTGCTCTTACCACATTAAACTGCCCGTCGGACCGTTTGATGACGGTCATGTGATCTTCTACTTCTCCAACTGGTATTGTCATGTTATACTAAAGGCACCTACTCTGTAGCTTGAATCCTAAAGAACGAGCAATGAAAACAGAAGCTTGACTCTGGCTGGGTGCATGTGAGGACACTGCCTTGCGGTCGATACTCCAGGGGATGTGTGGACAAACACGGTGGAGCACATGCTGCAGATAGAGCACAAACAGGTTGAGGACGAGCTCTTTGTTGAAGCATTCCTCTGAGGTTTGTGTGTACGTGTGTGTGTAAGTTCCTGGGGTCAGAAAGGCCAAACCCATCTCTAAATAGACCAGCTACTCCAGTGTGTGTCAAAGCCCTGTGAATGTATGTGTGTGTGTGTGTGTGTGTGTGTGTGTGTGTGTGTGTGTGTGTGTGTGTGTGTGTGTGTGTGTGTGTGTGTGTGTGTGTGTGTGTGTCTGTCTGTCTGTCTGTCTGTCTGTCTGTCTGTCTGTCTGTCTGTCTGTCTGTCTGTCTGTCTGTCTGTCTGTCTGTCTGTCTGTCTGTCTGTCTGTCATGGCTAGTGTGATTGCACTGTGTGCTGCTATCTCAGGTCACAAACCAATATACACATATGGCGCTGTAGATTGAGGAAGTGAATGTCAGAGTACACGAAACAAACACGACTCACTGTTCATTTGGAAGAAGAGAACAAGAGGAGCAAGAGAAAAGAAAAACTCAACATTCTACATTTAGAATCTATTTTATAGAATAAATGATTGAGAATGAGGAGGACTCTGATAGGAGGAGAGATCTGACCTAAGTAAGACAAGTCAATATAGGAGGGGAAGGAGGATGTGGAGGAGGAGGAGGAGGAGGGGGGGGGGAGGAGGAGGAGTAGGAGGAGGAGTAGGAGGAGGAGTAGGAGGAGGGGGGAGGGGGGGGAGGACAAATCTGATGCAACAGCAGGAGATGGGTGGGGCAGAAGGAGGACTGTGTGTAGGAGATGAGCTCGTTGTTGAGTAGGATATGGCTGTGAAAAAGGTTACGGGTAGTGTAGAATGGCTGTGCAGGAGATGGTTGTGAAGTTGTGTCGAGTGTGTGTTACTTGGTAGTGGAATTGTGTAGCTGGACAAGTTGTGTTTAGGAGAGGATTATGTAGTGGTGTAGGAGCGTTCATGTGTAGATGACGGTGCAGCTGTGCAGGACCCTGCTATGTGGGGGTGTAGGCTTTGTAAGGGGTGGCTGTGTGGGGCCGTGTACGTGTGTGTATAGCAGTACATGGGTTGCGGTTGGTTCGGAGATGGCAGTGTCGCTGTATAGGACCTGGTTTTGTAGTACTGTTGCTATGTGCAGTGAGTTGAACAAGGCAGCCTGAAAACCAGGTCAGCAGAGCAGACATACGCTGGAATGTTGAGTTAAGTAACAGGCCGCACAGAAGGCCGCGTAGAGAGAGGCGGGCGGAGACAGATGAAACACTGCCATGCTCAGGCTTACTACAAATAAGGATACAGTTTTTCTTTTTACATTAAGTTGCATCATTAAGTAACGATATTACTGCTTTGTGACTTTTTTGTTTTGTTTTGATGGGCCGTTTCTATTCATACAAATGATTATTTCCATGGAGTTATTTTCCCCCTACATATCTTTTTATGGTTCATGTGTTTAAAAAAAGAAATACAGCTACATATATTTCCTGAGCAAACAAATGCTTAGACCAGCAGCAGCAGCTGACAGGACTGATTACGAGCGGGGCAGCAGTTTACAGCATGTTAATCATTGACCAACACTCTGTGTCATTCTAGAATTGTCCTATTTTTACCCTTTCCCCATCAGAGGGTTAAAACCTGACTATACATTAGTTCACCAAACCTTTCTGAGATCAGTCTATTCAGTTCTGAAGGTCTGTGTGTCTGTATTTGTTCAGTTTTTATTTTTCATAAACCCAACCGTTATTCAAATGTCCATGTAAGGCATGTACGATAGTTATGGGCATTTGGCGAGAACGTTTTGTCTTGCTCGACAAAACGATGCACACAGTAGTATACATTTCCACCAGGGAAACCTTGTGTAAATCCCCCCTCTATTTGCTCACACATTCCCTGCTCTGTTTTTTTTTTGCCGTTCCAACATCTGTTTCTCACTTGACAAAGACTGGCGGTGTCAGAGCGAAAGGCTTTCGTAATAAGCCTTGCTTATTTTTACTCTGGGATTGGTTGCTGTTTTGCTCACATTAAATCGAGTGTAATTATACAAGAGAATTCCCAGGCATGCGTGTGGAAATACTACTACTAACGTGTAAACAAGGAGTCCCTTGATATGACAGTGTGGCACGTGATATGCAGATCAGGTTTTTTTTCCTTAATTGTTGTTTTGTTTGGGGTTTCAGTCTGCTGAAAAAAGCTAACAGTCTTAGCTTCGCTGGGTGCATTTTTGTAGACTTTCTTTGTTGTGCATTGTGTCGATTCGTGTCGGTTCATGTCGAGTTGTGTAGCCTTGTGTTGCGTTGCTCTGTCTGTGTTGTGTTGTGTTGTGCTGTGTTGCGTGGTGTGGCTTGGTGTTGGCCTGCTGATCGCGTGTGAAAGCAGGGGTCATGTGAGACGGAGCCCGGGATGATACGTGTGCGCGTGTTGTGTTTACGTGTGTGTTTTATCAGGACTCGGTGCCCTGTCGTCTGTGCCGTTATCACAGCACACAAGCTGTCGTCTGGGGGGTGTGGCGCCGCCGCTGACAGAAAAGCAGCTACGTCTCCGCAGGAGGATTGACAGATTCACTATCATATGTAATCCCCTTCCCCCGCTCGCCCTCTCGCCCTCTCTCTCTCTCTCTCATCATGTGTCTGCCCTCTCTGTCTCTCAGTGTGTTCAATGTCCTGGAGTCACTCGGGTCATCAAGGTTGAATACAAACAGGGCTGTGGGGCAAGTGAGCCCCAGGAGTGCACGTAGTTGTCGTGTGCACGTAGTTGTCGTGTGCACGTAGTTGTCGTGTGCACGTAGTTGTCGTGTGCACGTAGTTGTTGTTGTGTGCATGGACATAGCAGTTGTGGGCGTGTATGTATCATGGACCCCCCCCACACCCTGGCTCCAGAAGCCTGCCAACCAGATGTACAGTAACTGGGAGGCTCTGATTCCTACCTAATGCTCCTCTCACGCAACACAGACCCCAAACCTCTTCCTCCCTCCCCCCCTCTCTCTCTCCTCCTCCCCCTCCCCCTCTCTTCCTCCTCTTCTCCTCCCTTCCCTACCCCTCCCTCCTCTCTTCCTGAACACTAGCCCTTGTCACGTGAAATGAATAATACCCCAAAAGTTCTGTTGAGCACGTAATATAATCGTAACTTTGCATTAAACGATGAACTTGAACAACTTGTTTTTTTATCCAAAATATATATAGAAAGAATGCTACATTGTAATTAAGTAATTACATTCAATTAATTGCTTCGCTTGAATCACTTCACTGGCAAAGGTAGTGACTGAATAACCAGTGACAGCAAGTTGATGTTTCTATGTTTCAGTTGGTTTAACCTTACTAAGCAAGATACCATGGCTACATACAGGGGCAATATATCTGAACGGCTGTAGTGGTTTGGTTTTTTGTTTCTCTTTTGATGGATCCTGACGTAAACTTGGCCGAGCAAACTATGCAAACAAAGCAAGCTCTTTAAACAGCCGAGAGAGAGACAGGGAGAGATAAAGGGAGAGAGAGAGAGAGAGAGAGAGAGACAGACAGACAGACAGACAGACAGACCAGCAGTGACAGTGAGTTGGAGAAAGAGAGGGCTAGACAGAGTTGAAGAGAGAGACATTATAAAGCGCGACGAGGGCCAGGTGTTTGCACTATGTATGCTAACAACGAGGCCTGTAAGGTGGCGTTTCCGACGGCAACAATGTTGTAGGCCTGTCAGTAGGCTAATGCCTTATGAACAAGGATGGATGAGGTTAACACAAAGTCCAGTCACCCCTTGTTTGCTCCTATCCTCCACTGCAAACCCATGTGCAGCACATACAGTACATTACATCACTCACAAAATCCGGTGTGGTACCACCCAAATAAATGACTATTAGGATTTCAATGAAACGGTCATTGGATTGAATTGGTACAACCCAGGGTGGAAGCTCTTCTGAACACCTAGAGGTCTGAAAAGCTTGTAGCCAGAAACTCCACACACTCTGTGTTGGCAGCGAGCCCCCTCCTCACAGAGCGGTTGGGGGGAAGGAGGTGAGGGGTGAGGCAATGGGTGGTGGTGAGGTTATGAATGGGGGTGGAGGTGATGTTATGGGTGGGGCTGGGGATGGGGGTGAGGTCATGGGTGGGGCTGGAGGGGGTGGGGGTCTGACTGATGTTATGAATGGGGGTGGAGGTGAGGTTATGAATGGGGGTGGAGGTGAGGTTATGAATGGGGGTGGAGGTGAGGTTATGAATGGGGGTGGAGGTGAGGTTATGAATGGGGGTGGAGGTGATGTTATGAATGGGGGTGGAGGTGAGGTTATGAATGGGGGTGGAGGTGAGGTTATGAATGGGGGTGGAGGTGAGGTTATGAATGGGGGTGGAGGTGAAGTTATGGCTAGGGCAAGGGGTGGGAGTTAGCCCAGGTGGGGAATGGGGGTGTTAGCTGAGAATAGAAGCCAACAGTTTGTGTGTTTGTGTGTGTGTGTGTGTGTGTTTGTGGATGTGTGTGTGTGTGTGTGTGTGTGTGTGTGTGTGTGTGTGTGTGTGTGTGTGTGTGTGTGTGTGTGTGTGTGTGTGTGTGTGTGTGTGTGCGCACGAGTAAGTACGTGGCACGTGAGAACAATCAGGTGGTTGTTTTCTTACTAACCCCTGACCCTAAAGACCAAGAGAAAACACTTCCTCATCCCCTGACTTGACGCAGCCTTTAGGCTCCAGTCATTTATCCCGCCGATATGCAATCGTCTTATCACTAAGCACTGTGTGTCGAGCCATCCTTAACAACTCATTTTCTGCACATTATCATATGGCTGAATGGTTGAATCAACGGTACTGACGCCTTCCTGCACAGACATGTGGGTCTGGGACACTCATATACCGCTCCACATCTCCTGGCTGCCTGCTTTCCTCTTGACGTGCACAACCTAAGCGATAACGCAAATCCCTTTCAACTCTCAAATTCACTGAATTCTTTATGTTGGGCTGTTCCACCCAAGCCGAACCATTACACCCACAGAGTTGTGTTTGGGAGATGCAGACAGCAGATCCAGCCCTGTGCGGACCGGGCTGTTTTGAAGACAGATCTGATAAACATAGCGTGACCGGAGTCTGGCTCACCAATAACACAAGTGGGGCAGGGCAGGGTCTGTCCGGCTCCAAGTCTGCTGGAAGAAAACAATGTGTGTGCATGCACGTATGCGCGCGCGCGTGTGTGTGTGTGTGTGTGTGTGTGTGTGTGTGTGTGTGTGTGTGTGTGTGTGTGTGTGTGCGTGTGTGCGTGTGTGTGCGTGTGTGTGCGTGTGTGTGCGTGTGTGTGTGTGTGTGTGTGTGTGTGTGTGTATGAGTGCATACATATACTGTGTGTGTGTGTGTGTGTGTGTGTGTGTGTGTGTGTGTGTGTGTGTGTGTGTGTGTGTGTGTGTGTGCGTGTGTGTGTGTGTGTGTGTGTTTGTCCCGTGGCCCAGGCGGCACGTGCTCAGGCAGGGAGCTGAAAGGACTAGCAGACAGTCCGGGGGAGCAGAGTAAATTGCTCAGTGGGACAGAAGAGGAGCAGGTGTAGTCTCATTGACGTGCGCTGTGCTCCATGAAGTATGCCAGAGGCGTGGTAGGAAGTTCCCCGTCGGACAGCAGACTGGGAAGCCTAGCATAGTGACACTCATTTGGGTATGTGGGTCGCGGGAGCTCTGCCCAGACCTGTTTTGTGTCTTCCCGACAAGAAACGTTCTGTACTTTGCAACTTTGGGATCTTTCTGTCTGGGGCAAAGCTTAACCCTAACCCTCACCCTAAGAGTGTAGAGTGACAGTGAACGATGCACTAAAGTTTGACATGGATTGACAGGTTGCAGTAACTAAACAGGTCAAATGGGTGAAAGAGACAATCTAATTCACTTGACTCTAACAGACAAGTTACATGGTGTCAGACAAGGTATAATATATGGTAGACCTACAATCTAACTACTTAAACGTTTTGGAGTTTCTTGTTTGATTCTCTCTGGGACCAGCTAGCTATCTTGCTCTTTACTTGTGAGACATTTATGAGTTCTACATTTATGAAGTATTCTCTCAAGACAAGCACGTGTCAAGGCGAGTACTTCGAGCGACGCCTTGTTTTTGTTTTTCGCTGCCAGACAGGGAATGAGAGAGAGAGTGAGAAAGAGTGAGCGGGAGGTGGGGTGAGTGAGGGAAGGAAAGAGAGGAAAGTGAGAGTGAGGGTGAAAGAAACAGAGAGGAAAGTGGGAAAGAGAGAGAGAGAGAGCGTGGGGCAGAGTGGGAGTGGGACTGTTGGTGAGAGAAGAGAGGGTAAGAGTGTGATAGAAACAGAGGAAAGGGAGAGAGAGTGAGATAAAGTGTGTGTATGGGAGACAGAGAGTGAGAGTTAGAGAGAGAGAGCGCGAGAGAGAAAGAGGGGGGGGGGGGGGGGGGGGGGGGGGGGGGTTGCAAGTTGGTTGCCTATTGGCTCAAACGACCCTGGGATGATCTGCTCAGAGCCCAGCCCAGTGCAGCTGAGCACACTCAGCCTCAAAGAAGCCTTTCTGCACCCAGTCCTCCACAACACCAGACCAAGCTTCCAACCCCAAAAAAAGAAGAAGAGGGGGAAAAAAAGCAAAACACCCCGATCCCCTCTCCCCCTCCTTCCTCCCCAGCGCACCGACCCCCACCTCCTTCCTGTCCACTTCCCCTGGCTCACCTCCAACCACTTCATGTGGGCTGGGACCCAGGGCAGGTTGGAGGTGAGCCCCCCTCCCCCACCCCACCCCCCGGCCTCCTCTGAAGACACTTGTTCTCCAGCGGACTGAGCTGTGTTTCTGTTGGCCGGCTGGAGATGGAGGAGGGGGTACCAGAGCAGGGGGGGGGGAGGGTTGGGGTTTGGGGGGGTCTCGTCCCCCTGGGAGAAGTGGGAATGAGACCGCTGGAGTAACTTTCACACGCCCTGCTCTGGGTCGTCCCAGCCAGCACCTGCGAGAGGTACGCTGGCTGCTGGTTTGTTTTCACTCCTTTTTCCTTTTTTTCCTTGTTGTTCAGAGCGGTCTGGTCTTTCTGTAGCTATAATTACACCAGGAACATGCTGAAAGATGCTGTTATGATCCAGAGAGAAGGGGGGTGAGGGAGGGACGGGGGAGAGAGAGAGGGAAAGAGGGAAAGAGAGAGCGAGAGAGAGAGAGAGAGAGAGAGAGAGAGAGGGGGGAAAGGGAGAGGACTTGGTCAGCAACAGGTTGACCTCTAAAAGCTACAGAAACGGCTAGTAAGAGGGTCTTTTATTCTCCGGAGGGCCAACGCCCTTCCATATCCCCCACCCCTTAAACCAATCAAACGTGGGGAACGTTTTGCGTGTGTATATGTGTGTGTCTGTGTGCGTTGGCTCTCTCTCTCCACTCTCTGTGCCGTGACAGCGGTGATGGTGCTGCTTACGCTGTTGAAACTTGTTTACACGGCAGACCTTTTTTTTCAGAGGTAATATGAGAAGTGGCCACAGGCTATCTGGTGACACATACAGTGGTTGTTCATGTGCTAGCTGTCCATAGTAGGACAGGGCTTTTATGATACTGAAGTAGGGTCTATCCTTGTTTGCCTTCTGTTCATGCAATCAGAATCAAATGTTGAAAATATGAATAGTTGTTGACTTATGGGTTGGATCGGGGGCTGTTGGTTTGCACTCAGTTCATGCATGATTAAGATTAAATTAATTTGTCCAACAATGTGGCACCATCTATATTGATTTTAGTTGCATATGAGCAGTTTACAACAATCGGTTGTGTCGTGACAAATCAAGGCATGCACCAGGATCCAAATGATTAATGTCCACAGATATGAGATAATAAAACCTTTATCCTGTGTGCTGTTCAGGATTATGAAAGTACTGTGGCCAAACAGCCAGCCAACACACACGCCAGTCATGACGACAATGTCCCCATGGCTTAGTTTGAATGGCAAATGTCATTGCCTGGCTATTGGCTATACCTCAATGCTGGACCTGTCCCACCTGTATATCCTCTTGGAGCTAGATAGGGTCTGAAAGAGTGCTATCCTCGGTTTCCAAAACGCTAAAATGAGGTGTTGTGCATTGTGATTGGCCACATATTCGCCACAAATTAAGCTACCACAACTTGGCCTTCCTTTTCCCTCTAAACAGGCTTCTCGGTTCAAGCAACCAAAAGCGCTTTATTACAGTGACCCCCTGCTCAAATCTTCCCCCCTCTACGTCCATCCACCCGTCCGCCAACTGTGTCCCCCCCCGTGTCCTCAACTCCTGCACTCTTGTGTGTTTGCCGCCCACAGACGTGCCAAGCTGCGGCTCTACCTGGAGCAGCTGAAGAAGCTGGTTCCGCTGGGCCCGGACAGCACTAGACACACCACCCTGAGCCTCCTGAAGCGGGCCAAGATGCACATCAAGGTATGTGGAGGGAGGAAAACCACAGGCTAACACACACGCCGCCACCACCAACACCACCACCACCACCACCACCGTCACCCTGGGGTTTATAGCGATGCTGTCGGAGCACATCTGCCACAGCTGATTTCCCAAGCATCTGTGAACAGCTTATTTTTTTCTGCTTGCGTGACACCTTAAATGCCACGATTGTCTGTGCCCTGAGAGCAGCCAATGTGTATGTTTTTGCAGAGGAGCCAAATGCTGACATGCTGACACGCACACACGCACACACACACGCACGCACGCACGCATGCACGCACCCACGCACAAACACTTACACACACACGCACACACGCACGCACACACGTGATGCCAGAAAAGAGTGAGTCATTTCAGTGACTTGTACCTTCAGCAGCTGTGCTTCTCTTACGTGACTTCTTTAACTGCTCAACATCTCATCAAGCCCCCGGCCTCTGTGTTATGAGTTCCATTAACTCACGGTAATCCTTAAGTGATTTACAGTGAGATCAGTCGACGGGCATTACGGAGCAGGTAGGGGCATCTTGCTCAAGGGCGCCTGTGGCACATTGGGGAGTCGAACCCCGAACCTTCTGGCTCGGAGTCGGAAGACGCTGTCCCCAAAAAGTGCAAAGAGCTTTCTCTGTCTTTAAATCCTCTCTTTCCCTCCTCCCGCCCCCCTCCCTTTGTCCTGCTCTCTCGGTTATCCCATCAGCGTTGTAAGAGCTTGACATGAGGGAGAGAGACTGTTCCCATAACTGGGAGTCAAGTCCTTCTCAAACTAAGTCATAAGTCAACAGAGTGGAGCATGGCGCAGCGGGGGGTGAAGGGGTGCTGTGCGTTTGGCTGATCTTCAGTTATGCGGTTGAAGATAATTAGATTTGGGGTTTCCTTCGGGCCCCCCTCCATCTCCTCCCCCCTCTTCTCCCGCTTCCCTTTCTTCTTCACAGTTCACGGTTCAGCAAGGGATGCAGCTCATGTACGTTAAGTGACACACACAACATTACAGAGGAGAAGCCAATTAGCGTTGGGGTCCCAAAAGTACATGGCAAGGGTGTTGCCACGCTATGAATGCCCTCCTTTGTGTTCTTCAACACACACACTCACACACACACACACACACACACACACACACACAAACACACACCGACGAGGTGAAGCATCATTCTATTTTGCACACATGCAGTGCTGCTCTGGGTCGGCAGTTGGGTTATTGGGAGGGGGTCAGTTCACACATGATTTATTAACCCTCTGGTTTCCTGTTTGTCATGCATCTCCTGCTTGCTTGCGATCATCCTCTGTGTGTGTGTGTCTAGACCGAGACGTGCATTATTGAGGCGTTTCCTAGGTATGAACTGTCTGAGATGGCACTTCTCAGAACTCACGTGACACAGCAGAAGTTTGAAATTATTTCAAATGTTAAAGACTTTTTTTGCAAGGAAGGATACTTTAGAAATACACTGAGACGAAAAACGAAGACACACAAATGCTTAGTCAATAAGGCAGATACGACAACAAATGTCACCAATGGAAATTGGAAAAGAATAAACCAAGTCTGTCCTCAGAGCAGGCAGACCTCTGTAGCATTGAGAATACAGGCTACAGGCTACAGCCTACAGCCTACATTCCATCGCCTACAGCCCACAACCCACAGTCCCCTGTGAGGTCTGAAGACCGACCGGCGGCTGAGCGATCGAGCGCAGGTTGGCGGTGGTTGTGGACCAAAAAAAACAGCCATCATGTGAGACTGAACTCTGGTGATGACAACAAGACCCATGCCAGGTGGTGTGTGTTCCCCCCCTCCCTCATTCCTGCAGAAGCTGGAGGAGCAGGACAAGAGGAACCTGAATGTGAAGGAGCAGCTCCAGAGAGAGCACCGCTACCTCAAGCGCCGCCTGGAGCAGCTCTCCGTGTCGGGGGCCGTGGAGAGGATCCGCACCGACAGCATGGGCTCCACCATCTCCACCGACTCCGAGCAAGGTGAGGGGAGGCCCCCGGGGGCCTGGTGGTGCGGGAGGGGTTGGGGAAAGTCCGCTTAACCATAACATTGATGTTGTTCTCGGTTTTCGGTTTTCAGTCATTTATAGAAATATTAAATCTGTCTAGCACTACAGTTACACCGTGGGAACACATTTCCTCGTTGTATTTTCTCGAGCGCATCGGTACAAGAAGGGTGGGATTAGGGACCATTTGGGTCCAGGCTCAGTATTGCGATACACAACAAATAGTGTGTAGGTTGACCAAGTTTTACTTCAACGCTTCTCTCTGCATACATTTTGTTTTTAAACTCCCGGGTGCAGATGCTAGTAATGTGTCACCTGGATGACAGCCATACGAGTTATGACACGGTCGATTTCCATTAATATCGCGTGTCTGGAGAGAAGCATGTGAGGGCATTTGGCTGAAAGCGTATGGTTGGGAACGAAAGCGTACAGATTTGACATTTTAAAACCGTTTCCCTGTGAAGGAAGGAGCCTAAAAGTACAAGAACCGCTTTTCCATCAGGGGAGTTGCTTCGGTAAACAACACGTGCCGGCTTGGCCTGCATTAGACCCCTAAGACTCTTAGATAACATCCATGTTTCAAGTTTGAACGGATCGAACATGCTGAAATATTCCTGATAAGCAGAGCGTTTTGCCAAGGAAAGAACATCGGAGAGAACATGCATTTGCCTGTTGTAGGCTAACGCATGTGCGTGGAAGAATAGTGCATCAACCGTGTGTAATGAAGATAAGATTAATGTTATCACTGCATGGAAACTTTGGTATACAGCAGCAGGATAATTACACAATAGTAAAATAATGAAGGAAATATGAATATGCAGAGGAGATCTACAAAAGATTTGACATTACATATCATCTAAAATGTACTGTTGCGATATCTCTTATTTCCAAAGCCACCCGAGCAACAGATTAAACTTTGACCTATCAATGGCTCATCACCTCCTGGCCAGCCGTTCAATCTGGACCTAGTTTGAACCACAGAGTCTTCCCCTCGCTTGCTGGCACTCGATAGACCCTTATGGCCACGTAAGCAAATAAATAATAGATTTCTACACAGTCGGCCGACTGTGAACAACCTCAAGAGATGTCATGCTGTGCCCTGTGTTCGGGGTGCATGTAGCCAGCGTGGGCAGTGGAGCTGGGGGATTGCTTTGTTATTGTGTGTGCTGATTGGCCCAGTCGATGTGGAGTGAGAGATCACTGTTTTTGTTTTGATACAAGGGGTAACAATCTCCTTCTAATGTCACTCAGAACTCTCCAAGAAGGCTTGTCAGGGTTTGTGCCTTCCCGGGTACATCCTCTTGCTCAGATGATATCTGCAAACTGGGGAATCAATACCTGCTCATTAACGACATGTATCTTTAAAAACAATTCACTGCACGTCACTTCGGATAAGAAGCTTCTGCTTAACTATTGATTAGTAAACGGCATTCAGGAACTGGCCTGCTGTGCTGAGCCGCCACATTCACAATGCATATACCCACCTGAAGCAACCTTCCCAAACACAGTCTCTCGCTCTAATACCGGCTGGTATCTGTGTTGGTGAACCAGCGGTCAATAGCTTTAAGTGGATGTCAAATGTCAACACGTGTCGTCAACTCCCAAAGGCTGTGTGGAACACACACACACACTTCCCCCTTGTTTACAGATCAGTCTGCCGGGTCAAAGGTCCAAGGATTACTGATCCCATTTTAAGCCTTTGCTCTCATTCTCTGATGGCCCCAGTGTGGCTACTGACTACACATGGAATACATGTTCATAAATTCTCTCTCTGCATCATTCCTGCCATCACGAGCAGTTCTCCCTGAAAGGGTCATGTCTCCCTGACATGACCTGCAATCTAGGCAGGCTAGCCACCGCCGCACCTCACGTTTAATATTTGATGTTATATTTTATGATGTGAATGATGACCCTCGCCTTGTCGTATGAATTGCACTTGAATAGTTAGCTATACTGGATGACTAATCATACTGCACAGTAAAACAGTTTCACTTTGACGTGGAACACTATAGCCAGCTTATCATATTTATTTTTATAATATCATCGTGTCGAGATTAACATGATCAAGGTCGTGTCAGTGTCTCCGGTGACTGCGGTTGCCAGACAAGTTGTATTTATAAAACCGCCCAAAAGGCTCCACCGAGTCTGTTGACAATAAATGCCTGTCTCTGGTCCACCCGTGTGTTCAGGTGTCCCTGAAACGCAGCCTTGTAGCACATTCGGCGATGGACAGTTCCCACACGTAACACAGGTGTATTCCTAATCAGAGGATTTATTGTTGGCTGGGCGACAGGCACGCTATACGGGTGATAATTAAACAAGGCCCTTGAACTTTATAACACAGACATACTGACTGCAGTGAGGACTTGCCTGCAGAGGAGCTATTGAAGGGCAGGCTGGGAGTTCACTGTGGGTTTCTCTGATGTTTGGCTTCGTGGCCGTTATTGAAGATATCATGCTTTATTTTTTTACAAGCCTGACCCAACGTAACCACGTCACATTCACGCCTCACTGCATGCTCTTTGTTTGAGCGACATGGAAAATACATTGGATGTTCTGAAATGAAATCAAACACAAAAGGTGATTCAAGAATTTAACGAAAAACCAGCATGTTTTATAAACCGCTTATCTCAAAAGTAATGTTGTTATTGATTTGTTTAGGAAACTGTTTTGTTGCAGTTACTGCCCAGGCACAGTAACTTCTAGCGCCCCTGCACACACACTGTTTGGTTTGTTTAAACCCTGTCATACCAACAGGCACACGTCGCCTTCAGTCTACAACATGTCTACCATTACCTCATTTGAAAAACCAAAGCAGCCAGCACGTCACTACATAACTTAGTGTTGTTGTTGCTGTTGTTGTTGTGTACAGACGTCGACGTGGACATCGAGGGCATGGATTTGACGCCGGGTGAGGCCGACAGCGGGGACAGCATCAGCGATGGCGAGGGGGAGGAGGAGGAGGAGGAGTTGGAAGAGGAGGAGGACCACTACAGCCTCCAGAGCAGCTCCAGCGACAGCTATACTGCCACCACACATTCCCACAGACTGCAGCCACACCACTGCTAGGGCCCGCGGCCGCCCTCGCTCAGCTCTTCTACACCGCTTCTTTATCCCTCTCCCCACTGCAGGCAATAATTTCTAACTTTTATTATTTTGTTTCCCCCCCCTAAACATCGTCTGTGACCTGATTCATTGTTGGATGGAGCTAAAATGGCCAAATCCCCGGCCCCTTGTGTGTAGCTAACAGGAAGTGGGAGCCCTGGAGGTCGGACGCTCCACTCAACCGTTTGCTGAACCTTGACATTTTGAGACCTACTGATCGTAACCTTCCCTGAGGATTCATGGCCCGATTCACAGCCCAAATCACCCCCCTCCCCCCATCCCCCCCACCCCGGACCCACACCACACTGTCCATAAAAACACCAAAACCAGTGTTGCCAGAGGCTGGGAGAGAGAGATGGAGAGGTACGGGAGATTTTGTGGTTATGTTAGGGATTTCTGTGGTTTCAATACAGCTTTGACTTGTAAATTATGAACTGGTTTGTGTCCAAGAAAGAAAGGGAGTTTGGAAAGGGCTGAGTTATCTACAAATGTGAAGTTGTTTTCTTTTTATCATGCATTACAGAGGCACATAATACATTGTAGTTTGCCACTAAATCGATATATTTGTACACACAACACCAGCAACCCCGGTTGGACAGTATTCTCAATAGGAATGTCATTTGGTGAGCGAAACAGACTATTGCGGCCTTCATTAGAACATGACAGAACTAGTCACCAAAGAAAATAACTCCCAGAGATGCATGCCTATGTTGAGATCGCTAACCACTGCTCCACACTACTGACCACTTCAACATACCACGTGTTTGTGTGGATAGACTACTAGTATTCACTCAAGGAGCTGTCCAGAACTTATTCCTCAAAAAAAAAGAAGCTTTTCATTGTAAAGGGCATCCCCAGGATTGTTTTTTGTGTTTTAAATTTCAGTAGCAAATTGATGTAGCAGTGAACTTGGGAAGCTGACGTTTTCCTCAACTGATCCTGCGGGATGCTATTTTTCTTAAAGTTTTACCTCAACATTTTACTCATTGAAAAGGCTTAGGGCTAGTGGAGCCCGTATCTGATTGGCCAACTCACAACACACATCTTGGAAGTTAATTAATTTAAACTCAAGCCAGTTGAGCTTTTGTTGAGCGTTCTGATTAGCAAGTCAAAGCTGTTTAAGGTGAGGGGTTGCGCGAGGCCAGCTCTAACAAGTTGCTGTATTTAGTAGGTGTTCTCAGTTAGCTAAAACTAATTACATAACACTTACAAATTTAATATCGATGTATTAATATCAATAACTCAAGTCTTCTATATAGTTTTTATTTTCTCTCTATCTATCTGGTGTTTCTAAGTCTAGCTAAAAACCTTGGTATAGATTAACGTAGATCAACTGCACACAGTAACCTATAGTCTGCATTGCACGGTAGAAAGTTCTTGACGAAAGAGGCGCTTTTCTGCAGTTCTCTGACCTCGTACTAATCCATAAATCTATTTTTCCGGGCAGTCTTTAGAGCTTGGCATCCCAGTGCTTAAAAAAAGACCAGTACATAAGGACAGGTCTGACCAAAAAAAAAATGTATATAAAAAATCCCCCTATAGAAAGCTATATATATATAAAAATATATATATATAAAAACAAAAAACACTTAAAAAAATACTACATACAGGAGGATGATGAGCATGTAGTCTATATTTCTAAAAAAAAAATGTATTCTATTTTCCTAATTCCCTTAAGTTCTCTTAGCCATACAAACGCTGAGGCAAAAAAAAGCGTACATGAATATATATATATATAGAGAGAGAAAGAGAGAGAGAGTGAGAGAGATATGAGAGCGGGGCCAGGACGTCAGGCTGATGGAGGGGGGAGGGGAAACACAGTCCCCCCTCTCCCTCCCTCCCTGCTGTCCATGTCCTGTGCCCTGGTGAGCCTGGGTGACTGTTGTCCTTATTCCCCCCCCCCCACTCCCCCCGCCTGGTCCATTCTCAGGGCAAACCTCTGATACTCTCCCACCAACCCACACAAGGACACAGACCCATCTTCGGTACCCCTCCGCCCGGCGGGGGGTGGGCCAAGTGCTTCAATTTCAGCCACCCCCCACCCCCACCCCCCCTGTGCCAAAGAGGGTGACATGATTTTTTCCATGACCAAAGGGCATGTGCAAAAAAGCCCTCCCCATCTCCATCCCCCTTCCCTCTTCTGGCCTCTGCTCTAGCAGTCCTCTGTGTAACAAAAGACCACACTGGTAATCTCTCATGGCAGCTTTCAGTCACCCCTTCCCCTCCCTCCCCGATGGTCCAGCGATGGGGAAGCAGACAAAAACTTTCTTGAAAGTTGTGATTATTTTGTTGTTTTTGCTTCTTTTTTTCTTCATCATCCTGATCCGGCTGCTTGGGTTGTTTGTCGACGATGGTGCGATTCTTTGGACGTGCAACAGCAAAAACAAAACAAAACGGAGTCACCGGGAGAGGAGTGATACTATTATCCAATCGATGGCAGCTGCAGAGTTCTCCTCCTCTCCTCCGAGTGACCCGACCAGCCACAGTGTCTGTCCTCTGCTGAGCGTCGAGGGTTGAAGAGACGGGGCGATACAACCTTATCTTGCTTCTGACGAGAGATTCGCTGGGTAGGGTTTCCAAGGAAAGCATATGGGTTTGTTTTGTGCTTTCGTCTCGCTGATGTGTGTTTGGTGACCAACAAATTTTTTTTTAATGTATTTATCTGTACTCTTGACACAAGAGGGCAAACACACACAAAAAAAGGTTCTTGAGAAAGCTTTTCAATCATCAAGAGTTTACATTATGTCATTAAATTGTAATTTGCCCTTTTTTTGTGTTGGTCACGAGAACAACATAGGAAAATGGACAGAAGACATGGACATGTTCTTCTCTTGCACAGAACCCGCCTATTAGAAGTGAGCATCAAAGGAATTTAATTAAGTGTATGAGATGTGTACCACATGTGACAATTACTTTCAGTGTCCCCCGATCAAAAATGCACAAACTACACATTTAGAAAGCATTGGGTCTGTTGGGATGGGTGTGAGGGAATGACTACACAGTGGTTGTGAACGTTTGTGATAAAGATGTGCCTTGAAAATACTAAATGTAGTCTAGATCTGGGAGCAGATGACAAGTAATTCTCAATGTGGGGATGACACTAGAACAAATCTTTTCTTTTTGCAATCAAAAGGCCACCTATTTTCTGATGGTGCCATGTTACAAACTGGCCCTAGGATTTGTTCAATGCATTGTTCAAACTCAAAGGAAGATTCCACTCTGTGTTGCCTTTTATGGAATAATGTCAGCTCTCTTGATGTTGTGAGTCCTTAAGTACCCCTCATGCCTTACCTTGGTTTTAGTTATTTGTAAAAGGAGACTATAATCAAGGTTTACTGAGGCAGGTAGGGCAAATCCACTGTTGGTCAGCAACATTCACAGACCCAAACAGCTATGATCAGATTTGGTAAAAAAAATAAATAATTAACACTCACTTTGCATTAGAATCCCCCCCCCCCCCTCAAAATGTTTTATTTGTTTTCTATTTTTCGCCATGTTTCTGTTGCCTAGAGATTTACCTGTTTGAAGGTTCTTACAAGCACAAGACCCTAGGCTGAGAGGACCTTGTGCCAGGAACACGGGAGAGGAGGAAAAACACAACGATGTTGTGTAAAAACGTATACCTGCTTAGAAACTCGTCACTTTGTCCTACGATACCTCCCATGCAGAATGGTAAAGGGAGTGCTTCCGATGTGATTCCAGATAAATATTTTTTTAAAACAATAGAAATATGAATTTAGGACAGCAGCATTCCCCCTTTCCAATCCGAAGAATCAACGTTTTACCTTCTTTTTCCATAAACCATGGTAAGCAATACACGCGGCAATCGAATGAAATTCTTCCACACAACGATCTTAGCCTTCTTGTAGCCTCCATCGGGTCGGCGTTAGCAGGTGGAGCAGCTCCACAACACTGGCATATGGTGTCCTTGAAAAACCACAGCTCCACCACGGCTGCTCGGAGTGGCCGATTCGCTGTCGTAAAGTCGATGACACAGTGTGGTTGTGGGTGAGTTCTGTGCCAGAGACCTGTGAATATGTTCTTTTTTAGTGGATCTGTAATAAGCATTCAGAAGAATATTATATTAGGTTTTTTTTGTATGTGAGTGTATGTGTGTACACACAAGTACCTGGTGCTGGCGATACTTTTAAGCAAACACTTGACGGTATGGTGTATTTTCTCATTGTAATATAATAAAAAAAAACATTTTTATATATAAAGTTGTGGCGTGCACTTATTTGCTGTTAGATGTTTCTTAGTTTAAGGTGAATAGGATGCATACATAAGTTATGGTCAATGTATTTATATGGTTATGACAAGAGGTTATAACAGGACACAAGGATTTAATCAGAATGGGAAGAAAATACATTATCCACATGTCTTGATTTGTCTGTTTATTTATCAACATTTCACATTTTCCAGTGCTTGAAAGAAAATATATTTGGGGATTTTCCTTTCACAAACTAAAGCTCCAAACCATCTCCCTCTGCAAGGAATGCAATTTAGTCAAGCACTTTCAATTAAAATCTAAACAAAAAACGTTTACAAATTGTACCTTATCTTATGTAAGTAAGAATTAAAAAGTAAGTATTACAATTATCTGCAAACACAAAAGTAAAATACATTTGCAGGCATCTTTGTGTTACAGAATCTTTTTTTTCATATGTTCATCATCTAGAACTTTGGTGAGGCCCTACGGATTAAAGTTAACAAGTACGATATCATCTTCGAGATGTTGTGTCCCGTGGTTAAAAGCAATGCGGTCGCCATGGTTACCACGCAGCAATAAAACATACCCTGTCGCCAGATGGCGATGAGCGGATCTATCAATCAACCAAACGTTCAAAGTAACATCCGTCACTGTGGTGTCAAAACATCACATCAATTTAAAATGCATTAAACCCATAATTATGAGTCTATGTACAGCCAAAGCAATGCAGCCAACATGTTCTATGTGCTAAGCAGCTAGACATTCAAGCTTGCGTCGTCTCTGGCGACGGCTCAAGCTAGGTTTGTTAGCAGCACACGTTGGTTAAATACCTGAGACCAAAGAGCGTTGTTAAGTTTCTTGATATATATTTATATATACGAATATATATATATATATAAATTATGAGAATCAAGAGCCTCCCCCAGTGGTACCAGGTCTTGGACAGAATAAAAGTACAGATAGAACTGAGATTTAGAATATAAATTAGAAATGAATAAATTAAATTTAAAAAAACACAAGAGGTAGGTTCTATTCCAGCCCCGTACAGCTTAAGTACAATCTATTGACTTCATGGACCGACCACATGATTTGCTTGTGCGTTACGTTGACGTTTCACCAAGTAAATCGACATGCCTTTGAACATGCACGTCGTGTTGATCAGTGCCCACAGGGTGAATGTTCTCCTATGGACATGTGTCTGTTCTGTTCACGCTCGCCTGGCTCCTCCAGACCAGGGCAATGGATCGCTAAAAGTCAATCAAACTCATGAACTCGGACAACACGTTGCTACTGTGATATGTTCACCCATCGACACGTAATGCCTGTAGATACGGAAGGCATAATCAACAGGCAATACATTATATGCAATACAATGTATACAATACATTGTATTGTATGTTCAGCTGTGAACGATAAATGTTCACATAGAAATGCGGCTTCTTCAATCCTGGTGTGTGTGTGTAAGTGTGTGTGTGTATGTGGGGGGGTCAGATGTATTGCTGAGGCTTGGTGGTGGGGGGCACTGAGGCCAGGGTCTTGGCCGCCTCCTTGGCCATCCCCAAGGGCTCCTTCACTGGGTCCCTGATTGGCCGCTGGGCAGCCTCTCCTGGGAGACCGACACCCGACGTGGGGGGGGGGGGGGGGGAAGGGAGAGAGAGAGAGCGAGAGCGAGAATGATAGACAGAGAGCGAGATAGAGACAGATGGGGAGAGGAGAGAGGGATAGAGAGAGTGAGATGGAGGGGTTGAGAGGGGGTGAGAGAGGGAGAGGATTAGAGTTAGGTCAATAGTCTTAAGTTCCTGTGATGTACTGTAATGAGTGCGCAACACATTGACTCCAGTGAGGGGGAAAACTACTCCGGATAGGGTTGTTAAAATTGTAAAAATGTAACGATTGGAGGTCCTCATTTGATTTCAAATCTGATTCTTTAACCACACTAAAGTCCACAGTCGAAAAAAACAAATATATCAAGAGGAAACGAAGGCGCCACACTAAGCTTATGCCTCCATCTTACACATCTTAAAGATACAATGGAATTAAAGAGGGACAAAGGGATCTACAATGCTAATGAGAAAAGGTTTCTGTGAGGTATCTAGGCTAGTTGAGGTAATCCTGAGGAAGCGCAGATGGCAGTGGTCAAACCGATCTTACTATTATCTACTGCTCACACTTTTTGATTTGAAAATTGTGTTTCTCTATCTAACGCGCATGGGCATGTGTACATGTTTAAATGAGCTATTTAGTATAACCAGAAACAGCATTGGAGTTTTTAGCTTGTTTTCCTAGTCAATGACCCAAGCAGTATTACTTAACTATGGTACCCGTAACGGGACATGCCGGAGAGAAAAAGATAAATAGAAGCAAAAACTTGGATGTATGAATCTGCCTGAGATAGGTTTGCAATCTGGCAATAAAACTGTTATTGGTGTCGACAAAGTTCAAGTATTACATTAAATACACAAAAATGTTAATTCACTAACGTTCCTTTTGCCTCGGTTACCGTCAGCCTTCTCAAACAGAGTGCGCCTATATGATCCACTTTACTTGTGCAAGTCTATTAGCTTATGCTGGCTATATGCTGCTAGCTTACGTTATCAAAATGGTTGCATGTGGAATGGAGGCGTGGCCCTTTACAGTCCTACCACCCAGACACGCAGTGTTTACTGATTGGTATAGGTTTTTCTTTATACTTCAATCCAAGTTAAAACTCTCTCTCTCTTTATTCCTCTTTCTTTCTCCCTTTATATCCATCTGATCTTTTAAGGACTGTGTTCCATCCTCTTTGCAATGGCCATGTTTTTTTGTCAAACTGTCAGAGGCCTCAGCTACACTCACAGGTTTACAGTAACACTGCGACAATTAGGGTTCTGACGTACGCAAACAAAAGGGCCCATTGACAACAACCACACAGCTTTCCCCTTGTGCGCTGAACATTAAGTATGGCTGAACAAATCATCGCTGCCCACTTTCATCCTCCTCCTCTTCCTCTGACACGACGCACCTAATCACGCGGTTAACAAGGGCAGCTAGATAGGCGCTAACGAGACGAGGGAGGCTATTGGCCCTCTAGTGTTTGTGGCAGCACACTGGTGGGCCCTGAGTGGCAGGTGGATAACCCTGCACTACTATTGTAACTTACCGCCGCTGTTAGCCTAATGCTAAGTCCTGTGATCGGTGAAGAGATGGCTGTGTGGGACAGAAGGCCCATGACAACATCAACAACCACGTCAAAGTCCCTTTGGAAACACCACACCTCATCGGAAATACAGGAAATCTGCATAGCTGATGTTACGCTCGGTTAAGTGAGGATCAACCAATGAGGGCTCTACACAACAGATTGCGGTTTGAACTACTCAAATGTTTTGCATATCATGAAAGATAGCTGAAACATAATGTCATACACCACTGCCACATTTCCTTGCACTGCTCCACTACGAACGGCTTCATCATTTTACTGTTCTACAGTTGTACAGTAAAAGGAATGGGGGAGCTTGTACCGTATTTTCCGCACTATAAGGCGCACTTAAAAGCCGGTAATTTTCTCAAAAAACGACAGTGCGCCTTATAATCCGGAGCGCCTTATATATGGATCAATTGGTTAATTGGTTGATCCATACTGGTTGTAAACGGGGCTCTGTCAAAATGTTTCAGTATGAAAAACCAATAAAAACAATTTAATAATAATAATAAAATGTTTCACTACGACTACGATAAAGCCACACCGCTTGCAGCATTACGGCTATCATAGTCAGTGCACACAGCATTTTACTGCGCTTACTCACGGAAGGTCACACTATACGATCACAGAGCCAGGAAATCGGGCGGAAGACTGGCCACACTACAAGATTCGAGGGTGCGATGCTCTACTTTGTATCATTCACGTTTGCAAGATATTTAAAAAATCTAAGGTTTGGAACTGCGTAATTGTGTTTTACTTTTTTGTCATAAAGGTTCCAGTTTTATATCTGCTAAAGGCATCAACTCGTCCTCACAGTTGCGTTGCGCGTGACGAGCTATACAATTAGCACAGCTTCATCTAGTGGATGCATAACGCATCCCCAGTCAAACGTTTGACTGCAGTATCTTCTATGCTATGCGCCTTATAATCCGGTGCGCCCTATTTATGAAAAAAGTTCTAAAATAGGTCATTCATTGAAGGTGCGCTTTATAATCCGGTGCGCGTTATAGTGCGGGAAATACGGTACTCCAAATGGGATGACATTGAATGTCAGGACTCCTGTATCAGCAGAATCAATGCATCACTTGTTTGGATAGCTGCTTGTTTTTTGTTCCATCTTTGACTTTCAGCTGGCAGTAAACCATTTTTATACAACTTGCTCGTGCGCCAGAAGTTGCAGGGAACGTCTATTGTTCTACTGTAGAAGGCTTTATGTGCTTCACAAAGTTAGAAGTGAAATCTCTTCTCCTTTTCATAGAGATGTTAATTTGCTTACTTGATACAAGGGTGATTCACAAGGGTTTTTACACTTTTTATTGTAGATGCAGATTCTTATTCTTATTTTATTTATGATTTCAAATTGTATTGTCCACAGTAAATTCTAAATCGTATTATAATGTGTGCGCTGCTCCAAAACAATTTCCCTTTGAACTGGGATTAAAAAAGGAGTACCTATCTAAGGTTGGTTAACTGGACACCGAGATGGGAAACGTTACCGGCACCTCAGGATGGTACCGATGGGAAGATGCAATTTCAATCTGAGAGAACTCATCACATGGAGGAATTAGATGGAGAATTTTAAGATGCAACATATCTGCCCCACACCCTGTAACTGCTGCAGTGTACATACCATGTCCGTTTAACAGTGCATGCTCCAGCCCCTTCATGGACTTGGTCTGATTGCTCTTGAAGCGTGCCAATCCAAATTCCTGCAGAGAAAAAAAAAAATAAGGACAGGAAATGACGTTAGATTTACTTTTTTTTTTAATGGAGAATTTGCTTGAAGGCATATTTCCTAATGTGTCCTTCGACCTTCTTGTTATAATTTAAGGCCATGGGGGTGTCCTGAGATTGCAAGGAGAAGAGCATACATAAAGCTGGGCTATTATACCTTTCTCTAGTGAAGTTACACTGTTGACAGATACTGAGAGGTTAATATGACACAGACAAAGACCATAAGCCCTTGGATCTGTTTGTCCAACCTTGAGGGCGGGACAAAACTGTGAGATGTTGGGGTCGCAAAACAATTCTGAGCACAAAATGTGGTCACGTACGGGGAAAACGCGGTTGACATTTTGAGGAACATCTGACGCTACTACCACATTGGAATATTGATTTTTGAGCAAAAAAAAGTGTAAAGATTTGGAACACTGAATGAGTATCCCTGAATATGCAGAGATGTTCTAACTGGAAGCAGATTGGCAGTTAAGTGGAAGTAGATCTGTGACTGCCCTCTAGTGGCTATACATACACATTAGGACAAAAAACAATATTTAACATTCAATATTACAAGTCAAATTCTTCTTCTATAATTATAACAATATATTAGTTTATACCACGGCAATGTTAAATACTCGATCCTCATTGGTCATTCAAGTGTTCATTACTTTTCAATAACGTGGCAGCATTGACTTTTAAAAGTTTCTAAATCAATACGCTGCTAAAGCAGCTGTAACGGTCAAATATAATTATCATTTATTTCCCAAGACAACACAAAAACGATATGCTCAAAGCGGCAGAGAAGAATATTTTACTTTCAGTTGACGCGGAAGGTAACTAGTTGAACTACTTAAGGCAGTAAAAAAACAATAAGGTCATAGAAAGTAAATAATATCTAATCACCGTTGTTAACTGTGGTATAAGGGGAATAAACCACTCCAGGACTTTGGTGTTATAAACATCTACTCTGGCAGTGTTAAGCAGACTCACTTCGTCTCAGCCGTATTACCATCCCTTTCTGAGTGGTTTTTTTTTCGACCCACCGTCGTGTTTTATTCCTTAGCCATTCCAACAAGCACACCATTATTTGCACAACATCCCACTGTTTGAGAACAGACTAGGAACGGCTTCAAAAGGAAGCTCAGACAGGTGCACCGCTGTCTGGTGACAAATGGCCGTACCCAAGCTCAGACATCCCCCAGATTCATTTCCGGAAGGCTGCCTTGTGGTTTCTCTATGGTTCACCATCAGATAATGAAGAGGATGTTGATGACGGCTAAAAACTGTATTTCATCCGACTTCAAAATGAGAAGCCTTCGAACATAGTGGAGGACAATTTTTCCATAGTGGTGGAAAATTGAAGCAGTTCCAAAAGAATCAGAGAATCGAAAGAAAGAAAGAAAGAAAGAGAAGGACAATTCATTTGGAAAGACTGATCATTTATCACCACAGTCTACTATTTCCAGAGCAACTACTTCAAACGTCAGCCACAAAGTACTGTGGAATCAACAATATGAAATGGGCCGATAGGACGACATTAATCATTGAAGCACTCATACTGAACTGCTTGTCTGTTCGTTGACACTAATCGCATTGTCAAAGCAACGCCACACCATTGTGTGGTACATCAAGGCACCTCAGCTATTATCCTCCCCATCGAATTATCAGACATAATGGGCCAATCTCAATCAAGCCAGGGTTTCACAGAATGCTTTATGAGAGTTCGCTGACGCAAATGTTGTCAATACTACACCAACTAAAAAGACTTTGGCAGTGATAAGTTTGTAGGACTCCGCCAAATGAAACAAACCCATCAAGACCATCTGAATCCATCACACTGATTATACTGTCACCATCTAGCATCAATCCATATCATGAATTGCATTCATTAATTTTCATCATATGATTACTATCCTACATAGCATCGCTTCCTATTGTCCATGGCGTTTACCCCTCATCATGCTTAGCATTGAGTCAGATCCTTCATGAAGTACCTGAATGGGTCTTGAGAAGCCGTACACGCCAGAGGAGATCCACGCCTCCCGCTTTATACTGGTGGTGGCTGGCTGAAGGGCCGACTCTTTAAACACACACCGCTCCTCCACAGCCTGAGAACATAAAGATGGTTAGAGTTGAGGATAGTTTATGGGGTAAAAACATGTATACAGTCTGCCTCATAAAATATGTGGACTATCTTGTTTTTCACTCCATGTCCAAGAGTTGACAAAGAATTTATCATAAAAAAATTAGTCAAGATTTGAAGAACAGAACTTTTTAACTTTTTGCAACAACAAAAAAAACTGCATGCAGAATTGTTTATATAGCCAACACAATCCAAACAATGAACATGATGAACATGATGAATTCAGATTCATGCATTTTAGATTCGGGTAAGGATTAGACATCTCGCTGCACGATGTACAAGCCGTTGCCCTTGGGTTGAACTCTGTCCAAACATAATGGGTTCGATCCCTAGCCACCATCATATCAGTAGAAAATGCTGGAATATTGAATTGAGGTTAAAAAGCTTTGCCGTTTAGAGAAACACCGGCTGGAGGTCCTGTACAGTGAATGGCCTACCTATCTGGCTGTGTTTTCAGCTGCAGGGAGAGCTTAGCCACAGAATAACTATTTTCATATTGTTTGCATACAGCACCCCACTGCTTGTTTAGCACTGGAGTCAAACTCCAACTGACAGAACTGCTGTTTGTGTAAAATAAACTTCTCTATCCATATAGCAGGTGCATGGATAGAAGAGTAGGGGGCATCGGGTTCCTCAATGTTTACAAAAGGATACTTTATACCAATCCATTTATATAAAGTGCAGGTAGTTTATGTACATACACATTGGGATTAGGGAAAAAAAATTTTAACATCAGATTTTGAGTACCGAGCATTTCCACATGCTTTCTGAATTTGTGACATGGGTTGGTGATGTGACACAAAAGTAGACAAATAATTATTGAAGTCTAAAATTGTCAGTGTAGGGCAAAACACAGTGTAGTGGCAAGCAGGCCAAAGACACTGGATTTGCTCCTCAGTATCCTCAGCCTACCTGCAGGCTTCCTTACGCAAGAATCCTAAGCCCTACCTGCTCCTTGAAGTTATGCGTTCTAATTCACTCACTACGCATAAAATCATCCACTCAAAACCAGAACCATTTGAGACGCAAAAAAAATAAACAATATCCCTCGACATGTTTTTATTCCAGCCCTCGTTAAAGAGGAACCAGGCGGGGGGGGGAGGCTGACCATGAGCGTGGTATGGTTGAGGTTCCAGGTGAAGGTGGTCAGGCTCTTGGTCAACGGGTCGACGATAGAGTCCTCCACGATGTACACGGAGCGGGCGAGGTTGGTGGGGAAGACCTTCTCGGCCCAGCGCGGCAGGCGGTTGGTCTTGGTGAGGAGCCGTCTGGAGAGCAGCCTGTGGTCTGCAGTGACCTCCCGGTAGACCACGTCCTCCGTGAGCACATGAGTGCTGCCGGAGACACGGACGCATTAGTGCACACATCGGTACGTTTAATTTGTATGCCGTTTTAAATCAGAGTGGCTGTCTCCAAGGGGCTATAAGGACCCCTTTTTGTTGGGAAGATAATTTCAGCTATTTTATGAGGGCAGTTCAGTTGCAAGATTTTGCTCACTAGTATTTGTCGTTTGAGTTGTGGAATATTAGAGGTTTATGATACACAATACACTCAACTGGCAATGCCATGGGGTTGCAAGTTGTTCAGGTTTAACTGGTAAACATAACCAGTATTATAAAAGCAAGGCAAAACATTTTAAATCGGAGGGAAGAAACTGCACCCTACTCAAGAGAACATGCAGGTCAGCTACAGAGGCATATGAATATGATAGGATTAAATTAAATGGCTTTCATTGGAAGATTTTATAGTTGTCGTGTGGCTATACAGTACACCCTGTAAAGTGAGGCACACCTAACTGTGAGTAGTTGCAAAAAGGGAAGACATAGCACAATTGACAGACACCGCAGCCAAATGAGCCAGGAAGCCAGAAGACAAGGGCTCAGTTTCAGATCTCTTTCTTAAAAGTGTAATTATTCTTTTAAATATGGTCAGATTGACCCAATCAACGTAAAATACACAACACTATAACATATCAGATACAGATCTGTTCCCTGAGGTGTTTTCTTTTGAATCAGCCTAATCTTGTTAATAAGAGAGAACAGTAATGACCACTGAGTTGCTATACCTGAATGGATTTGGGTATCTCCGCCAGAATGCAGAGACAACATGTTCCCAGGCGTTCTGGATGTCTGTGTCGTTTGAGAAGTACTTGACCATTTTTCTCTCATTGAGATGCAGAAATGTGAGGTTGCAGGGCTATGGCCACCCTCGCGATGTCAAAGCAATGAATGGTAGGCTTCAAATCTAAAACTGGCTCCATCCAAATATCTGACGCCCATCTGTGTGGGGGGGGGGGGGTGAACATCCAAAACCAACTAGTGAAAAACAATAACAGTAGCAGTCGATCAATAAACAAAGAGCGATAAGTTATGAAATGTTAATGTTACCGATATTAAAAATTGCAAACCGATCACTTAACTTTAATATGATGTTGACGCTTGAATACATAACATATATATAAATCCATGAACATGCTCAGACGCAAACTAAATGACCATGTCGAACAAGCATGACAATTCCAAATGTTGGCAACTGACAAAACACCATTGTTTATATGAACTAAAGGGTTATAGCACTTATATATATATATATACATACAGACAGAAAGAGCAATAACGTTAGCTACATACGAATTGCAACATGCGTGGACATTGAGACACAGGATAATGTCTTGTGATAAGTCTTGAAGAAGAAGCAGAATACGATTGTCCATTAGCATTGACATTGCCTCAGTTACTCCTGTCATTTGTTCGACCGTGTGGTAACGTATCGACCTTACCTGACTTTCTACAGAATCGTGTAGTAAAAGAACTACGTTGAGTCAAGTGACAGACCTCGGCGTGAGCTGATTACCGTCATTATGTTGCGTGCGACATACGGAACGGAAGTGAGTTAATGAACCAGCTGACTTCAGTCCCCCTGTTCCCGACGGTCGCCCCCTAGCGTCCGCCTTCACACACTCATCTGTTTGGGGCCATTTCCTGAGGTTACCTTTTAAAACTCCCAATAATGAGTGCAAAAGCTTCAATAATTAAATTAGTCAACACCCTTCAAATTGAAGGGGATAGGCTAGCCAGATAGGCAAGGAGGCAAGGCAAAGCAAGGCAACTTTATTTATATAGAACTTTCATACACGAGGCAGAATCAAAGGGCTTCACATAAAAACATTGTCATAAAATAAAATAATATAAGTAAATAAAATAGATAAGTAAAAGAAAAAGAAAATAGATAGATTGACATTTATAATGTGCATCATTGTCACTATAGTTACAGTGGAACCGTGTCAACATCACAACACTCCAACAGAATGACGGAATTTGATTTTAACCACCAACAACCTCTCTATTGTGAGGTCACAACACAGACTGGACAGCGGTGGAATTCAGATGCTACAGAGTCACTGTGCTGCCCTCTCCCCTTTATCAGTTTACCTGGTCCCTCGTGATAGTACCTTGTGTTCATCACTGCTCTCTGCGTTTTTTGGGCTACTGCTTTTCAACATGCATTGCATTCCTGAAACACCGCCTACTGCAAGACCCTGCAAAGGTACATTTTTGATTATTAACTGATCACAACATACAACTAATTAGCCTCACCGTAAGCCCTCACAGAGGCATTGAAATAAGAGAGAGAATCCAGGGAGAATGAAAGAAAATACAAATGTGTTGCTAAGCAAGCACGACCATCAGCAACATCAAATCATCTAAAGAGTGGAGGAAACAGTCTTTGTGAATGTGATTGGTCCTCAGGTCCTCTTGGAGACCCACCGGACTCCGGCCCCACCCAGACGTCCTCCTACTCCTCTGAGGTTGAGGCGGCTGCCGGCTCCACCCCTGTCTCGGCGCTGCCCTGGCAGGTGGTGGTCCCTGACCCCTCCCTCAAAGAGGTCATCGTCCAGCTGCTGGCTCAGGTACAGCCCTGTTGTAATGAGATATGTCCCTCACAGGGACCAGCACTGTCCGCACAACAGACCACGATGGGCCTGATTCATCTAGCCACCATCTTGGTTCCATATTGGTTGTAAACATAGGGTGGGGTAACCGAATGCAGACTGCCCCAGTCAGTTCCCCCGCCCAGCTACCGAGATGGATAGCCTCAAGGTGAATTAGGCCCATTACTCTGACACGGGACATGCATCCACAGTCATGAAATACGTAGAAGTCTGCGTTAATATTTACAACAGTAAGAGCACTGAATTATGTGATAAGACATTAACTTAGAGTTACAACCAGAGAATTGCCGCTCATATGATTTTTCACACTTACCTTAGAACAAGATGATCCCAGAAGTCCCCTCTGCATTAGCTTCTGAAGCTCATGGTTGACTTCTTGTGTGCACTGGTGCTGTGTCCTCCAGGTCAGCCCTGGGTACATACCCCCGGGGACCCCTGAGAAGATCAGCACCGTCCTCCAGGAGACCCGGCGCCTCCTGGCCTCCTCCTTCCCCTGGGTCAGGGTGACGGGGGACCGGCAGCAGGCTAACTGTCTGCTCCAGCCCACCACTCCTTGCCAGGTCGGCATGTTTAGACCTGGCATTTTATGTTTTATTGTTACAATAAGATGTTTCAGTGAAATGCGATGAGTGACTCATCAGTGTATTTCAATATGAGTACAATAATCCTACCGATACATTGTATTATGATGCATCCATTCAATACAGAAATATATGCAGCATACTAGTTGTATGTGCTGATTTGTTCAGCAAAAATGTAATACCACAAACAAAATAAATGAGTGCGTCCCAAGCACACACACCATGCGAGATTACATAATGGCATAACACTAAGATATGAACTCCCAGGGCCAACATGTTTCTATGCCTGTGTGTCTTGTGTCCATCGCTCAGGTGGCTGAGTCCATTCTGGCCCGCCTGGAGCAGGTGTTGCTCCCCAGAGAGCGGCTGGCGGGGGCTCTGGTCACGGCCCCCCACGTCCTCAACTACTACATGTCCTATCTGGTGGCTGTGAGTGTAGCCCAGCTGGTCCCAGACCAGCGGCAAGCTACTCAGGAGGACAGGCAGGTCAGCTCCAGCTCCAGACGCTCAAAAACAGGATTTAGCTCAATGAGTTGAATTGGGTACAATTGGATTTGATAGTTGTTTGTAAAGTGTTTCTGTACAGTTTACATTTTTCTAAACATTATGACTTGTGAATACTTGCATACATTACTGCATACATATAAACAGTTACCTATATCGAAACCATAAAGTACTTTTCTAACAAGGAACAGGACAAAGATGAATAAACATGAGACAAATCAGTTTCAAAGTGCTGAAAACCGATTCAATATACAAGTTGAGTTGAGTATTTTTCAATCATACGTGTGGGATTGAAGCTCATGGGGTACACAAACATCAAACACAAACACATCGATTCCCATGAATCTCTCTCTCCAGAGGGTTGTGCGGGCAGTGCGGAGCATCACTCCAGGCTCCATGCTGACTGTGAGCAGCGACCTGGTGGACGACCTGCTGGTACAGCTCATCCTGAAGCTCCACCCCCTCGACGGGGACGGCTACAGGCAGCTGGACCAGCAGAAGCTCCTGGCCCTCACCCTCCAGGTAGGTCCTGGTAATACTAATGCACTACTAGCACTGCTACTACCAGTCTTTGCCCAACTACTACTACATCACTGCTAATGCCAATCCTCATTGATATCATTGAATCGAATTAAGTATCTTGTGTCAAAAATCGACATCTCACGCTCCTTGCTTTTCCTTCCTTGCGTCCTACTCTTTTTTTCCCCCACATCCATGGTTGATCTCTCTCACTTCTGCTCCCTCTTTACTTTCTTCCTCCTCTCTCTCTCCTAGCTGAGTGCTCTGACATTGGAGACCCTTAGGAGGATGCCTGGTGTGACGGTGGACACTGCTCTCCCTCGTCCCAGCTGGGATTTAAGGAGACTTACCTTCCAGGCCCAGAGCCGCCTGATGAAGGCCTTTGGGACCTTTTACCAGGTAGGACTGATTTTCATTCAGGGCCACTCCGTTAGGTGAAAGTGAAAGTCCTCCATACAACACTGAAAGCTCTGAAGCTCCTAGCAGGATACGTGACGCGTTATTGTCCACAGCTCTCCTCCATTAAGACGTCTTCTCTCTTATTCAAGGTCAAGAAACTGATGGCTGCGGGAAACCCCGATCTCCTCCGCTGCATCCCTAGGGAGGTCATCGAGGTTGTTCTGGCTCATCATCAGACAGCCCGCACCGAGGGAACCCCTGTCCAGGGTAACCACATAGAAGCATCGAACGCAAATAACTCATTCAAAACCAGTCAAATATATCGCTCATAATGTTGAATACCACAGTGTTTTGCTGATATCATTGAAGCATAAAAAGCTTTGAGTTGTAGAACTATCCTTAACAACCAGTTGAGGTTCATCCAATTGTTTCTTTATGACCACAACTTCCTTTCACCCCCCCTGTTCTCATTCTGCTCTCAGCTCCAAAGGTGGATGAGGACCTAATGGAGAGCAGGCTCTTTAGACAGACGCTCCCTGAGACAGGAAGGGATCAGATTTTTCAGGAGTTTGGAACATGGATCCGGCACACGATGATCTACCGTAAGGCTCTTCCGGAAATGAGCGATGATGTCATTGCGGATTACCGCCACATGGTCATCCAACGCCCTTCCTCCTACACCACCTGGGTCAACGGAAAGTACTTTGTTGGAGATGACTACAAGGAAGTGACCACATTGGTGGACAACGTCAGCCTGGCTCACAATGCTTTTGTGGTGGACAGTAGTGGTGAAGCCCTCCAGAGGGACTTCCAGAACAGCCACAAGCTGCTCCAGGGTCTGACCCAATCTGAGCCTTCTTCTCCGCAAGTCTCTGGGCAGAGTTTGCTTGCCTTTGATCCTGTGCTTTCTGGTGCCCTTCTGCCTCCAGCAGCTCAGCCACTGCCAGGATACTCTGCTAATGCTGCTGGTGCTGCTAGGAACTCTGTCTCAACCACTGTACGTTCATGAAAACACATAACATAGACTTCAAGTGTTCAACACTGAAATATAATCTTCATGCAACATGAGAGTCCAGTCCATTTAAAAACTCCTCAGCTACTTTTTAGACGGGCTGAGCATTCTCTTCCCTTGTGCAACAGGAGACGGTTCTGATCCAGCGGTCAACTGCTGAACGAGTTGTAGAAGAACTGTTCAGAGGCCAGGACCAAACCCTTTACCATTCACAGGCCCGCAAGTACCGGGCCTTTGAGAAGGAGCTAGTGGAACATGTCTGCTTGGTGCTGGAGAAGGAGGCCGAGACATACAGGAACAACAGAGTGTTCAAACAGACTCTGGAGCGCCTGATGGACCCCGTGCAAGAGGTCTGCTTTAGGTTTTTGTAGTGTTATATCATAACTTTCTTTTGTAAATTGTATTTACCCTGGAATAGCATGATTGAAAATAGAGAATGCTCCTTAAGCAACCAATGTATTGAAAAAGCATACACCTTTTCCTCATCAAATGAAGGCCAGCAATTGTGATTCACTGTCCAAAGAAAACAACATACGAAGCACTTACAACATGATGTAAAATAATGTCATAAGATCAAAATGTATGTAAAAGGTGTATATGGCCAAACCAATTTCACATTTGCCTACTATTTATAAAAAGAATACATAAATACGATTTTCAGTTATTTCGTTTTCAAATAGAAGTGACAGTTTAAGTCATTCAACAGCTCAAACTTGCCGTTGAGCTTCGGCGGCCCCTGAGACAGAAGTTGAACGTGGCCTTGCCCAACACGTGGCTAAGCAGGGAGGGCCTCATGCAGGACCCCCAGGTAGCCCTGCTGGCCTGCTCCCTTGTAGCAAAAGAGGTGCTCAACCACATCAAGCCCTCTGTGAGATTCAGCGCGGAGGTCCAGGGAAGGGACAACACCCCCTATAGCATCAACGTCCCTGTGAGGAAGCCGGAGGAGGGAGACGAGGAGAGAGCTCTCACCCTGCTGGAGGAGCGTCTTCACAAGGAGAACAACGCGAGCAGGGAGGAGTTCCTCGCCTGCCCCGACAAGGTCCGCCTTATAAGTCATTTCAGTACAGATATGATACACAAGCCAAATATTTAGTAACTCCAATAATTACTGGTATATATTAGCACTATTCCTCTTCAAATCAAGTTTTACAAATAATTAATAGATTTCCATGAAAATTGAAGTTTTGTATCTAGATCTCTTATATCAATCAATAATGCAATACATAGTAGTATATATTTATATACTTTATTGTCGCTGTAGAATAAGATGTGCTAATAGACCTTTTCTGTGCTGAAATATTATTTGCTCAGGAGCCTGAGGAGAAAGAAGTAGAAACCAAAAAGAGGCACTTCTCTTGCCTCCGCCGGCTCTTCAGCTGCAAGAAGAACTGAGAATGAAACCTAACATAATGGGAACGAACATGCATCTTTGGAACCTAAAATGTACATAGAATTGGACACCAAACATCTAGAAACCCAACTTTTATGCCAATGAGGGAGACCAACCATGGACATCATCCACAACTTTGGACCCCGACCATGAACATCTAATATGAAAACGAACTATATACATCTCATATGGACACTTATCGATTGGAACCAAAGATTTGTTTAATTTTTACATTGTGTTTTATCATTTTATCATTAACATTGTGTTTTAACATTGTTTGATTTTTTTATATTGTATTTCAAATGTTTACATTTTATTCATTTGTTTCCTTGACATTGTTTTTGATTCGACATTGTTTTCGATTTGCCATTTTCTATGTTTGTATTTATATTCATTAAACCATATGATCGTTCCTTTTTTGTGTTACTCCAAGCGAAAGGCCACAGCTATGTCGATAATTTAGCCGTAGCATTTCCCTAAATATCACTTCATGATTGAAAAAAAAGAAGACATTTTCATTCATTAACGATAATGTTGGGAGGTTACAACAAATAGTATTTTTTGAAAATATGTATTAAAAGGTGGAAAGCCACTCCTTCTCAATAGATGGCGCTGTTTTAATGTAACGTGCTTTTTCTTGCTCAGATTTTCCTCCACAACATCCTCGTTGGCTTGTTTTTGCGACAAGGAGGTGTCCTCCATGGTGTCATTGTAGGGTTCAGGGTGAATACACAGAGAGTAAATATCTTCTAATAAGATGTCTGGTTACACGCCGGACGAGAGGCTCCGCATTGAGCAGATCACAAAGCTCAGAAGGCAATGGCTGAAGGACCAGGAACTCAGTCCCAGAGAACCCGTTATCAAGCCACAGGCTCCGGGCGCCATAGCTAAATTCTGGGCTGGCTTTCTGGAACCCAAGAGTCTGTGGAGGCAATACGTGAGTGGTCAGATCCTGAGTTGGTTATAAATAAAACAGTTGGTTATAAAAAACAGTTCTAGATTACATTTGTCAACATCTATTTCGATGTCTCTTTTCTCCCATCGCCAAACTAGAAGTCATGTTATGCTATGGACAGTGCAGTCAGGTGTTGACATGGTCATAAGGGTGCTGCTTTGCTGATAGATTGATAACGCCACATTCATAGCAGAAACAGACCATTTTGTGTTTGTAAGTGAAATGATTGAAGCTAAAGCAAAGGAATGTACCTGAACCATGAAGGTACTGCCAAGTTTAGACACTGCTATCTATCTGATAGTCTACTGCAGAGGACAAGTATAGTTGTAGTCACTAGCATCTTGTCATACACCTGCTCCCTTAAGGAATATACTACATTAACACAGTAAAGGGTATATGGTATAAAAAAAAATGTACTAATGCTCAGAAAACCGAAACACATAACATTTATGAACACTTGTCTTTAAAGTCAGCTTATTTTCTGCTTTCTTGTTTCTGTTCTTGCAGACGTACAAAGCATACCGAGGTGGAGTATTTGGATTGACACGGGTGTTGATACCAGCGTGGATCGTTCACTATTGTGTCAAGTACCACATGGCTGTAAGTCCACCTGGAACCCATTTTTTATGGTTTAGATATCATGCATATTAAATGTTTAATATGCCTGACTAAAGACCCAAATTGTGTGTTGTTGATACTGATACAATGACTACAAAGTGAATTGATCACAATGGATGCCAATACAATATTCACTTGCCAGTTTTATAAATGGGGCCATGGACAAATTATGCAAAATGTCTCTTCAACCTTCAATTGTAGAGTTATTCCTAACCATTGCAACTACTCTTAATTTACAAATATATATTCAAATGATCTAAAGATTTACAAGCAAGATGTACTTACTTATTGATTGTTTATTCCACAGAACGTGCCATATGGTATTGTGGAGGTGAAACCCAAGTTGTTTCCCGTAAGTGCATATCTTTATTCATTGCATTTTTTCATAATTGTATTTATTTAAAACAAATTGATCTTAAAAAACTTAATTGAGCTAAATTCATAGGTCAATATTTGCTTCATAAAGTGAAGTATGATTATTGACCGTTAAGATGTTGCCTCTTGACAATCTTTTTTTTTTTCTTCTAAACTGTTAAAACTATTGGCACAATAAAATTAGCATTTCTGTTTTAAATGTGCATCCTAACTTATTTAGACTTTAATCTATCCTTTCTTCTACTGCTTGTTTAAGGGGGACGTCATTTTGGAGACGGGCGAAGTTGTTCCCGATCTACCCATGACCCACAGTCACCACTAACGCACACAGTTAAAATGTTTCTATAAAGTCATTGTAAAAAAAATAACCTATATATGTTATTAAAACATTTCCAATCATAATGACCGGTTTCTCCTTTATTATTAATAAATTACACATAGACTAAAAGTCGTAAGAAGTAGACCATGCTCATCCACAGCAAGGTCAAGCCTGTCTGTATTAAAATGCAATATCCTTACTGTCATTATTTTAGGGCCACAATCTCTGCTAATGCCCTTCTGCTACCAACCCTCTTTATTATTTGTATAAAAAGTTAATTATTGTTAAATAAAATAATCTGAAAGATCTGTTTAGGAGTAGAAATCATTTGTGAATCTGGAAATCATTGCATAACATGAAAATGTATCCTTGATGAACGTCTCAGTTTTGTTTGACTATCAAATGTAATTTTAGTCGAACACTTTTATTTTACAGTCGAGGAGAGAAAATTATTTCAGGGCTTTTACTTTTGACTCCCGAAGAAAACCGGAAGTAGCGTAATGAAATTGTGCTTACACGCTAGCTGACTGGTGGTTGTACAACTCAAAAGGGCTATAGTCTATTCATATATAATACACCAGCGAGGCATTTTTTCTAAGTTTATCTTCCCTGAGAATGTAACTACTTCGTACGTCCATGACGATCTCCAACTGATGAGCTGTTCGATGAATTTGAGGTAAATACGATTGTTACTTATGTCCTCAAACCCCATTCACCATAATTCATGTTGTTAGCTGCTAGCTCAAGTCAGACACCGACCATCCTAGCATGTTTCTATACATCATAGAGTTATGAAACTGTTTTTTTGTCTTGTTTTCCCAAATGGTCGTGATGCTAGAAAACAAAACAATGTCTTCCTGCCTGCTACAGTGGTACAGACTTAAGTAGAATCTACCAGTGCGCTAACGTCAACAAACCAATGATATTAAAATGACTTACTACTACGATCAGAGTCCCAGCTTGTTTAGTCTATCAACATAATCGTTTAATATCATGCCGTTGTTGTATAAACAAGATTATAACACAAAATCATTAAAACATAGTTATGAAAATGATTGTGTAACCTAGTCGCTAGTGTTTATTATAGCCCATCTCTTATATTTGGTATTGATGCGTTTTTACAGAAAAATAACCGGATTGTCGCAACCTTAAAACATTTATTAATTATCTAACCTTGTGGAATTTAAAAGCTATGTAGTACAGTGACTGCATACTCCTGTTTAGTTCGAAGAGTCAGTGCAGGACAATCAAAGATTAACTCAGAATGCGACAACGTATCACCAGGACTGCTACCACAATTGATCAATAATCCGTCTACACATCCTCCATGTAAACATTTCGATTTGTACATTTTGACTTCTCTTTTTTTGGATTGCACTGGGGTCTTAAAGTTGTATCATGAAAACATTACCTCACCAGTCATGAAACGATCTGAAACTGACCTGATGTGTTTATCATTATTTCTTCTTCACCTAAGATCATGTCAGCCTCAAAGATTGAACTGCGTCCACGTCAGAAGCATGGCACAAATAAAACCTCTGGGGACACGTCCAAAGAGGTGTCCCCAGACTCCAAGTGCCCCATCTGTTTGGACGCCTTCCACAACATGTCCTACCTGGACCTGTGCTTGCACAAGTTCTGCTTCCGCTGCATCCATGAGTGGTCGAAGAACAAAGCAGAGTGTCCGCTGTGCAAGCAGCCGTTCAACTCCATCTACCACACCATCAAGTCAGACCAAGACTTCAAGAAGTATGACCTGAGGCCCTCCGACAACGGCTCATTTGGGAGTTTCGGTGGTGTACGCTTCCGGTACCACACCACCATGACGGGCGTGCGTCAGCGCGCCGAGAGGAGGACCGCTACCCCTCCAGACAACGGTGTGATGTTTGAGAACTTTGGAGATGCGTACCAGCTGCACGAGCGCAACCTAAGGCGCATGATGTCGAGGTTGGCAGCAGGGCGGCAGGCCGCTAGCGAAGGCAGAGCGGTCCGTGCCATCCGGGAGCAGGAAATGATCACGTTCAGGAGGGGGCTGTACCGCGAGGGAATCCGGGTGCAGTCGGTGGAGGACGGCGGCCGCTGCCGGGACACCACGGCCGAGTTCTATCAGAGGAACCCTGCGTGCCTTCACAGACTGGTGCCCTGGCTGAAGAGGGAGCTCATGGTGCTCTATGGAGCCCACGGCTCTCTGGTCAACATCGTACAACACGTGGTGATGTCGCGCATCACCCGCTTCAATTTGGAGGCCAGTGATATACTGGAGGAGCTCAGGCCGTTCCTCCAGGCTCGCACAGAGCACTTCCTCCATGAGTTCATTAGCTTTGCAAAGGCTCCCTTCAACATGGAAGCCTATGACCAGCATGCCGTCTATGACTGCCCCGACTCCCTATTAGACGACGACAGTAGCTCTCACTCATCTGTCATAGCCGTCTCGGAGGACGATCTAATGTCAGTGGATCTGGACACCATTGGAGAGTCTATGTCCAGTGGTGCTCTCAGTCAGTCTGCGTGGGACGATGAGACGCCTGGGCCCTCGTATTCCACAACGGAAGAAAGAAACAAAGTGCCGCCGCTCTCTATACCAGACTCTGACAGCAGCCAGGAGGAAGAGCTACAGGAAAGCACTTCCTCCTCCCATCCAAAAGGCCCTTCAAACCCAAAGGACGCATCCCACAGTGGTGTCCAAAAATATAGATCTCTTTTGTCCTCCTATGATTATGATGTTGGTGGGGATGAAGATGACTGTGTTATCGTTGGTTTCGTGAAGCCAGTGTCACAGAGGACGCCAGAGCTAGTTCAGCTCTCATCAGACTCTGAGGATTCTGTCCATGAGGAGATGGACAGAAAGCCTCAGCTGCCTCAACACATTCGCTTCACCACCCCCAGCGCCTCTCCTCTGCCCGCTGTAGAGCGAAGCCCCCCTCCAGCCTCTTGCGCGGAACCGCATTCACCATCTAAAGAACAAAGCGGCCTCTCCAGGTCTAGAGGACACAATTTGTCAGAGAGGAAAAGTGACTACGACAAGGACAGCAAGAGGCGTTGCAGTGCAGAAAGATGTGGGGAACGGCAGGGATCTAGGAGTGGAACTCAATCGAGGAGAAATAGGCGGGACAGAAGGTCGAGAAGTGCGAGTGATTCTTCCAGGAGCCCCACGAACAGTGCCGTCACCCTGTCCCGCTCGAGGAGGCATTCCCGATCCAGTAGCAGCAGGGAGTGTTCCCGTTCGAAGCGGGACATTAAGGAGAAAAGGCGAGACGGTCTGCCTGGCAGCTACCAGTGGCAGTCCTACAGCAAGTATGGCCGCGACAGAGACAACAGTTGGATACATTATTCAGAGAAAACCACCTACTACTCCAGGGGTCGCAGGAACGGTGAATCCCGCTCTGAATCTCGCAGTAGGGAACCCCATGACAGCGGTCACAGGGACGACTTTCCCTCCGGGACCTACTCCACTGGTAGCCGATCGCCCTCTTTCAGGAAAAGGTCCAGCCAAGACAAGCCTGGGGGCAAGAGGAAGTACAAGACCAGGCACTTGGACGAACCGGACAGAGGCACGGATCTGAGGTCGGGATCCGAGGTGGTGGACACAACCAGCAGTAGGACCAGCTCCAGGAAACAGAAGAGGTCGATGGAGAGGCCAGCGAAGAGGGACGCCAGCCTCGGAGGGGAAAAAGACGATGCAGGAAACGGGTCAGACCGAGGCAGGAGGCACCACAAGAAGAAGAAGAAACACAAGAAGAAAAGCAAAAAGCACAAGAGCAAGGAGCGCCCAGGGAAACACTCACCCACTTTCATCACCATTGAAAGCGACAGTGGTCATTCTACCTATAGCAATGTTGAACCCTCAGGCAAGGAAAACCTTCCAATTCCCACAGGCATGGCACCAGATACTGACGTCACAGGCCGCGATGGCGATGTGTCAAAAAGTGATTCACTGCCAGCTGACAATATTTTACACCAACGATAAACATTAACTGTGGATGGTTGGAGAATTACTTTTGTTAGGAATGCCTTTATATCAAATGCCTTTAAACTAATTATTTTCACAGCATAAATGGTTTACATATAAATATGGGATGTGTTATTTAGCATCAAGGTCTAGATAGTTGCTACACCCACATCAAATTTGTGACTTTCAAACTTTGTAGTACTTTTTCAAGTGAACACATCAAATCAGGAAAGTATTTTCTTCTAACTTGCTCCAGGTTGCATTCTCAGGTATAACATTGTATTCACATATTTTCTTCAATAGGAATCACTTGAAGGCTTGACAATGAACTTCCTGCCCATGTGCCCTTTTTTATTTTGCTCATTCAGAGGTTGGTATTGGTGATTCTGAAAGGTAACTGTTAAGTTATATTTTAATTAAAAAAGTTTAACAGGTCTGGATCTGTTTATCACATTACTAAGACGGTTCCTCTCCATAAATTGTTATTCATGTTGAGACACAAATGCTCCGTCACAGAATAGAATCATATTTTTAAAAAGGATGTTTTTTGAAAGGACATTCATTTCTTTTACCTAATAATGCCACATTTATTTATTTAATGACATGTATTTCATAATAAAAAATTCAAATGAGTCGGGTGTGGTTAATGTCATTAAATAAATAAATGTGTTATAAAATAAATGGCATTATGAAATATAAATACCCTGAAATAAATAAATATGGAAAGATAAAATAAAATTCTCACATGATTGGGCTTTCTCAAGGTGTTTATTTTGTCGAGAACATTGACCAGCTTGGTAAGCAAACTGCAAGGGGGTTTACCATCAATGAGGTAGTCAAACATATTTAAAAGATCTTCTCAAAATGTTTCATGACATGGGATGTGAGTGCAATAGGTCGAAAATCATTTAGTTGCTTGGGCATTTTTTATTTTGAGATGTTTTCCGGATTGTTGCTATCTGGCACACATCTGGAAGAGTTTAGTGAAAACCTCACTAAGTTGGAGGAAGCCAAGTCATCTTAGCGCCCACAGCACTAAGATGACTGGGAGCACTGGTGCCATCTGAGTGGCATCAGGCCCAGCAGCTGTTGTTATGGTCACCCTCTTCAATAGGCCTATGACATCCCTGAAACGAGACAATACAGTTCTGAGGCCCAATGAGCATGAACACTTTTTCAGAGAACTCAGACCTTTCGAAACAAGATGAAAAGTGTTAGGCAAATCAGCATCATCAGCCTCATTTACATTGATGGATTGTTTATTCTCCTTTACTCATTTATGAATGCCGGTCATTGTTTTTAATTCCATGCCAGGAATTAAAGAAGATCACAGCTGCTAGGCTATATTGCATTTATATATTTTCCCTTTTCTTAATTTAAGCAAAATGTTATAATTTGACCCACCTCAGCATTTTTCACCAGGGGATCGGCAGTATAATATATTATACTATAATAGTATTTCTTACTAGTTCTTAAGAGCGATGTTGTATCTGAAATTTGGTGTCAAAAAGAGGACCCAACAGGATCGAACTGTGACCTCAGACTTCTCTCCTCGGGCCCTACCCATGACGGTGGTATGCCGCCTTCAAAACAGCTCGGAGGTTCGGAAGCTCTTACGTGTCTTTACGTAAACCTTCCCTTCTTCCGAAATAAGGGCGTTCGGGGATATCCCCTCAGAATTGCGCAGGCTATGACGTAAAACCGGAAAAACAGATCGTTCGTGAGGCTAGACTTCATTACAACTACAATAAGGGGTGGCCGCAGGGACCTCTTTGCGCTTCTTTGCTTAATCAGATGAATCAGTTATGAATCAGGTTGAACATAAGCAAGAATTAATCAGGTGATGTTATAATTGTTCCTCCGAGCTTAAAGGTCCCATGCCATGCTACTTTATGGATTCTTATTACATGGGTCTTCTCAATTGGGTGGAACGCTCCGTTCACTTGCATGGGCCCTTCACAACTTCCGGCGGTGAATTATATTTGATAATTCACCGTTGCTTAGAATAATTGACCGCTGTCAAGGAAAGTCGAGTTTTGCGATGGTTGAACATAAGCAAGAATTAATCAGGTGATGTTATAATTGTTCCTCCGAGCTTAAAGGTCCCATGCCATGCTACTTTATGGATTCTTATTACATTGGTCTTCTCAATGCCGTGGAACGCTCCGTTCACTTGAATGGGCCCTTCACAACTTCCGGCGGTGAATTATATTTGATAAGTCACTGTTGCTTAGTATAATTGACCGATGTCAAGGAAAGTCGATTTTATAGGTCCATGATTTTTTGCTATCTTTCGTATCACTCCGCAAGTAGTTCGGTAACTTACTTGGTTGCCAAGTGACGTCAACGTCTTTGGCAGATTATTTCTCTGCTGATCAACACTACGAATGCTGGTAACAAATGAAGTGTAAAAAGATACACCGTGTGAAGTTATTTTTTCCTTTTGGCATTACCCGTGTAATAAGCGGGATAATGTATAGAACGTCGCCGCACATTATCGTAAATAAGCCCCTTCAGGACGAAGCAAGACACCTCCGCTTCACGTCGGTGTCCGGTTGGCCCTGTCGGGGCTTATTTTCCCGATAATGACCGGCGTTCTATGCATTATCCCTTACTTATATATAGGTATTAGTGGGCTCTTAATACAGTATTTGAAGACGTTCAAGATATTCAGCCTTGGTGCAGAATTATGGCCACTACGAGCCAGTCCCACAATGAGCTTTCCACAAACGTGCTGTTTTTTAGAGGTGGGTCAAGGTGGAGGGTGGGGGTGTGGCCCTTAGCAGCTTGCAGCCACGGTACCATGCACTCGTGTTTACAGTGGATGTATGCAATGGCGAGGCACACACAGCTTTTGGCAGGTGTTCTGTAAATAGAAAATTCTAGAACACTCCGGGTGCTCCGGTGGGAGTCCTGGAGCTCTATATCTATTATCATATTATACGATATCTATATCACGTAATATTATCACGGCCAAAAGCTGTGTGCGCCTCCTGACGATATTATGGATCTCAAACGACTGCGTCGGGTTCACCGGCGTCTCTGGTTCTCTGGTTCTTCCATTTCCACATCAATCTGAAGTAGACTGAATCAAGACATGGAGGAGAAAGGGATTGTTGCCCGCGATTGTCTCCCGCCTGCCCACTGCAGAGGCACCACCGTCTCGGAAGCGGGCAGCTGTTTGTTTTTTCAAAGACAGAGCAGGAAACCTAGTGCTCGTTTTACGCCTAACGCCATTTCCAGCTACTGGGGGACCATAGGCAGGATAGGGGAATATAATCGCTATAGAAATATAAAAAATACGTTTTTTTCCCCTCAGACTAAGCCAGTCTTCCCTTGGCCCAGCTTTCTTGATCTAATTTTCTCCAGAGATGACGTCAAATGACGCGTTTGATGTCATCTCGGGAGAACTTTGCTTGCCTGCTAGAAGGGCCGAGGACTACAAACCACTGGTTCCGCAAATTTGCCAAAAATCCTTGATTATGCGGCACGTTTTCTTAAAAAATGCGATGAAATATGCGGCATATTTATGCAATTTTATGCGATGAATTTGCGGGAACTTGCGAAAAAATGCAGCTTTTCGATGACGTTCACGTCGCGTAATTACGTCACTTCATAACGTTCCCATGGCAACAGGGGGAAATGGCTGCTCTTGTGTGAAGTAAACACAACATTTTTCAACTTTCTGCTAAGATATATGTGACTTTTTATTTATGTATCTTCGACTTTCAATTTATGCGGTGAAAGTGCGGCATATTTGAAAAAAATGCAGCCCCCGCATGAATATGCGGACTTTGGCTGATTATGCGTTGAATTATGCGATCGCATAATCGCGTTTTTCTGGAGGGACTGATAAATGGCTGAATCTGGCGAGGACGGGGCCTGTGTAACCTCTCACCCACGCCTTACCCCTCATCTGAACAGTTGGGTATTGGATACATATTTCCAGACCCAGAAAGTGAACTGGAAACACCAGCCAAAGCCCGCCGGGAGAAACAGACATCTGAGCATAGAGTAAGTGTTTTGTTTTTTTATACTAACACATTGGCTACAATAGTTTTGAGTCCCCAGGAACGTGACAATGTAGTTATCCGAAAGTAGCCGATCGTATTGGCAGAGCATACGCTACGTTACGTTAGCTTGAACTCCGTGTAATGCTGTATAGGCTACTCAAGGCATAATTTTTTTTTTTTTTGCTTTGCTAATGTTGTTCTCTTTCTGTCTTAGACAGTATCGGCTTCCTGTGTTGTCCAGGCCATCAGAGCTAATTACCCAGCACAAGATGGGCAGTACCGTGGGTACCAGGAGACGCTCAAGATGAGCTGTGACTATTTTGACTCTAGCAAACGCACCCTACACGTTTTATTTTTGTAAATAGTTATATTATCATATTTTTTCATGAATAAAACTTCAAATTCATGTTGGTTGTTGTGATTTGTTTACTAACCCAAGTGCTTTTATACCAAACGGAAACAGGCGGGCGGTGCAGCGAGTGCAATGCACTGTGGGAGTTTGAGGATTTCTTACTTGTGAGCCAGAGAGACACTTTCTGCCTTTTCTCAGGCTAGGATGAACCGATTTTTGCACATTTGTAATACATAGAATTATTTACTTAACATAACCTTCATATCTCCACCGGTGAAGTATCCCTTTAATGTTAGAAAACCTCATAAAGTGACATTTTCATGCCATGGGACCTTTAATTTCCGAACCTCCGAAACCCCCTGACACTCCGAGCGTTTTGAAGTTGGCATGAGTATGAGCTATGCCGCCTTCAAAACGCTCAGAGTTTCCGGGAGTTTCGGACCTTAAACTCGGAAGAAAGTGCTTTGAACACTCTGTTGGGTCGGAGTTTTCGCTCTGAGTTTCGTGCGGATGTAACAACAATGGCAACCAATTTCATTGATAGACTAAAGTGAACTTGCAGCAAGCACTAAGGCGAACTTAACACAGATTCTAACATTTGCATTACGATACATTATAGCTTACAATTATAAACATCACCTGGTAAATTCTCGCTCATGTTCAACCATCGCAAGCAGTTCTAGTAACTGATTCATCTGATTCAGCAAAGAAGTGTAAAGAGGTTCCTGCAGGTATCCATACTTGTTGTTGTTATGGAGTCTAGTCTCCCGAACCATCTGTTTTTCCGGGTTTTTGTCATAGCCTACAAACTTCTGAGGGGCGTTTCCTAAACACTTATTTCGGAAGAAGGAAGGTTTACGTAAAGACAATGTTAGAGCTTCCGAACCTCCGAGCTGTTTTGAAGGCAGCATCAAACTTCCATTACAAATTTGACAGTCACTCCAGTACCAATTCGTAAATCCAGTGCAGATCCAGTGCATATTAAGGAGGTGATTGTATAGGTAAAGCACACTTTCATAAAGAGAGTTAGAAAACATTCGAACAAAGTAGGTAGGCTACCGTTAATGGTTACAAACGATTTAACTCAATGTACGATCAGCTTAAGCAAACGGTGATGGTTCGACAGTGGGTTCATAGAAACTCAAAGCATGGGGCCAAAGTGTGGGATATTTCATAAACAACAAATAGCTTTACTAGCTATATACCTTTTAAATTATGCTCATAATCAAAATGACGGTACAAGCATCTTTTGTGCAGAGGCATTTTATTGAATTTACTGCAGTAAAGTTATGGTGTGTTCCTGAATCCTCAAGCGCCAGACTTCCGAGTCGAAAGTCGAAGATCTCCCAGCTTTCTTGCAGTATTTTTCGAAGGCACGCCCCCTTTTGTCTTCATTTTTCGAAAATCTGAAAGTAGACCGAGAGCAGTGATGACGCTCTCAACAAAATGGCGTGAAGAGATTTTTTTTCTTGTATTTTTACCACGTAGGTCATTTTAATGTGTAAATAATTTTAAATGCTCTTACACACTTGATTACATTCCTACTTTATTCCGGTCACCAATTTATACATTGCATGGTCTTGCTGTGCGTGCAATACAATGTAAAGTTGTGTTTGTTTTCGGGCTGGTTTGCTAAGGAGTCTAATGTAGCTAACAATAAAAAACCACTAGCCAATCTAAGTGTGTAAGAACTCCTGACCACTCAGTGGACTTCTCCGTGCGAACCTTTAGAGAATGAAGGGAGACGCAGGACGAACTCCAATCTGTGACCTCAGATTATTGTATTGTATGGCTGTTATGCTTGTTAATGCATGTTGTGATGTATTTTTGTGCGTACTTTTCTTACGAATATATACAAAAATAAAATAAATAAATAAAAACAAATGGAAGTTAAATATACCATGTGTGCATGTCATCTCGTGGGTGTCAGGGCCACCGAGATAATGGAGGTTACTCCCCTGGTGGAATACACGAGGGGACATTGAAAGCACACTTCAGAAAAAACAATAAGGTTAATTAGGGAATAGTCGTTATTATGATTGATTACGATAATAATTGTGTCGACGAATAACTAACTGAATTTTTTCTTTAGGTTCAGCTTTTGTTTTGTTTATTGTATATCACCGTACCTTTATTACCCAGATGGATGAGCATAATTGTTGAGAGTTTGGATGACTCTTTATTCTACCTAGTTTAGACAGTTTTGATTGAGCTGGCTCAGAATTCCCCCCACTGACTTGGAGTCAGACGTAGGATTGCGGCTCTCCTCGGGAGCCTCCGAGCCACACGTCGACAGACTAATCGTTCTTGCGGGTTCTAGAGAGGTGACGGTGGAACTTGTGGGGGGCTCCGGGAGAGTGGACGATCACGGGTTCATACGGTGAGAATTCAGGTCAGTCAGGATTAGAAAATTGAAATAATGTATCGATTTGATGTTGACTGACCGATTTGATGTTGAAAACTAGATAAATATAATAATAAATACTGTTTATGTAATGGTATAGACAGGTCAGGGACTTGCATAGCTAAAAAAAACAAACATATTTGGAATAGTAATGAACATGTCAGGGACATGTATAGCTATGAATACGTAAAGGTAAAACTGGGTTTTACTTTACTTTTCTAGAATAAGTCGTATGCACATTTGATGTGGTATGCAAAAGGTAGCGCAATAGGATGTTTTGCAGAGAATAAGTCGTATGCACGGTTGAGTGGTATGTAGATAGAGCGAAAAAGACAACACGGAGGGACGTGTTGGGTACATAGGTGTGAATCAAAGTGTGGACAACATCAAATGCGAGCAATAGGTAGGATAAAAGAAGATTAGGTCATCCAAGTTAAATAGTTAGTGTAGGACAATCGGATACAATAATGAAGGAAACTGTTATGAGAAACGGTTAACAGAGAAGTGATAATGAACATGCAAATTTGAATGTGATTTTTCTTTTAACATCTCTTTGATTAAGGACAACAGCTGAATTAGCGCTACATCTGCTGGGAAGGGAACCTACATGCTAGGTTCTTGATTTAGATTCAGAAATAATTGGTTCACCTTTCAAATGCCACTGCTACTGCTGTGACGCTTTGATAAAACGTTAGCATTTGATAGTATGATATTTTTAACTCTGATAAGTTGCGGTGTATACTGACGCATGTAACGTTTTCGGTTTAGTGCATGACTTTGGGAACAACGTGGTTTCAAGGCGGCTGATGGCCAATTTCAGGCCACAATCACAAAGACGAACAGGAACGCTACGAATGCTCCGAGACCGGAAATGCAACTCGGAAGGCTGGCGTCCGAAGATTCAGGAACAAACCATTATTCACGTGTTCGTCAGAAACCTACAACCACACACACACACGCACACGCACACACACGCACACACGCACACACACACACACACACACACACACACACACACACACACACACACACACATACACATCCGGGACCCGAGAAGGGAGGTTATGCTCAACGCCCATTGACTCACAGAACCAAGCGGACTCAGTCAGGAGGGAGAAGACACAGAACTGACACCATGGCGCTGAAGTAGGATTCGAACCCCTAAACCCGACAGGGTTAATGCCTTGCGCATATCAGTGGCGCTAAACAGGGTCAGAGACATGAAAAAATGTGTTAAAGATGTACATCAAGTAATTTGGCAGTTAAACGTATTTTTTTGTATTTGAGTGCAGTGCTGTGTTAATAAAGCATTTTTAAAAAAAAACAAAAAAACGGAGCAGCTGGTGGCTACCCAAGATGCTAGCGACTCAAGTGTAACGGAAGTGTTAGTGGCTCAGGAAGCAACGTGGCAAACATTCACCATGGCCTCACAAATGCACATTAAGGTAATATCCTGACGGATACGTCCAATGAATCTCTCCCAGGGCTCTCGAGGGGCGGGAGAGGTGCATGTAACCGCGCGGCCCAGCAGTACGTTATGCATTGTTATCTATTTAAGTTATTTCCATTAGTTAGTGTTTTTAGACTTAACTTTCGTAGTTATGGATACATGCACATATTCAATTCAATGTGCTATTAAATGCACGGTGTTTAAAAATATGCAGGTCAAATTAGCTAGTAAATGTGGTTGCAGCTATCGCAATGTTGAATGCAGTATCATAATGTATAGATTAGTAGCTATACGGCTAGATTAGTAGCTGTCTTAAGCACTTATGCACCACGTTGTCCTTAATTTTCAGTTTTTCTCAAAGTAAAAATGATAATGCCATGGTAATAAACGAAGAAATAATACATTGATCGCAGTCTTGTGTATTTAAGAGAGTTGGAGTGATTAAAGATAGTTAAAAAATAATGTGTGATCCTTTTTCCTTCTTCTAGATCGGAATAATCGGTGGATCGGGTCTTGATGACCCGGATATTCTGGAAGGGAGGACTGAGCGATATGTTGACACGCCATATGGAAAGGTTAGTTTACCACAGCTGTGCTAAAGTAGACATCTATTAAAGGTGTCATATAATGCAGTTTTTGTGGTTAATAATAATAATGATATATAATAATAATAAATTCGTTTGGATGTTTTGCTAGAATAGGTTTACATGCTTTAATGTTAAAAATACTTTATTATTCTCACACATTGATTGAGAACCGCTTTCATCCTTTGTAAGAATCGGTTGCCGCTCTGATTGGTCAGCATAAACACTCCATCGGTGCATGTGTAGGTCATCTCACACCCCTTAGTCCCGAGCAACTGTAAACATTGCCAGTATCAATGGCTTTGGTTCAGCCATACCTTTCTCAGCCCGAGTCGTAAATTCAGGCTGAACAATCTGATCGACGCAAAACACCATTGTCAAACCTTTTGAACCAAATAAGTGTGCCAACAAGTGAGCTGAGGCATACAGCTGGCTAACAAAAACATTTGAATACAATGACATGAGCTAGCGAGTTATTCGAGGCCTACCACTGACTAAACAAAATATTTGAATGCAACAATGTGAGTGGGCAGGTTCGACGTGGCATACAGCTGATTAAACAAATCATTTTAACAGCATCACCTCAGGAAGGTTTCTCACTGGGTCTACAGCTAAGCTACAACTCTGCAGATGAACACTTGTTAGGAGCTATCTTGTTGTTATTTTATCCGAACAAATATAAAGTTATAAAGCTTACAGTCAGGTTTGATCCTGAATCTACATGTATCAACGATCCAGCAGTCTGCCGTAAAATTAAGCGGTCAAAGTAAATTTGAACAACTGATTCTTCTTACTCTTTATTTTGGAAGTTCAGACTAAGCAGATTTTGCTTTGCACTGATGACAACAGTGTCAGCTCGACGTGGCAATACCAGAACAGAACTCCACCGCTCAAACTAGCTTTGTTTGAGGGCGTGCCAAACTAGCCGTCAGGCAAGTCACACTAGTAAATGCTAACCGCAAAATAGCTGTTTCCTGCAGTTCAGGAAAGTTGTTTTCCTGCGGAGAGAGTATGCACCTTTGGTGTGGAATTTAGCTATTTTGCTAAGCAGACCATTTACATGGCTATATGATCTTCTAAAGGAAAGGGAAAAAAAGGCACAATATCAACATACTGTATTGTATGAATGCATTAGTCAGCTGATGTAATTGGATGTATGGTTTACTTTAGTGCATCTTGTATCCTCTCCAACAGCCTTCAGATGCGCTGATAGTGGGGAAGATAAAGAATGTTGAATGTGTGCTTCTAGCAAGGTGAGTTTATTTTGGACTACAATGGATTGACTACACACTTTATTTGATAAAAACACTGCTAGTCTGCAAATGAACAGCTATCTTTCTGTCAGGTTTGTTTTGTTTCTTACAAATACAGTCTTCTGCTCTCCAACTTGACCATACCATACGGAGCCAGGCAACACTAACTCCATTTTACCCAGAAGAGGGCGCACTTGGCATAATTTTGTGTGTTTTTGTGTTTCATTCATTTAGTTTTAATATATTCTGTTTAGATTTATATATTTAGGTAAATGTATTTGTAATGATTTAATTTATCTTAATATATATTTGTTACTCAGGCACGGCAGACAGCACACCATCATGCCGTCTAACGTCAACAACCAGGCCAACATCTGGGCCCTGAGGGAGGAGGGATGCACTCATTTGCTGGTCACCACGGCCTGTGGCTCGCTCCGGGAGGAAATACAGCCAGGAGACATAGTCATCATTGACCAGTTCATTGACAGGTAGTCCCACAAAAATAAAAGCCGTCTTGATGGATTGTTTTAAAGTGACGTAGGGTTATTGTCAATATACAATTAATATTATTATTCGTCTGATTTTTTTTCATATTTTGAGCTGTCCAATATAGTCGTATATGGGCTTCTTTCAACTAGAATTTAGCTACAATTTATTTTATACATTTGTTAGGGTTGTGATGTCACCAAACTCACGAGAGGGATGAATGGGGAGGTGGATCCATCTCTCCCACATTGTGTAGCGACAGCAGAACTTAAAAAGGGAGGACTATGCTTGATGGATAACCAATTTACAGCATACAAGATGGAACGTAGAAGATGGAATAATATGAATTCATGATTTTTTAACTTTGATTATGTCTTTGCATACCCCAGATCTATACACATGATCTATGACTACATGTGTGGTATTTAAACAGGATTTTAAATATTCAAAGGTTGACCTTGCTGCTTTACTTTACCAAATTGTGAACTGTCACTACTGTAAATATTGTCCCTCAATGGTGCCGTGTTGCATTTGGTTGAAGACGTATTCAGTTCTGCAGATAGTCACAGTATTCACCATTTTCTGGTAGTTAGTTGTCGTTATTCTACGATGAATAGGGCAATTGTTTTATTTTAGATTGAGCACAGAGACTTAAATGTCAGTGGTGCCTACTGTCAAATTGAAAATATCATATATCTATGTGTAGATATAGATATATGATATTTAGATATCGGCATGTATATAGATATATGCCGATCTGAAATGTTTTTCCCACAACAATTATTAACACCTACCCAAGAGTTTCACTGACCCTTGTAACTTTTTGTGGGAAAGAAAGTCACATAGTTTAGTTATTAGATGTTTTGTGACATGCCATGATCTTATCTAGAAGGTGTTTGGTAGATGCATCTCATAACCCCAATATCCTCTGTGAGGTAGGCTTAAAAATAAAACGTGTAAACAATATGTGGTTGGGTTAGGGCTCCTAGTTTGCCTAAAGCTCCACAACTATTTTCCTGGGGGCATATCCCTTACGTGTCCGTAGCCTTTACTAAGTCAGATGTGCTGTTGGAAGAAACACAATACAGATATTTTGTTGGCCGTACAGGCCACTTCCTGTCTTCTTTCTTTCCCACACTGCATATCATTTACCTTGCCACGTGTGAGAAAAATAGCACACATATTTATTTTGGGTGACTTGTAGCAGGATTCTCACCTATTCTTTCTATTGGTGGCTTCCTTTTTAAAATACATTTTACTGGCCCTCACTTAAAATTGTAATTATTAGTGTTGGAACATAAAACCAAATACCTTTTTTTGTTACTTTTTTAATAATTTATGTAAACAAATGTAAAATCCTTTTTAAAAAACGACATTCTCTTCCCTGCTGACTGTTGTATTTTGTAGCAACGGCAGCATCATGTAGTTGAAGATTTACCGGTGTGACTCGGCTGGCCCCGGGCCATCGGGCACCTTTTATAGTTGAGCTGTGCTTCAAGTAATGGTGTTCAAATGTGTACTTTTGTTACGATTAGCACATGTGAATACACAAGGCAAAAAAATCTGAACACAATTGAGTAAGTCTTTTCACCGTGGGATTACTTATAATATATGGGCGTGTGGATCTGTTTGCACAGTTAATCTCATGTAACATTCGGAACGCTAGAATCTATCATTTCCCTTTCTCTTTGTAATTATTTATCTGAATATGTGCAGGAGCTTCTTGTGTCATGATGTTCCTGTTTTTGTTGTGGTTGTAATATCCCATGTGTTTGAACTTGAAACGCAATTTGGTAATAGATAATAAAATATGTACCATAAGCCGTAATATTGCAACTCAAACAACTATTTTTACCAGCATGGTCATTTTCAGGCAAAATCTAATTTTAGTATTAAATAATCAAATAAAATGTACTGTGAATGTGTGTGTTGCGCAGTTTGTGTTAAAGTCAAGTAGGACTCCTTGTCCTACGATTTCTAACTCAAATGACTTTACCCGGGCTGTTTTGGGTTTATTATTCCTCCAATGTTGCTTTTTTTCAATTGGGTTACTATAAATTAAGTTATATATTAAGGAACAACCATTTTTAAATACTCTTATTTGGTTACGTGTTGCTTTCTATTGTCATGCCTCTAAATTGTTCTTGTAAGTGAATTAGCTTCCCAAAGTCACACGTGAATTCCAACTAATCGCAGCACAATGACTGCGGTTATCCGGCATAGGTGGCTCAACGCATTATTTTGAAGTGAGAGCTGCAGGAATTGAGAATGTGTGCCGTTAGTTTGTCCATTGCCCACATTTTCTACCAAATAAGCAAATGCTATACAATAGGTTCTCTCTACAACTGCCTACAACTGCTGTGCATATCAGGATCAGAAAGTGTGAAAAGTTTTTCAGTAATGTGTTTCGTTTAAGTTTGATGTACATTTTATTTGGTTCATTTTCTTCTGGCTAGTTGATGTCGCCAAAGCTAATCGATACTGAAAGGCAGCCACAAATATTATACAAGAAAGAAGGGAGCTGCTTGTGGGGAATATGTTTGGACTTGTTCCTTAGCATGTGACCATGTGTTTGTGCGCCAGTGGTCATGTCCTCACCTCTGTCTGGCTTTCATTAGGCTTTTGGTCTGTGTTTTCTTTTGTTGCGGAGATTAAATATTTAACCATGATACACCAACATAGGAAGCCTAAGATTTTTGCATTCTAAGGCATTTGCTTCAGTCGGTCCAAGGAAAATCCTTTCTCGCATACAATTATAAATTAAATGGCCATGAGAAGTGGTATGTTAGGGTTCAGATCAGTATAATCTACTACTTTAATGCCAAATAGTCAACCAAAAAAAAGGAATTGTGTAGCTTGTCTTTTATTTATGACCAACACAAAGGAATAATTTATGTGTCTGAACTGTGTGTTCTATGTTGATAGGATTATATATATTATAGTATTTGTTTGTTTAATATGTAATAAGGTTCATATTTGCTACCTCCCACAAAGTCCCCTCATTTGAGGGGAACACCGAAACAAAAGATTGCTTTGTTTCGGAAGTGCGTTCAACTAAATAGGTGAAGTGTGGCTATCTGGTTTTCATTTGTCACTTTCTTTTTTGTTTAAGCTGATAACATTGTGGACTAAGCAATATTTGTACTTCATAACAAACGTACAGTCAGAACCGGCACATTGCTCACATAGTGCTGGGATATTATGCAAAAAAAAAGCAGCATCTAAAAATAGCTCTAAGAATATAGCTTTAAGAAGGCAAAAATGTTAATGCTTCCAGCACAATCAGCGTTTGTTATTAGGGGGGCGTCTCTTCTCTGAGCGAGGGCTGTACTGTGACTGCTACAGGGAGTTTAGGAAGCGTTCTTTAACCCCTGTATCTAGAAGCTTCTGTAGGCATGGAGATGGCACCAACATTTCATTAATTGAATGGGTATAAAAGTGCAATTTGAATCGGTTCACGTCTAAATTATATTCACATCCAATTGTCTTTTTTATGTGTTATATTGATGTTCTAACAACACTAATTGATGAGAAGTTAACCATATTCATTTGGTCAATGGAACTACACTTCAGATGTTTTGTCAGTTGAACTTGGACCGCACCTAGTCAGTTCCTAAATTTTTGATTGTATACTAGGATCGTTCCTATCCTCTTGTGCGAGCCCCGTCGGATTAAAGGGTTCAAAACTAAAGTTTCTTAAACGCTCTCTCAACCACTGCCTCCACTAGGACTACGAAGAGGGCCCAGACCTTCTATGACGGGCAGCCCGGCCACCCTCCTGGGGTGTGCCACATCCCCATGGCAGAGCCCTTCTGCAACAGGACCAGAGACGTGAGCAGCACCTCCCTTTTCTCTAGACCCCCCCCCCCCCCCCCCCCCCACGTGGCATCATTTAAAATGATCATTAACCCTAACCAGCAAACTCCTTCGTAGTCGGTTCAGGTGTAACACATGATCTCTATCTAAATGACGATTAGAAAAGAAACAAACCGTTAAATATTACAATGTAAAATTATTCGGATGGGAAGTTTGTGCGACACACTTCCCATATTTGCTGTTCCATATTTGCTGCAATTCTTCTGTTACCTCCGTTGTCCTATACAATTGAATCTAAAACATGACCTGAGCACTGCAGTATTTTGTTGAGCTCAATCTACTACAGCAGTCTGTCAACCCCAGTAGCAAACAACACCAACAAACCCTCGAAAGTATCTACTGCCCATACTAACCACTGCAACATTTAGCTTTCATACTGCTTTTTGTAACAACAAAATGTTTAATTAATTAAAAAATGAATGAATGATCCGTTTCAGGTCAGACAAAACTAAGTGTATGAATAACTTGACTTGTAGCACCTTTATATATCAACGAACAAGAAGTGCCGTTTCTACACGGTACTTCTATTATCCACACGGCTGACAACTTTTTAAAAATGTTCCAGAAACTGCCCACTAAGGGGATGAACACGCAGTTATTGGCTGATTCGTAACAGCTTTCTTACGACTAAGGGGATTTATAATGCATTCATTCATTAATTCATTCATTTCCAACGGCTTCCTTGGGACCTGAGGAGCAATGCAGCCTGGCCCCAACCCCCTTTCCTTAGGCCCCGCCCTACGGGCGACATCACGATGACCCTGGTCTCTCCTTGCTGGTGCAGGTGCTGGTGGAGGTGGCAAGGAGCCTGGGCATCAAGTGCCATGCCCGGGGCACCGTGCTGACCATCGAAGGCCCCCGCTTCTCCTCGCGTGCCGAGAGCCTCATGTTTCGCCAGTGGGGCGCCGACGTCATCAACATGTCCACCGTACCCGAAGTGGTGCTGGCGAAGGAAGCGGGGCTGTGCTACGCCAGCATCGCCATGGCAACCGACTACGACTGCTGGAAGGAGCACGAGGAGGCGGTGAGTGACGTCTGGACTACTTTGCGGCACTTCTTTAACCCTTCTCTCAGTTCTAGCAGTCCTGCTTTGTTGTGGCAAAAAACTTCTGGGGGGAGACGGCACAGAAACCGGGTCGGAAACCAAACGCTGCAGGGGGAGGAGATACGCCTGTTTTTTGTGATTCCCTAAAGCGATATTCTCGGAAAGAAAACTAATTTGCACGAGTGGAAGAAGTATTCGGAAGGGGGAGTAAATAAGTGTTTTCTCCCATTGGCCAGTCCAAAGCATTTTGATTTGTAAGGGATAATGCCCGACGAGGTGTCCATTATCTGGAATTAATTGCCTTCGCGAATTCCATTGATTCCTGATAATGGACATCTCGAAGGGCATTAACCCGCTTATAGCACGGTCACTTGCCAAAGAAAATAAATGAAGACCATTCATTTATATTTTCATGCGTTTTACAATCGAAATATAAAGTTTTTCACAAGACATAACTTTGTCGTTTCCCTAACGTTTCCATAACGTTTCCCTGGTTGACTAATTCCTGGAACAACCATTACCCTCCCGTAAGGTTCTTATGCAACGGATCGTTGTTCACTACTCCAGTAATTAGGACGGACCTTAGCTACGACTTGGCAACGGGAAGTATTCTAGTCCGCTCAGCTATGAGCCAGAGAGCTAACGTTATGCATTGTACATATTTATAATTCGAAATTCGTCCCAGCCTTTATACCACAGATACTATAGGGTCTACAGCATATAACCGCGTTTTCTGATTACAGATTAATGCATTTTTCACAATTTACCAGCTCTCGTTTTGAAGGCTGAACAGACAATTTGACTGGAACTACTTAGAAGGTGTCCGTATATCAGGAGTTAATGCACACCCTGCAGCCAATCAGAATCGAGCATTCCCCCAGACCGTGGTATGACAAAATTTAAGAAACGAGAACTGTCCCCTCCCAGTCACCAGCTCCATATTTGTTTAGACAAACATGATTGATTTTTTTGAGAAAGGAAACCCGTCCACCCAGATAAGTTTGGATTTGAGCCAGTACTGCCACTAACCAATGGCACACCCACACGTGCCAATCCAAGGAGAACCAGCCAGAAAGACCACATTATTCAAACTCGTTGTTAGAAACGGATTGGCACGAGAAAAGGGATTTGCATAGCCTGATCACATAAAAATCTTGCCTCCATCACATTCCATTTGTACTATATAGCCTAGCCTGATTCGTCCGATCAAGTCTGAAATGACATAGCTGGAACATTGTTAACTGAAATTGTAAAGTGTTAGTTTTGAATGGAAGTTAACACTGAACGCCGGCCTGCTCATGCGTTTACATGGAAGTCAAGCATAATATACGCATGACGCTTATGGGACACGAGGAGTTTGCTGTGCCTGGTAAAAAACTGGATCGGTTTCTGTCTGATCCACCACACCCTCTTTAATCAACTTCTCTTTAATGTCACCAAACTTGTTTGGTTAGGACAACAATCTTTTACATCTTGTCACTGACCTTATAATACACTAAACGTATATGAAAAGGTCTACTTGTCTGTTGTCGATGTTGATGGAAGAAACATCATTGAGCGAGATAAAAGATGTGAAGATAAAAAAAATAAAATAAGGTCCTCGTTGAACAAGATAAAAAATGTGAAGATATAAATGATCTTCACATCTTCAAATTTCTATAAAAAATAATATACATTTTTATTTTCATTTTATTGCACAGACTTGAAAGAGCAGATAAGAATTTACCTTGAATGATCCAAGTTAAGGAGTAAGGATTACAAAAACCTCATTCGACCAAGCTTGTAGCAGGGATAATCATTATCCCATTTTTGTTTCAATGATTCGTCTTTGGGACAAAAAAGGTTGCGTCTGCGCGACGGATTAGAATTTGTATTTATAGGTCAAACCTGCTCTGTTCAACACCTTATTATTTATAATTGTGCCCTACGTCTCTCGAATAAGTTAAGTTGTATCAAGAGGAAGCGAAAGCAAAACTAAACATTGTGCTAGAGGGCAAAACTAGGGAGTGGGACACGATGAGAGGTCTTATTGTTAGGTATACATCGATGAATGCCGGGTCGACGCATATCTTTAAAGAAGTCCAACTGGCTTCAAAAAATGCTTCCTGCATGGCCAGAATGTTCCACAATGGGATCCGCCCATCAATGTGTGTTGAGTCTGTTGACACAACAGACACAACACACTTTATGATGCCACAAAGTGGAATTAATATGATAAGCATGACGCCATCTTTCTCCCAAATACTAACACAGCTTTCAGAAGATGTCATGATCCACATCAAAAGCAATGAGCTTTTCAGTAATGATAAATAAATAAATAAATATATAATATATTTAGAAAACCACTTTTTTTTTCAAAATAAGCTTAAATTAAGCTTCAGTCAATGTTTTTAAATTATTGGTGGAATCGCTTTGAGTGCGTTGTCCTCATTTGCCCTCAGACACCACACACACATGCACACGCGCGCGCGCACACTCTCGCCCCAGCGAGAATATTTTCACACACTCAAACGCCTAACGGTGTGTGTTGTGATTGCTGAACTTTGCCTGTTGATACTCAGTTCCACTTACAAATAGAGTTCCGGCACCCGACCTCGTCTCCACTGTTGCAAAAACGCTCACCACATCCTTCCGCCCCCACCGCCACCACCTGACCCCGCCACCGCTGCCCCCACAGACACTCTCTCCTCCGGCCTCCTTCCGAACTACATCCTGCCCCTCCGCCCCCAGCCTCCGCCAGAAGTCGGCCTGCTTGCCAGGTTCCGGCTGAGAGTCCTCTCTATAGGAGGCTGAGTCACAGTGAGTCACCGTCCACACCAGCCGCGCTCAGCCCCGGCCACCGGATCACTGTTGATATCATAGTCATCCCCCTACCATAAACCCCAATTCAAGCTTCACTGGAACCCAGTAGACTGAGCGGTGGCTTTGTGGAGATCATGTTCGTGAAGGGAGTATGAAGTGGATCTTTGTCGATTGTTGCGTTTTATAGTGTTGCTATTGAACCGGTTTCCCGTTGGAGACTTGGGTTATTGGGTCGCCTTCCAGATCCCCCCCCACAACTTGTTTGCTAATGTTTTCTGGGTGTGATGGGAACCTTAGTAGCGATTCAATTATCAAAGTGAAATAAAAGTGTGTGTGTTTGATCAAGGATCTCCAGCTGTATTACAAATAATGTTGTAGTGGAGGAGGGGGGGTTTTAATTGAAATGTACGCTCCCAGTGTGTGTGTGTATGTGACTCTGGGTGTCTGAAGGCACGGAGATAGAGACAGGTTTGGTCCTGAAGGGTCTCCTCAGGTGATGATCGAGGGAAGGTGTGGTACAAGAATCAGTATTTATCCTGCTGCAAACCATCTGAATCATCCGCTTAGGTTTTTCCCATTGATATCCAGTAGGCTGTTTCTGTTCACTTTTCACTTAAGGAAATGAAATACTTTTACAAAGCTTGACTCTGGAAGTTTGCTTCCATCTGGTTACTTACGAATACAAACATTTAATTTTGTAGGTTGTTTTAAAAAACAAATGCATTGATCATTTTTTGACCATTTCAGTTAACGGTATCATGTTCTCTCACTGGCTTAGGTGTGTGTTGACAACGTACTGAAGACCATGAAGGAAAACGCAAACAAAGCAAGCAGCATCCTGCTCACAGTGATTCCCCAGATCTGCCAAATGGACTGGTCTCAGACCATAAAAAGCCTGAAAGTAAGTCTATCCGCCCTTTCCTCTCATTTTGCCAAACGCTTTCGTTTCATTAGCTTACTTTATTTGACAGAATTTCAAGCATTTATCCAAGCAATCTTTCAAGGGAGGCTGATATCACTCAAATCATGTTAATCCGCAGTAGCTGCAGTAATTACATTTTTGATGTAAGGGACATACAGAGATGGTAGAGCTAAACAATGTGCCTGCCAACTTCTTCAACATCATGTGAATTGGGCAATGAAAAAAACTAAATAAAAAGAAGTTCCAAACAAACCAACGATTATTACCATCTATTTAACACTCATATAATACATGGTGGTTCATTTTAAAATCAATTGTGAGCTCATTTACATGAGAACTTTAATTCACATGAAACTGAGTTTTGACCATAATGATCATCCCTCATTAGGTCGGGTAGTAGTAAATTGGAGACCAACGTGTTTTATACAGTGTATATAATAATGTGATTAAAATATATAAAAAATTTGGGTTTGGCCATTCTCTTTCAAATGCAATTAATTATATATTTTTAATACAGAAAAATAAATCCTGAATTGTGTGTCCTTTCTTTATTTGTATTTTTTATCAGTTGCTAGTTGACCACTGTTTGCAGATTATTTTATTTTTGCCACTGGCATATTTCAAATACATAATTTCTGTCAAGGCCTGAACAATGCATCTGTTGGTGAGCCCTGCTAACATAATGTCTCAGTTGAATAAAAAATCTGTTAAAGCCAAAGACGCCTTTGGCTTTAACAGGCAAAAAACTGCTTTACTTCTTCCTTACTTTACTTACAATTTTAGATTTCTTTAATAATGTAAAAAATACAATTTGTAATAAGTAATCCCAGCAATCCATAGCTAAATGATAATGCTTTTAATTACGTTCTTCTTTGTTTTCCAGACACTGGCCCAGTGTTCCGTGATGTTACCCAAGCACTGAGTAATGCGACCTCCGCTACACCCACGCACACACACACACCACCATTTCGTCGCCACCGCCACCGCCAGCTCTAGCCTTCAAATGCCTCCGCCTGGATTTGGATCAGCGGTCAATCACCAATCACAAGAAAGTGCCTGGCACATCTATTGCATGTCTCCTCAGTGTTTCCTGTTTTTTTAAATGAAGAAAGCTGCAAACAACAGCGAGGTCATTTACAATCTGCACACACAATTCATTGTGGTGGAACACTTCCGCGTGGTTTTATGAAGGACTGCCACCTTCTGGGGGAGAGCCCCAGAGAGTTCGGAGAGATCAGTGTTCAAAGTTCTGGGTCACATTTGAATTCATTTGGGAGATCGTAATTGATTTGATTGGCTTTGTATCCCAGTGTTAATTCCAGTATTAGGAGGTTGAATTGAGATATGTCTGTTGCATGATTTACTATTTTACATTGTTCTTAGCCTTGTAAACATTGAGTTGCCTGAATGACAATTTGTAAGTGGTATTTACCTACATAAGCTCTGCGTAATAGGCCTGCCCTACATGCTTGTATTATTGTTTATTTCATGTAAAGCTTGTCTGTACGGCGAATGGAAATGTATTTTTATAATGAGGAGATCATCAGCCGGTTGGATTATTTTGATAGTCGTTTAGACCTTATCTTTGTTTTTATAGGTCAAAGGCTACTTTATGCACTTGGATATCCTGCTTCACCATAGGCCTATGCAAACACACATAGGCCTGATTTTGTTGGCTCATCTTGACAGCTTCAATAAATAAAAATTACAAACCTGGATTTTATTAAAAGCTTCGCATCTGGAATAAATTAGAAATTAAAAAGGTAAATTAGTCGATTAGGTCTGAAGAACTGTTTTGAGAGATTAATATTAAATGTGGACCGAAACGATGTCAGAAACATTGGACTGTTTTATGGTTTACAACTTGTTTATAATCCTGTTACTGGCATTGCTCTTGAAAATGTGCAATCAAACTATATGACCAATAAAAAATTCGGCATGCGAGACAGGTCCTCCATTACAATCCTTTATGCTTTAACCCACATAGTCAGCAGGTAATAAAGGCCTAACCCAATCTGATATTTTACTTTGAATGCAGATGACCTAGGCGTACAATCCTTTTTTTAATTATTGATTTACCAATTGTTTATTGAAACTAATCCTATAACTCGAGTTTCTCTTTAGCAAATCTATAGACTAAATAAATGGTAGAGCAACTTGCGTGAATTTGGCATTACATTGAAACATATCTAAAAAAAGAATATACATATTTATTTTCACGAATTCACATAATTCACTTTTTATTTGTATACAGGACAACCGATTACCCCTAACAAAAAAGTGGATCGTAGGCCTACATATAGCCTACGTCTATATGAGACCTAGAGATATCCAACATAGTGCAGTAAACGGGTTTTGCGCATGCGAAAGCATGACCGCAGGGAGTCCAGCTTGTGCTTCGAGGTTTACATGTCATATTTGTGGAGATAGTCTGGCGTCAAGTGATAAGGCAGAACAGCATTCACAAGGGGCGTTTCTCGTGTTTGGTTTTGTAAGAAATATGTACAATACAACGCGTCCTGGTCAGCAAATATAGATTTTTAATAAATAACTTGCCTATGGCCTAAATAATATATTTTGTACAATGTATTTGTTTAACAATTCATTGAGACGAAAGGGGATATTACAACCGGTTTTTTTTAGGGTCGATGGGCCTATATTTCGATATGAAACCCTATTTTGATCAAACCAAAACAGGCCTATGGTCATACACAGAACCAACCTATATTTGTTACAGGCTGTATATTTGTAGTCCATATATTTTACAAATATGTTTAAACAATGTTAATTTGAGTAGGCTCATTCTCATATGCTTTCCCAACCCAGTGTTCACTTGTAGCCTTTAGAGCTACAAAGACGATCATATAATTATTGCTCGGAACAAACATGATCTCCTTGCGACCCAGACTACAGGCCGTCATTCCTCCCCCTCAGGGACCAAGGACCGGGAGGGCCCTCTGGGGCCAGGAGCCGAGGCCTCCCCTCTCTCCACCGGCAGAAAAACAGGTTAATAAAGTGCATAGCCGCATCCTACAGCCGGCCTAATAGGACTTATTATTAAGGGTTAAGCCTATCATACGGGAATCATAGGCTCTGTCCAGCATAGGTCTAACAAATAGCCCATCAACGATTAAAAAGCAATTACAAGTAGCCTATCCCACTAAAGCCCCAGCCATGCGGTATAGCCTTTATGCGTATAAACATCTACACAGCCTTTAGGACTTCAAAACCTACATTTATACTTGAAAGGGGTGTGGTCCTATAATCAGCAATAGATGAAAATAATAAATAAAACGACATTGAAAACCGTTGATCCGAACGGCCTTATTCAGGCCGCAGGTCCAGTCCTGCCCATCAAAGGGGGGCCCGTTAAAACAAAGCGCCCGCAACGCAGTGGAAAGTGCAACAATCCTTTCAAGGCTTTTTTTCAGTTTGCTTCTTCTAACAACTCGAGAAACTCCACGACGTCGTCGTGTCCACTCTGCCTCGCCAGATCCACGGGCTGAGCGTTAAAGTGGTCCCGGGCCCCGGGGTCGGCCTTGAACTCCACCAGGACCCTCACCGTGTCCAGGAAGCCCTCGCGCGCGGCGTCGTGCAGCGGGGTGGTCCCGGTGCTGCTATCCGCCACGTTTGGCCGCGAGCCACGCGCGAGCAGCAGGCGGGCTACCGGGGTGCTGCCCATCATCATCACCTTCATCGTTTCATAAAACAAAATAATAGATACGTTGACACCCTTTAGAGTTGCGTGGATTGGATTGTGCTTTGAAAAATATTATAAATAAGAGGCCTATACGCGACGTGACAGGCCACGTTGAGGAACGTTGCTTCCAAATTGCATGATAATAATACTCATATAAATAGCCTAATAATAATGGGCCAAATAGCATTATTATGTTGAAGGTAGATTTCTCAGTTGTTATTTAAATGTTTTTGGTTTGCACCACGCCTGGTTGGTCAGGAAGTTTTTACAGTTTGTGTAGGGGAATATGCCTTCCCTTGTTATTATGGGATGCATATGAAAGCTAAGAACGACCTGTCCGCTGGAATGACAGGCGTGGTGCCCCGTAAATCCAGATAGCGTGAATTTGGGCATAAAGTGATATTTCCGGTTGTAAACCAGCTTGATTAAAATATATAACTGCTCATTCAGGCCAGCATACTTATTGCTAGATAAGGCTACCAACAATTTGAGATGATTACATTACATATTCGACGATTCTATGGGTCATTGTGATGCCCTGCATGAGCCGAGCTGTTTATTAAATGACAGATTTGAATACACGCTCGCCTGGACTTTGACGTCCGCTGTCAACACTGACCTGCAACGGCGTTCTGCCGTACTTATTCACACCGTTAACATCGGCCCCTCTCCGGAGGAGATCCTCCACACCTGCGGTGTTCCCGGTCGCTGCTGCTGATGCGAGGTCGTCCACAAGTGTCATGGCTATGGGAACCCAACAGTGAACCAAACTCCTGCTTACTAAAAAAAAAAAACACGTTCTGTCTATGGCCAGCTTTTTTATTTTAATATATATTTTTACTTCAAATAAAAACGTTTTCGAAATGTATTCCTATTTGTCGTTCAATCTGCCGTCTGTCAATTTCCGATAAACAGTCCATTGACTGGGATGAAGTGGAGCGCGTCGTGTGACTCCAGCCGGTGGTGTCTGTCCGGGCTTGCCTTGGCTTTAGTACGGGTGACGTAATCATGGTGCTGCAGTGGTTCGACTCTGCGCATGCTCACAGTCGCTTTCAGTTTAAGGAAGTCGTACCAGAGTGACTGCACGGTAGGAGCTCTAAATAAAGTTAACGAAACGGACGACCGTCGTGTAGGAGCTTACAAGCGATGTTTTATCTTGTAGCTATATACATTATAAGGACCAAACTGCGCCAAGGATCATTCATTTTGCCGAAACGACGAAAGGAAATAGGGGGTCAATAAGAATATGTTAGCCTATAGCCTATGTATATATTGAACGTAATATAAATGTTACTTATCCTACAAGAGCAGAAACACAAGTTATATTTATATTATGTTCAATATATATATATATATATATATATATATATATATATATAAAGAGGAGACCTTCCGCTTGACCTCCATCTCTGTCTTACTCTTGATGAGTCATGAATGGCAGCCCTTCTCTTGTTCCCAAGCACCACTGTTCTCCCCCTTGCTCATTTTTCTGGCCCGTTAATGAGGCCTGATCTAGGCCTACACGTGAATACAGTGTGAACGTGGAGACCAAGACCTGAAGTTGGCATGCATGAGGTAATCCACCCTGTTACAGCTCAAGGATGTAAGCTTGCTACGTCTAGGGGGAGTAGGGGAACCATAACACATGTTGCCGTTAAATTGACTGGAGGAACAATAAAGCGAGGCACAACAGCAAAGTAAATACACTGGTGTATTTATTTGGCAAGTATTGCGCCAAGAGGAATAGGGAACTATAAGCGGAGCCAAATCAAAGAAAGCAAAATAAAGTGACAACTACTAGTGAACACACACATTCTAGGCCAATACATACAGAGGGCAGCCCCGCTTCTAACCTGATGTGATAACAGAGAAAAAACTCAAACACAAAGGAAATAAGTGATCACGACACATTCAACAAACAGGCAGACCACAGTGTTATAATAGAGAAAACAGGTGCAAGTTATCAAGGCCTGATGATACTAATTGGCCGACAGACGATGGTGGAGGAACAGCCAATGGCGTGACACCTACAGAGAACGAGAGGGGAGACACAGGAAAACACAAGGACAACAACCACACACGCAACACCCCCACACATAAGAGCAAACATCACATTTTGCTAAATTCAGCGTCAAGAAAGCCCTCGCCAAACGCTGGAACACTGTCGTCAAAGTATTTACATGAGTGGCCCAATCCCACGAATACACAACCACATCATCGAGGTCAGGAATCGTGACTGCGTTCACCTTCCTATAATCCGTACAGAAACGGAATGCGCCATCCGGCTTGGGTACCAAGAGGCATGGTGAACTCCAAGGGCTAGAGCTCGAAGTCGCCAGATTATTTTCTACCAAATAAGACACCTCCTGCGTCATGATCAACCTTTTTGTAGCGTTAACGCGGTATGGATGCTGCCTGATAGGTGCTGCACCTCCCACATCTATACCATGTTTCAAAACGGTGGTCAGGGAAGTAACGTCACCGAACAGACAAGGGAACCCATGTATTTGGGCTACCATGTTGGCCCTACGTTCCTCATCCAGATAGGCCAGATGTGAGTCAAGAGATAACCGCATCTGAGAGTTCAACAACCGAGGGGTCTGTTGAGAACTCCGCAACTCCAATCCATCCTCGTCACCCTTAGTAACCTGGTATGAGCCTGGAACCAATACAGCTGGAATGGCAGGCTTGACAGTGGGACCCGTAGTTCCTTCTACAGAGTCCTCATGAGGAGTAACTTTTGCACGATACAACTTAAGCATGTTGACGTGGCAAACTCTAAACTTGGGTCGGGAAGGTCAGAAACGCACACATTCGGCATAACTGTCACAGAGCGAGAAACTGTGCTTACCAATCCAACCACCTTTGGTTGTTGAATGGGCGGTGGATGATTTCTCATACGAAGCTGACAGCCTGGAATTAAATGGCCAAGTTCATGACAATGAAGTTCATGACTGTTCCTCGCTAGAGCGTAAAGGAAGCATAACTGACTTGCGAAATTGAGTGGTGGGAGAGGTAGAGAACACAAGAGCGGGCTTGCGGGTCAGTACAAACTCGTTCGCTAATACAGCTGCCTGGGACAGTGACATCACTTTTTGCTCATTTAAGTATGTTACTATCCGTTCGGATATTCTGTAATTAAATTCCTCCAGCAGGACTAATTCTCGAGGAGAAGAAAAATCTGTAGTTTTAGTGGCGGTGCACCACCGATCAAACAAGGTGGCCTTCTCTCGAGCAAACTCCATGAAAGTACGATCAGGAGACTTTTTGCAACTCCTAAACTTTTGTCTATATGCCTCAGGCACTAACTCATTTGCATGAAGAGCCGTGGTTTTAACAATTTCGTAGTCTATACTGTCTTCCAACGAAAAGGCACGCCAACACCTGTTGAGCTTTACCAGATAGTTTACACTGAAGCAAGAGAGGCCAGGAGAGGCCACACCTCACCTCTCCAATGGCGTGACAACTACTGAGAACGAGAGGGGAGACACAGGTAAACACAAGGACAACAACCACACACGTAACACACCCACAGAGCGAATCTGATAGAGAAACGATGCTTCACTTGGGAGAATACTAGACCCACTCCGGAAAGGATTTCTTAAGAGGAGAACAGAACATATTTTAAGAAGAGAAGAATCATCAAAATATACGTTTGATATCCTTCTTAGACTATAATTTATTGTCATTTTATCTTTTTCCTCAATTGAACCCCTACAAAAGAGTTATAATAATATATTCATTGTTAATTGTTGCTGTGTTCACGTGAAAAGGGAGAGGTATTTGGGACTAATGATATTGCTATTATTAATATATTATGCTTTAAATACCCTTGCTAAAGTTAACATACCCATAAAGGCTATGTAAAATAAAGAATACACCTCCATCATCACAAAACAAACCAAAACAGGGTGTTGAGATATCAGAACAGAAGGTATTTAGCAAAAAGGTCCCCTGACTGCTGAGATAGCAATACACTGGCTAATGATCAACAAGAGGGTGAGATCATATCCGTCGGTGTTTGCTCCATTGTCACTGTCAGCAGCGTAGCTGTGAGCTCTTAAAGGCTCATCATGGTTTACTGCAGACCATATATACATGTTGAACGCAGTCAGGAGGAAATTAGCCTCCTCACCGCCCTACAATGTGTTGAATGGGGACGACAAGGGACCACCACAATGGAGGGCTATGTTTTGCAGGGTTAATATTTGCATGTAAATAGTCTGTGTATTACACCACACTACCTGCACAATTCAAGAGAAATATGTAATCTTTATAACACAAAATGTGATATGGCAGTAAAGATAAAGATGCCAGGTGTGTCCTATCTTGCATTTCCTTATGACCATCTAATAAAACAAATAGTTTTATCTTTGAGGAAAGTGTTTGTAAGGAACACAAAAGGTGAAGAACTGGTTTCAAATTGTCCTCTCTGTCAGATGTGCGTGTGTGCAAGGCCTTCTGCTTTTCGTAACACAAGTATAAGGGATTGTTTGTTATTCTGTGAATCGTCAGATCAGGCTAACCAATTGCCTTTAAATCCACAAAGTGCAACGTGACACCTTTGATGTTATTATGCTAACTATATAAGCTAAAGTGTAGATAGTTAGCAGTTCCATGAACTTTAAACATTTAAACTAAACAATCAAATATTATTGGTATACGCCATGTGGTTTTCAAATCTCATCAAAATCATGTCAGGGTTGATCAAGTTAAAGAAGACCTACATTATTTTTTTTCATTTCTATTGTCTTTTTTTGAAATGCTATAGTGATCCCATGAGAATAAGGATCCCTTAATATACTCTGTATTTAATTAGTATATATATATATATATATATATATATATATATATATATATATATATATATATATATAGGTACATCTAAACAAATCTGCCTAAATAACATTACACATTAACAATGGTATGACTAAGCCTTATCACTTCTTTCCTTATGATGGGTAGGCCAATTGCAATATCTATCTGGCATTTTGACCTTTACTAAATCACATGACACTGCAGTAATCAACAAGTTTCATTATTTTGTGGTCGTGATAAAATCATTATCACAGCTTGATACGGGTTTTATTACTAAAAGAAAACGGTCTTGGTTTGCAACAGAGTATCAGTGAGTCGGGGCCGGTTTCCTGGAGTCACCACTAGATGGCAGAGTCATTCCTTGATTTAGCCGACCACGAAAGGCAACTACCGACACCGTCCGCATGTTAATGAGGAAAGATTACTGTTTATGATAATGAACAGAACACGTTATCGATATTTAGTTGACTGGCCTACCCAGGCCCGCTAACGTTTACAAATTACAAACTGAACTAGTGGCATTAGTTTATTTTTTTTAAATTTAATTTTATTTCTATTACATAGATACATAACATTACATTCATACAGATACAAGTTAAAAACACACAAAGTTGTCATCTTAATTTATACATTGACATTTCTTCAATCAATAATACTGATCGACACACACTGATTCATTTAAAGCTATAGGCCATGTAGGCTAAAACCAAAGGCCTTGGTAAGCCTTGTTGGTTCTATCCCCAAAAGAGTTTCCCTCTTCTGGCCTTTTATTTCCGTCTCTACTTTAAATTGATCGCGAAAAAGAAATTTAACTTCCTGGGGTTTAGGCCTACCGATGGCCCTTTTAATGTTAATTCTATTAACATTAAAAACACAAACTAAAGCACGTTCCAAAACCAATACCGATAGCAACCATTGTCACTTAGCCACTCTAACCAGGGGATCACTTTGCGCTCACTCTCAGTGATGACGCTGTATGTAGATATGAATTCAGTGGAAGGCATGGAGGTCTCTGAGCGCGCAGCGTTGGTTGCTCCCAGAGTGGAGACAGATAATGTCTCCGTTCCTTCCCGCACCCTGCACATTTAAACCCTTCCTCCAGGCAATACCAGACGTCTGTGGAGCATGGAGGCGAGTCTGGGGAGACGGTACCACTGGCCCATGTAATAGCACGATAGAGCATGCAACCGTGGACACATGCACACACACACATCCACACACACACACACTCACAAACGCACACACAGGGACACACGCACACGCCCACACACACACACACACACACGCAAACACACACACACACACACACACACGCACACACGCATACAAAGCACAGGAATGCGTAAAGAATAAACACAGGAGACATTCACTGATATACCAGTCGTACACACACGTGCACGCACGCACACACACACACACACAACTTCACACATATTTAGTAATTAATTGATTAGATATGTTTTTTATAGAGGTAAGCATTTACAGAATTTAACATTTGCAGAAGTAGTAAATGTTAGAATGTAGGGCTTATACTAGTAACCATTCCATTAGTTTTATTCAAATAGTATATACTGGTAAGCTTAAGAAAGTTGCATCAATGAATAACATATGAAGTGGAAAAGGATTGCTACGCAGTACACAACATATACGCTTGCACACACAGACAGACACTCATACACACACATACAGACAGCTCTTTGATCTTCATTAAATCAGCAAGTAACTAAGTAGGCCTACATACGTGTGAGAGTTAAGTGCACAGCGTTTAAAGCAGCACACAACGTGTATTATGTGGAGCCTCTAAATGCATGCAGGAACTACCCCCCCCCCCCCACCCCACAGGTAATTCTTCTTCGTTTACCGCTCGCTTCTTCTCCTCTGTGGCTTCCTGTCATGTGATCATCAAACTGTCTCGCAGGATGTCCGCACCGAACACCTGTCATCAGCAGGCAGGAAGGAAGGTCAGCGGCTCTCATTAGGGACTGTTATTATATCAAACAGGTGAATATGAACACACACATGAACACACACACACACACACACACACACCCACACACACACACACACACACACACACACACACACCTGCTCACAAACATACGCGCGTTAGCGCAAACACGCGAGCGCGTACCTGCCCACCCTACCGTACAGGGTGGTACCTGCCCTACAGGGTGGGCGGGTACAAATACAACATGAACCCAATTGAACCCAGAATCTCAAAACAGTAAGTCCTGTCTCTTTCCTCCCCTCGCTCTCCTCATCTCTCTTCCTTCCTTCCTTCCTTCCTTCCTTCGTTCCTTCCTTCCTTCCTTCCTTCCTTCCTTCCTTCGTTCCTTCGTTCCTTCCTTCCTTCCTTCCTTCCTTCCTTCCTTCCTTCCTCCCTCTCACTAGCCTGCCTCCCCTCGCTCTCCCCCTACCTCCTCCTCTCCCTCCATCTCTAGGGGAGGAAGAGGATTCAATGTAATTGTAGTTAGAGTTTTGTAAAAATAAATATATATTATCTGTCTTCACATTTTTTATTACACATATGTCGGTTCCCTGTGGGTGTCATGTCGAATACACCCACTGTTAAATAAATAGAAAACATGAAATAAACAACACTGCAACACGCAGGCCTACTAAGGATCCTGTTGGTTCACCCAGTCTCGATGACTTCATCTCCTGCACGTGAGCAGAATCATTTAAGCTGTGGACCACGTACATAACGTGATAAATCATTGTTAGGTCAAAATTGGATCTCGAATGTCCTCCTCTGCCATACCTGCGAACATTTATATATTTATTTATTTATTCACTAACTTATATATTTTAGACCCCTGTATCGCCACTAGATGGCACTGTGCTGATAGCCATTTAGCTGCGCGGTGGCGTTGACCTTATTCCCTATCTATCTAATTACACATTAGACCTGTAATATGCCGTCCCACAGCCATAGGTCTCGGATGAATGGTTTCCCCCACTCAACCCCCTCAACCCCCCCCCCCCCCCCCCCCCCTCCCCCCCTCCCTTCCCCCCCACCCTCAGCACCACCAGCACCTCCAACGCTGTTCTAGCTAGCTTCCCTCAATTACCCAGCAGGCTTGGGGAGGGTGGAACTGCGACATGTGTTTGCATGTGAGAGGGGGCCAGTAAGCAAGAGGAGGCAGGGAGGTGTGGGAGGAGGCACTAAATGTTTACATGTGTATTTTTGTGGTTGTGTGTGTGTGTGTGTGTGTGTGTGTATGTGTGTGTGTGTGTGTGTGTGTGTGTGTGTGCGCTGTGTGTGTGTGTGTGTGTGTGTGTGTGCTGTGTGCTCTATGTGTGTGTGTGTGTGTGTGTGTGCATGCATGCGTATGGGTGTTGGGAGTATGTCTGTGGGCTCCAACCATCCCCGTATATATATATATATATATATTATATATATATATATATATATATACATATCTACACATTTACACATATATACACCATATACACATTCCTCATCGGTAAAAATAGCAGTGATGGTTACGGCAACAGTTTGACATTCAAAGGATAACTATTTTTTTTTAAATGGAACATATATAGGGTACTCTATAGGTATGGAGCAGAAGGAATTATATAAAAGGACAAATAAAGAGAGACCTTCTACTTTTTCTTACTTTTCTCTGCGTAACAGTTACATTGCCAACAGGTAAGTCAACAGGTGCAATTTTGTCAAGAGGTGCAATTATGTTTGTGTTGGCTTCCACAATACATTGAAAAACAATAGCAAAAAGGGAATTAAAACTATGGATGTTTATGAAGACATCAATGAAACAAAAATCATCCCTGTCTGTCATAATTGCTAGCGTTTGACATTTATCTTCAGATGAAATCGTCGCTCAGTGAGGGAAATACAAAGCTATAGTCAGCCCTTTTCCACTATTATTTTCTCTATGGAAAAGCAGTTGGTCGTCATATCTGCCTAACTCGTACCCTCCCTGTGATGCCTTGTGCATGAACTTGTGCAAGAATTACATTGTCCCATAGGGATGTAAAACGACTATACTACATGTAACGCGTTTAACACTTTTCTGATCTTGCGTTGGATGATACCCATTCACACCTTTTGACACACACATCCTGGATCTACTCCTGCAATAAATACAGAGGGTCTCTTCTGCTTGTCTCTGAGCAGCAGCCCCCCACCGGAACAGTTAAGGTGATAAATGCCTTGCTCATAGGGACCTCAGTAGGGACAGCACTAGCTCGGACGTTGTTGGCTATCCCAGAAGTTTCTATCTCGTCTAACTGAAGATTACAACAGTGAATATTGCTTAACAACGCCACCATCCAACTGCTGAGCTATCTGAAGAAAGAAAGAAATATGTTCATACACAGCAGGCGCGAAACACACACTCTCTCTACGAACATTTCATCTAATCAACCTGGTTGTATGCGCCATTTGGGTGTGTGAGTGAATATTGAGCATGGATAGACCCCAGTGGGGGATCACACCCCTAACCCTGGCCGTTTTAATACCTTGCTCTACCTGTAGAGCTGGACAGGGCCAGGCTTCTTGTGACACACAAAAAAGTGTTGAATGTGTGTGAACCACGTGAGCCATAAACAAATTGTTGCTCTTGTTAAATGCTTTTTTGTTTTGTAGGGGGTGTTCCAAAAGGGGGGTGTGTGGGGGTCCAAAGGGAATACTGGGGGAGGGCATCAGACTGGTGAGATGAGTGAGGGGTCTGGAGGGGGAGGTGGGTGATGGGTCTGAAGGGAGAGGTGGGTGAGGGGGTCTGGAGGGAGAGGTGGGTGGGGTGGTCTGAAGGGGGAGGTGGGTGAGGGGGTCTGGAGG
>NC_136935.1:39484496-39486996 GCF_949987615.1 Pollachius pollachius | reverse complement strand
CCCCCCCCCCCCCCCCCCCCCCGGGCCCCGGTCTCAGCCCCCTCTGTTCTGGAGGAGGTTGGAAATGACAATAGGATATATAAATGTGTTTGGAGCGCTGGCTGGCAGACGGAGGTGATGAAGAGGGGGGGTGTGGGTGGCTGGTCGGAGATGAAGCATGAAGCCACCTCGGGAGGGAGGCCGGCGCGCTGATGAATGGCCCCAGTTAGCCCGCCAACGCCGCTCACGGTCCCAGTGCACCGAGTGTGTGATTGAGATTTGTCAAGTTCACGCGTTTGTTTGGTTTGGGGTTATGAGGGAGGGGGACAGGCCGCTATACCGGGTTGAACCGGTAATTACAGCTGCGGGAGCGCATTTCTGTTATTTGTATATGTCAAAGTGATGTGGTGAGGACGATCTTTGATAAATGGGTCGTTAAGGGGCAGGTATGGTTAGTAAATGTCTGCAGGGGTCTGCGGACATTTGGGTTTTGAGCTGCCGATCTTGCAGAGTCAAACACCCTCACTGGACCAACTGGATCCTGGACATTGTTGTCATTGTTGCTGTTCTTCTTATTCTTTCTAATTTTCCGATGAGATAGAAATTTTAACTTTCACCATGGATGCAATATCTATAGTATTTATCTCTATTAGGGAGCTTAACAATATAGTAAAGTTTATAATAAAATTCAAGCCCTTTAAATGCCATAAGTACTACATATTATGTTGACATAGAAGTTTGTTGACTGTTTGACTAGCGGTATGCATCCTTGAATGATGCTGTCGTTTCTGGGATATTTTCTTGTGCGTGGAGCAGTTTGCACTGAACATGATACCATTCCAATCAAAGTTATCGAGGTGAATTTGAGACTGGTTGTCTGGAATGCAGTGCATCAACCAATATTCACAATTTGCACACCTGGCATGCTCGAGAGGCTGCTTAGCAATCCCCAGAACTCAAACATGTCTACCTATAACGACGGCAATTTCATGAAATTCATGCAAGTTGTGCGAGGTTCGAGAGTGTTCATCTTGCTTGTTAGGGTTGCTTGTTGCCTTGATGACATCTCAATAGGAAACGATCGGGGAAACAGACTGTCAGCATGCCGCACATAGGACCAGAGTTTGGGCCAATGACGATCCTGGAGGGGAGCAGTGCAAAAGCCAAAAACTATTCACGTGAGGATTTGCACATCAACACACCCCAGATCCACAAATCCATTCAAAATCCATACATTGTTCTTCATAATATTTCATTCAAAAGGAAAATGTTTCACCATGATTATCAGCAACTTTATGCAGTAAACCCTCTGTGACTGTTTGTGATTATATATAATGTTGATTGTATATAGCCTGTTCATAGAGTATAGTGTAACAAATTAGCCTTAGCCTATTGCGTTCTGACAACACTACAACGTGTGTTGTCATTCCTTTACCATGGTATCCCCGAAACCAAATAAGTGCATGTTGATTAGTAAGCTAGTTGAGAAGTCTTCATCTAGAGATTGAAACAATAGTTTACTGATCAAACTTCAGCCACAGAGATGTAATGTGTAGAGAGGTCCATCGCTGTAACTCCTTTGCATTTAAAGATTAACATTGATCGCAGGGCTTTTTTATTTTTTGGCATTCTTTGGTCGTCAATTGTTGGGTAAAGTAGTGTTCCCTCAGGCTTTTATAGAAAAATAGAAATTCTCTACATGAAACTGTAATAACCTGGCTTTGCATATTGCAAAATTATTAATAATCATTAATAATGTATTATCTAGACTATACGTTGAGTGGAATATTCTTCTCCTACTATCTACTATTTCGGCACTTTAATTCAATATTTAATATCTATTCACATTACAAATTAGTTGATTGATCCAGTTTTGCTGCAGCTGCCATGTATTTTATATATATTGAATATATCTTCTTTTTTTTTACTATTTTATACATTCTGCAAACTTGACTTCTACATATTTGACTTGAAGCACATTGAACTAGATTTCATCTTTATAAGAAACCCTAAAATAAACCAAAAACATAGATGGCATTTGAAACCACTTCCTTCCAGACCAATCCCAATGTCCAATCCACTTTGTGAAATAAGCATGTGTTATCAGCCAGAGACAGACATATTGTTTTTCCTGGCTCCATTTTAAATGTATAGGACTCCACTATCGTAAGGGTCTCTGGGATGTGTTAATTCCCCACAACTCCTGGTGATTGCGCTTAAGACAGGTGCCAGACCAGCTTGTGGGGTCCCCTGGCCATGGTTGTGCTTAAGACAGGAGCCAGAGAAGCACTCGGGGCTCCTGACTTCTGTGTACCTCGGATTCCTTGTGGCACAACTCTGATATAAAAAAAAAATTAAATCAAATAACCGCCATTTCCCCCCCCCCCCCCCCCCCCCCCCTGCCAACCATTTGCCACAGCGGTGCACCGCTTCAACCGATGAATTAGTAATTTCATTTCATTTTCCTCGGAGGCGTCTCCCACCCCCCACCCCCCCTTTCGTTGCAGCACTGAAGCGCCTG
>NC_136935.1:39478655-39484296 GCF_949987615.1 Pollachius pollachius | reverse complement strand
GGACAGAGAGAGAGAGAAAGTGATAGAGAGAGGGGGGGGAGAGAAGAGGGTATGAGATGAGGAGAGTGGAGGAAGCAAGGAAAGGAGAGTAAAAGGAGAGGAGAGGCAACGAGAGGAGATGAGAGAAGGAAAGGAAAGGACAGGAGAAGAGAGGAGATGAGAAGAGAAGACAGGGATGAGAGGAGGAGAGAAGAGGCGCTGATGACGTCGTTGTGTTTGCTAACCTGACAGTTGTGTCGAATCTAGCATCTGGCGAAATTAGGCATTCTAATCCACAGTAGACATACATTGTTGCCTTTTGAATTTTCATCTGCCTCCAAAATATGTATTATTTTCCAACACAGCTACGTCAATGCACAATTTGCCAGGTATGGCAACGCATGTGTATGCTTACGGTTCCAGCGTGTGCACGTGTATATGTATATGTATGTAAAGCTAAATGCATGTGCATGTGTGTGTGTGTGTGTGTGTCTGTGTGCGGGTGTGAGATAAGGTGGCCTGGGTGGGTGGGTGCACACACACGGCGTCCTGTCAAGGGGGTCCGCACGGCTAATCTTTATGCACCCTGTGACCCGCTCCCTGCAAACCCTGCTAAATATATGAATCCCTCGGGCCGTTCACTGCTGCCTGGTGTCAGAAATCAATATGTATGAGCAGCGTAGATGGGAATTTCTAATAGATCTCCGCGGCCCCCGCGCTGCTCTTCAATATCTGCCTCGGACTATTAGTGCCGGCTCAGTGGCGGTGAAATAACCGAGATAATCTTTTAAGGTACCTCGCTTAAGGTGGAACGATGCTGAGCCACCCTCTATCTCTCTCTCTCTCTCTCTCTCCTCTCTCTCTCTCTCTCTCTCTCGTTTTCCTCCTCTCTCTCTCTCTGTCTCTCTCTCGCTCTCTCTCTCTCTCTCTCCCCCCCTCGCTCTCTCTGTGCCACACACAGACAGACGCACACGATCCATCGACGGGGGAAAGACGGTATAGACGACGCAGATGAGCTGTTTATCTGGATGATATTTGCGTTTTGGTGTGATTCTATCGACACAAACACACGCACTCAGGCACACAAACACACACACACACACAAATGCACGCACGTGTACGCACCACACACACATGGAGGCGTGATGTGATTAACAAATGACTAAAAAATAAACAGACAGGAGGGGTTATACAGTTAGCACAATCTCATAAGGCTTTTGAGATTATCAAAGGAGGTGTACAGACTGTATAGGTGGAAGGGATTAACCCTCCATTTTAAACACACATATTCTAATCTAATCTAGACAATATAGTTGTACACATGTAGGCCTGAGTGTGACCATTTCCCACACAAACGCACACACACATACACACACAGACACACAGACACACACACACAGATATACACACACACACATATATACACACACGTACACACACGCAAACACACACAAACACTCTTGGTGTGTGTTCACATCTTGGTAACACAAGGTTATTTCTGGACGGGGTCCCGCATATTTATGGTTGTGTTTTACATCCGCCGTATTGCTTTGGTCAGACTTTGGTCTATATGTTTGTCTGTGTAAATGTGTGTGTGTGTTTGTTCATGCGTGTGTGCTTGTGCATGTGCATGTGTGTCTCTACATTTGTGTGTTTGTGTGAGTGTTTGTTTTTGTGTGTGTCTATACTTTGGTGTGTGTGTGACTGCGTGTGTGTCTGTACAGGTCTCTTCGTGTGAATATGTGTATGCGAAGGTCTGTACTTATTTGTGTTTATGTATTCGGGTATGTGAGTGTGCATGTGTGTGTGTGTGTCTGTACATGTCTATGTGTGTGTGTCTGTCTGTACATGTATGTGTGTGTGTGTGTGTGTGTGTGTGTGTGTCTATGTGTGTGCATCGGTCTGTGCGTGTGTGCACATTCACATGTGCACTGGTGTGCATGTACCTAATGATGATTTGCTGCAGCACTTAGCCCGTGAAACTAGAGGAACCTGACTTCAGCTCAAGACCAACCTGGACCAACCACACACACACATACCCCGACAGACACGCACACACACACACACCCTGACACACGCACCACACCATGACACACGCACACACACACACACACACACACACACACACACACACACACACACACACACACACACACACACACACCATGACTCACACACACACACACACACACACACACCCTGACACACACCCTGACACACACACACAGACACACAGACATGACACACAGACATACCCTGACACGCAGATTCACAGTGGCCACGCACACACAGACACACACCCTTCCCCCAAGGCCACCCCCTCCTCCTCGTCTCGCTCTCCCCTCCCGCCACTCTCTCTCTCTCCACGCAGAGGAGGAGAAGAGCCACCCGGATTCAGGAGCCAGTTAGAGGATTGGCAAGGGAAGGGTGGGGGGAGGGCAGGGGAGGGGAACGAGGAGGGGGAGGGCAGACGAGGGAGGGCGGATTGGCTCAGACTGCGTGCAGTCCCGGGGGAAGGAGAGAGAAGCTGAAATTATTCTACGGTCACAGGCTCACGTCCACCCCCCTCCCTCCTCTCCCCCCTCCCCCTCCTCCTCTCCTCCCTCCTCTCCCCCCTCCTCCTCCTCCCTCCTCCCCCCTCCACCCACTCCTCCACCGCCAGGCGAGAGGACCTGTGTATAATCCACAGCTCGCCTGGCTGCTGTGTATCCGTCGCCCCCTGAGACAAAGCTTCTCCTCTTCCTGTCATCCCTCTCCTCCTCCTCTTCCTCCTACTCTCCTTCCTCCTGGCCTCCCCGGCCCCGGCCATGTCCCCCCACCCCCCCCCCCCCCGGAGTCGTTAACATTTATTATTGCACGACAGGCATCATTTACCTACGATTTAAAAGTCACCTCCCAGTGTATATTTTTTTCCCCTCGTCGTTTTAATGTAAAAGCGAAGTGAATATTTTTTGGTGGATAAAAAAAAGAGAAAATTCTGATTTTTCTTTCAACAGTGAATACAAAACTGATGAAAACACACGTTATGTGGAGGTAATCATGGTGTTTCCTGGTCAAACAGAAGCTAGACCTCTCTCTCTCTCTCTCTCTCTCTCAGAGGGAGAGAGAGAGAGAGAGAGAGAGAGAGAGAGAGAGAGAGAGAGAGAGGCTCATCTCTGCCTCACTCGCCCGGCTAAAGAATAACAGCCCTGCCTAACCTGGCATGTGAGCACAAAATAACACCATCCTAATCACCGCTCTCTCTCCACTCTCTCGGTGGTCTCTCGCTCACCTCTCTCTGCGGGTCTCTCGCCCCCACTAATCCGGTGGTCTCTCCCCCTCTCTTCAACAGCCCCCCGCATTCACCTCTCCCTTGGTCCCTTCCTTCCTTTTTAATGCGTCCATTTTTGATTTGATAGCCTACATATTGCCATGTATAGGGGTCAGGCTGTAGGATCCCCCTCCTACGGTACAGGCCTATTGAAAGACTTAGGAGATGGGGGGAAGGGGAGGATGGGCCTCCTTCAAAAGAAATGGAGGAGATAGATGGAGGGAAGGATGGAGGGATGGAGGGATGGATGGAGGGATGGAGGGATGGATGGAGGGATGGATGGAGGGAGAGAGTGATAGATAAAAAGATGAGGGATGGATGGAGGGATGATGAGGGATGGAGGGATGGATGGAGGGATAGAGGGATAGATAAAGAGATGAGGGATGGATGATGAGGGATGGAGGGATGGGTGGAGGGAGAGAGGGATAGATAAAGAGATGAGGGATGGATGAGGGATGATGAGGGATGGAGGGATGGATGGAGGGAGAGAGGGATAGATAAGAGATGAGGGATAGATGGAGGGATGGAGGAATGAGGGATAGATGTAGGCATGGAGGGAGAGATGGATGGAGGGATGAGGGATGGATGGATGGATGTGGCTTTGTTCATATGGGGAATCATATAGTGGGGTCAGAGGACGTCTGAAGCTTGGGAAATGCAAACTTACCCTGCGTTAGGGAAGTCTTGAGTCAGTGTCCTGCGAGTGTGTGTGATTTGTCTGTGTGCGTGTGTTTGTGTTTGTGTGTGTGTGTGTGTTGGGGGGAGGGGGGGGGATATAAGAAAGAATAGGAAAACAAAATGTTAACAATTATAAAGATGTACGAGAAAGAGAGCGCAAGAACGTGAAAGCGAGAAATAGAGAGAGAGAGAGAGAGAGAGAGAGAGAGAGAGAGAGAGAGAGAGAGAGAGAGAGAGGGGAGGCCATTAGAGGAAAAAGAGTAGTAGTAGAAAAGACAAAAAGAGGAATAAAGGCAGGTGATGGCAACAACAATCAGAAAAAAGAAAGAGAGAAAGTGGAGACAACACTACAAAGTCCTCAGCGTCCCTTTCCCTGGCTGCAGCCTGTTCTAGTAGATAATTACCTCATCAGGTCGCAGTTCACAGTCACCACCACCAGGGGCGCTGCGCCCACCAGAGCAGACAGCTGGGGGTGGGAGTGTACTCGCGACAGGGGCGGGGGGGCTCTGGGGAGAGACAGATGTCATGGCCAGGAGATCCGTCTCCTAATTACATGAGGTCTCGCGCCACCATTACGAGCTGTCAGCGCAGAGAGAGAGAGAGAGACCGAGAGAGAGACAGAGAGAGAGAGAGGGAGACCGAGAGAGAGAGAGAGAGAGAGAGAGAGAGAGAGACCGAGAGAGAGAGGGAGAAAGAGAGAGAGAGAGAGGGAGAGGGAGAGGGAGACCGAGAGAGAGAGAGAGAGAGAGAGAGAGAGAGAGAGAGACCGAGAGAGACAGAGGGAGAGAGAGAGAGGGGGAGAGGGAGACCGAGAGAGAGAGAGAGACAGAGAGAAAGCGTGAGAGAGAGAGAGAGGGAGATGCACACAGGCCACCACCACGCCACTGAAACAATAGCCCTGTGAGCGTGCTGCTGCAGGTCTCATGTGCATGTGTTTTCTGCTCTGTGGCTCATCTGTGTGAACCGAAGGGCCGTGTATATAAGGGATAATATTTTACACATTGAGAGAGGTCATCCTATGTTCTGAATGTCAATACAAAGCATCACCTAGAGCAATATATGTGCCGACATGTGAAATGCTGCGAGGACTACGGAAATAATGTCCAACGCATTCAACAGCTTTTACATATAGCATTTTTTTCTTGATAAATTACATTGATGAATAATATGCACATTCATTAAAGAGGTCATGTCTAGCCACCACATTAATCCACAAAGGGCTGCCCCTCATTTGTCCGTTCCTGCTGCTGGGTTCCTCTCAAAGAACTCCCACCCTGTCTGTCTGTCTGTCTGTCTGTCTGTCTGTCTGTCTGTCTGTCTGTCTGTCTGTCTGTCTGGCTGTCTGTCTGTCCATCTCTCTGTTTATCTGTCTGTATGTTGCCTGTAGAAAGCCCTTTGAAATGTGATACATCGACCACAGCTGTTCGACTCTACTTTACAGCTGGTGTGTCCGGTTGTTTTTTCAAAGATGTATATATTGATTATATGCTTTGATCGTTCTGCTTAATTTGATGCTGCTCAACGACTTAGTGGACATAGCAAAGGTAAACGTGCAGGCAGGTCTGTCCCAGCCAACCCTTAGACTGGGCTGCCCCGGCCCCTGGCACCCTGCCTGGCTGGGGCCCCCGGGCCCCTGGGAGGTGGGGTTGGGGGCACCGCTGACCGGCTGGACCC
>NC_136935.1:39243655-39473655 GCF_949987615.1 Pollachius pollachius | reverse complement strand
TGTGTTGCTGTGTTTGTGTGTGTGTGAGCGTGTGGGTGTGTGCATGTGTGTGTGTGTGCGTGTGTGTGTGTGTGTGCATCCGCCTCATCCATAGTTTCTTTTTCCATTTTTTTCCTGCTCTTTTGTTTTTTTCCTCTCCCAGAGGTTAAGTGGGGGTCATGTAACAAAGCACTCCACCTCTCCCCCCCACCGCATGACCAAGACCCTCCTCGATGACCTCATCGCCCTCCCCCATCCCTCTTCATCCTCCTTCACTCCCTCGTCCTCCTCCCTCTCACTCCACGTCTCCCTTCCCTCTCATATTCTCATACACACATAATAATGACGATCATAATAATAAAGCCTTTAGCAGATATTAAAGGTTGAGAGAAGTGCGTCCGTCCAAGCCTGCAGGACAAACAAAGCCTCATGCAGAGCCTCACGTGCGCCACTTAAATAACTCCCCCTTTACCACTAGCCCCCTAACCTCTAGCCCCAGCCCGCCGCTGGAATATGGAGCTGAAGAGCTCTCTAAATAAACCTGTTTCCTGTGTGTATTATAAAAATAAAAATGAATATTCATGTTGGTTTTGTGTTTGATATCAGCGGTCATTCTAAAGAGGACCAGTGACAAACGGTGTCAGTGTGAAAAGCTTCATGTTTTGACAATGATGAATGAATACATTGTGCTCTGCAGGATGAAGAGCTACAGTACGTTGGATAGCCTGCGATCACACCAACCTGAAGAAGAGGAGCATCTACCTACTCTGTATCCGGAGGACGGGGTCAGGAGAGGGATATTCCCTGCGTTCTAGCTGGTTAATAATAGATTTCCAGCCTCCAGCTAAGCTCACAAAGAATTTCCAGCCGACATTTGATTCATGGTTTCATTTTTAAATGATTCCTAACGCACCCAAAATAAATGTCTCTATGGCTTAAGAAATGCCACTTTAAAATCACCCACAACTTATGCACGTATATACATTTAATATATGGTGTATTTATATTATAAAGAAATTTCATAGCTTCAACTGTAGATTTTCTGCACCGTTTTAAGGAGGTCAGTGTAGTGGCTGGAAGGGTTGGCTCTCAGCCCAGAGAGTTGCCAGGTTCAATTCCCAGAGTAAAGGTCCAAACCTGAAGGTTAAAGGGGAGGGTTCTGGTCCCTCATGAATATTCATGAGATGGGATTCTGCTAGATAATGAACTGGGTCTCCGTTAATGTCCCAAAACATGCCGTCACAGAACACACACCACATATACGCCATTGCCAACCATATATGTATGCAATGATAATGATCTGCCTCTATACAATACTGTTTCAGCGGCTAGTCTTTTTTTCGCCGTTTTATTGTAAAATTTAAATGAAGAACATCAAATGCAATATAATTTAAATGCTTCTCTTATCACACATTGGGATGTTATATATTTCAATAAAAATATTTAGAAGCGAGATATATATATTAGTAGGGATTAAAAGTAAGAAAGTAATAAAAGGGTTTCATGGACTTTATGGCAGATTGGATTTATGAAATCTCAGTAATCCGAGGAGTAAGAAAATACGCTGCCGTATTTTAATCTGACCCTGGGCTGAGACGCTGAGTGGTGGCTGAAAGGAATTCTGACACACACACACACACGCACACGCACACGCACACGCACACACACACACACACACACACACACACACACACACACACACACACACACACACACACACACACACAAATACACACACACATACACGCACACGCACACACACACGCACACGCACACAGGGTGCAAACACCTGTCACATAGAGAGAAACAGAGAGCCAGAGAGAGACAGTCCAAGACCCCAGGACAAAACATAATGCAAACAACACATAGGTATTAGTACTTAAAAATAAAAAGAAATGCGTACCAAACAACACAAAGTCGTTCAATCTCACTGCACAATGAGGAGGATGAATCCATAACGCTTATTCCCGGTCATATCTTAAGTCACATCAGTGATGGGAAGCTTGTTAGTGTGTACAGGTCAAGCAAGCAGGGCTGGTGAAGCGGGAGGTAATTGTTAACTCAATGTAAAACGCCCTCACCTTTTTAGCATGTGCTTGTAACACCCTCACCTTGCTGCCCCCCTGCTGTTACTATCACCTTTATTACCTTTGTACCCAAGAATAACATGCAAGAAGAAGATTCTGCTAATTGTTGTCTGCTAGATGTGGCCATTCTACCAGTTTTTTTGGCCATGAGGCTGATGCAGAGTTCTCCCGACGCACATTCTGAAGAAGCACGCACGGACAGCAGAATTCTTGTTGGGAGTTTATTCTAAGAGTCCGGTTGACTTTCCAGCAGTTCAAAATAAAGGATTACAAATACGGTTTACTAAACAATATGAAAGTATTTGAGTATGCTAATGCGTACGCATATGGGTATGCGTGTGCGGTCGGAAAACTGTTCCTTTTCCGCCATCTAACCTGATGCAGTCACCGTCAACGGGCTAATTGAGCTCTACACAGAGGCACGTTGAGAGGGAGTGGCTAGGGGGTTACGGTAACACATGCAGGTGAGTCCTAGGTGAATAACAAAATATCGTATTAAGTACATTGATTCATACGTATATTAACTGAAATCATTTCTCATAAACTTAATAACAAAGAATTATAACTTAACTAATAATGTCAAGACAAAATGCAGAAAACCTAATTATGGCTTTTACACTCTCTCTCTCTCTCTCTCTCTCTCTCTCTCTCCTATATATATATATAGATAAATTATATACCCTCGTGGGGCTAATGAATTATTATGCAGTTTCAGATTTTTCTATTGTTTACTATTCTGGTTTGATCGAAAAGAAATATATTTCCAGCTTTTAGGGAAAAAAAGGTTAAAATTAAAGCACACAACACACCCACACAAACACACATGCACACGCACAAACACACACACACGCACATACACGCACACACAAACACACACACACACAGTCCCACTCCCCCCTCCCGTCTTGTTTTCTTTGCCTCCTTCTCTCCGGTCCTTATCAGAGCCAGTATTTCCTTCCCTCTCACGCCACGCGGCGCGCTGACACTCAGATTTATCGCTTACGTCATATTTCTTCCCCGGTTTAATCAAACGCGGGCGCGCCGGGGCTGACTGGCGCTCAGATTAATATCACCATTGATCAGATTGGATGGAGGTGTCCTCGCCCCCCACCCCTCGCCTCTCCTCCCTCTCTCCCTCCTCCTCCTCTCTCCCCCCCCTGTTGTCCCCTCTCTCCTCCCTCTCTCCCTCCTCCTCTCTCTCCCCCCTGTTGTCCCCTCTCTCCTCCATCTCTCCCTTACTCCCCTGCCTGCTCACTGTTCTCTTGCCCCCCCTCCTGTTCTCTCTCTCCCTCCTTTCTCCTCTCTCTTCCCTCTTTCTCTCTCCTATCCATCGAATCCCTTTCCTGTTCTCTACCTATCTTCTCTTCTCCTCTCCCCTTTCTCCTCCCCCACCCTCTCCACCCTTCTCCTCCCTCTCCTCCTCCCTCTCCTCCTCTCCCTCCTTCTGTATACAAAATACAGACAGAAGGCTGTTGCACTCCAGCGAGTCTGGGAATTGTCATAAGCAAACACAAGCATTTTTTTGTGTGTGTGTGTGTTTGTGTGTGTGTGTGTGTGTGTGTATGTGTGTTTGTGTGTTTGTTTGTGTAAGTGTGTCTGTGTGTCTGTGCGCCTGTTGGGTTTGCATGTTGTTATAAGGCAACAAACACAAAATTGTGTGCACTTGCGTTTGATCTCCTCACTTGAGCATGTGTGATGGACAGGTGGTTCGACTTGATGCTAACACACGCGATGCTAAAGAATAGAATGCAAACACATGCTGTGTGTGAATGGACCTCTGGGGCCTCGGACTCCTCGGAGGAGGCAAGGAAAGGAGAGAAGAGGAGGAGAGAGGAAAATGTGAGAAAGTGGAATTGAACAGACAGAGACAGAAAAATAAATAAAGCTAGATCGAGTGGGAGAAAGAGAGAGAGACAGAGAGAGTGAGCGAGAAAGAGACAGAAAGACAGAGAGAGCGAAAGAGAGAGAGAGAGAGAGAGAGAGAGAGAGAGAGAGAGAGAGAGAGAGAGAGAGGCAACAGGACGCTGGGGAGATGGAGGGATGGAGGACAGCAGGTGCAGCGGTGAGCTGGTGACAATGCAGCACAGGGAAGTCATTTTAATAAACACACCGTGGCAGCCAGGACTGCTCACACACACACACACACACACACACATATACAAACACACAAACAGACATTCACACACACAAACTCACGCACACAGACACACACACACATACACACACACGCACACGTACACACACATATATACACATACGTACGTACACACACACGTACGTACACACACACAGACACACACACGTACACACACACGCACGCACACACACACACACGTACACACACACGCACACACACACATATACACACATATGTACGTACACACACACGTACGTACACACACAAACAGACACACACATATACACACACACACACACACACACACACACACACACACACACACACACAAACACAAACACACACACATACAATCACAAACACAAACACACAGGCCTGCCAGTCAGGCGGCTGCAGCCCGCCGCTCTTGCGCACGTCGATCATGCGTGACACAGGGGTCAGCCGCATCTAGAGCCTCCCCCCCCCTCCCCCCTTCGCCTCTCCACCCCCACCACCTCCGCCTCCGCCTCCGCCCACCTCAGCAGCCTCCACCACACAGCCGCACCCCCGCCACCGTGGACAAGGTCTGACAGGGCCACTGGTCTGCCACACACACACACATTAGCATGCACACATACACTAGCACACACACACACACACACACACACACACACACACACACACACACACACACACACACACACACACACACACACACACACACACACACACAGAGACTAGCACAGACACATACACACATACACACACACACTCACACAGAGAAAATTACCACACACTTTTGTTGCTAAGTGCACGGCTGAGTGATGAACAGAGGCGGCCTTTGGCAGACGCTAACTGCCGGGGCTTGGAGGGAGGTGGTGAGTGTGTGTGTGTGTGTGTGTCTGTGTGTGTGTGTGTGTGTGTGTGTGTGTGTGTGTGTGTGTGTGTGTGTGTGTGTGTGTGTGTGTTGAGTGTGAGGGGCAGGCAGAGATGGGGGAAAATGTAGAGAGAGAGCGAGAGAGAGACGGAGAGAGAAAGAGAGACAGAGAGGGAGGGAGAGATGGAGAGAGAAAGAGAGAAAGAGAGAGAGAGAGAGGGAGGGAGAGATGGAGAGAGAAAGAGAGAAAGAGAGAGAGAGAGGGAGGGAGAGATGGAGAGAGAAAGAGAGAAAGAGAGAGAGAGAGGGAGGGAGAGATGGAGAGAGAAACAGAGAAAGAGAGAGAGAGCGAGAGTCCTAGGAGGAGGGTGGTGAAAGGGTTGGGCAAGGCGGGAAGGGTGATGAGGGAATGGATGGGTGGGGGAGTGCGGGGGGGGGGGGGAGGATGAGGGGAGCGAGGGGGTGCGGGGGGGGGGGGGGGGGTAGAAGCCAGGGAGCCGCAGCTTCTTGATTAAGGGCGAGCGAGAGAGCGCGTGCAAGAGAGAGAGAGCGGCTGGTGGCGGAGGTGGTGGTGGAGGGAGGGGAGAGAGAGGATGCTGCAGAGTGGAGGGAGAACAGAGAACAGAGAGACGGAGGGAGAGGGAGAGACGGAGAGAGAGAGAGAGAGAGAGAGAAGAAAGACAGGGAGAGTGCGATGGGGGAGGGGCGGGAGGGACAATTTAACCAAGCTCAAAGCCGGTGCCATTTGTGCGAGGCGAGGGGGAGCAGTCAGAGGGCCGCTGGGAGGCTGGTGTTAACTGCTTGTTAGGTCTGCCCTCGCGCCGCCAGCCGCCCGCCGCCCGCCCGCCCGCTCGCCTGTTGGTTTGTGATTTGCGTTCGAGAAAAAGAATCAGAGCCCCCAGACTTTATCAAAGAAGTGAGAGCTTTATTAAAAATAAAAAAAGAAGATCTTAGGTAAAACTGTAACGGTGATGTTAGGAATACTTGAAGCTTCGGTCGTTGCTGTTGGTGTGTTATTGTGGAAAAAAAACTAAAAGTAACCGCGTGGCTTTTTGGGTGAAGAAATGAATGTCTTTGAACGATGAATCAAGACGCATTCGGAAACCAGTCATTTACCACTGTTTCGAAGCGCATGAAAGAATAATCCATATTCCCCAGGTGTAATAGAGGAAGACAGAGACGGAAAGCGAATGGAGCAGAGAGGGACTGAGGGAGAGGGAGAGGAGGACCGAGAGAGGAGGAGGAGAGAGTATATGCGTCATTGTTATGCCTGTTGCCTGGTAACAGCATTCCTTGCCGTTCAGAAGACGGAAGCCATGCGTGAAAAGCCCCCCTTCCTCATTAGGAGGCGAAGACCTCCATATTTCATGGAGGTTTCATAAGAGTTGAGGGTTCGATGCGTAGCCAGCCACGGTAACTATGACGATTAGAAGAAAATCTGTTCAGTCCAGATGCCATTCTCAGTGAATTAACTTTTTAGGCACCTTTATTTTCTTCAATGTGTTTACCTATGTTGATTGACAGCTAAAGGACACAATTTCCCATGAACTCAATTGCTTCTGTTGCAATGTGTATCATTCATTTGTTTTCTTAGAGCAGTAAGGGTATTCATTAAGAATAGTGACCAAAGAAGGCTGTTGACCACAAAAGCTCTTGTCTTACTGTTACGCACTACGCTCCTCTAGTGACGTGGGTTGCCTATACTCACTACTGGACAAATGTGCGTCTCTTACTGCAAATAATGCGACAGTAGTTACATTTACATTGAGCGCATTTAGCAGACACTTTTCTCCGAAGCGACTTACATCAAGTACATTTGTCAGAAGAAAGAGAAACAACAATATATGGCTGTCGGTACAGTAAGGATGTTCATAGAACCAAGTGCCAAACACTAACAGTTGCTAGGTTAACCCATTCCCCATATACAACAAAGATAGGTAGGATAAGATGCTACACAACTATTTTAAGCAAAAGGACGTACAATAGGTGCGTACATTAAGTGCAAGGATGTACAACATACAATAAGTGTGTAAGAGGGGTGTGTGGGGGAAGGAGGGAGGGGGGGGGGGGTAACTCTGAACAGGTAGTTCAGGTAGTTCATTTATTTTGGATATACTTTGATGCATTTACTTTCTTTCATTTTGATTTAATTCAAACTTACACATAATTGTTGTGCTTATCCTATTGCTCATGTCAACATAGCTTCGCTCTGATTTTCCGTTGCTCTGAGTAAAAGTGTCTTCCAGCCGCATGCTGATCTCGGTTTCAGTCCCAGGGGGTGGCGTGCGTATCTGGCTGGTGAACCATGACGTTGGTCTGCCAGCCACATCACGGCTGCTAGCGGGAGACACAGAGGTCTTCCATGGCTGCTTCTGTCTTCTGTCTACCTATCCCATCTCCCATCGCCCTCCGTCCCATGACCCCCCCCAGCTTCTGCATAAGCTCGAACACAGCCCTTTATAACCCCTGGCCCTCTGCAGGCCGGTGGGGTGTCCCAATGCACGTGCACACGCTCACACCAGCATGCACTCTCACTGATTATAAATGTACGTATATATATTTAGATACATACTGATATATTATAGCCACACTTTCCATTGCGATACGTGGTTATAGGTTAAGTATATTTACGTGCACACGTTGACACAAGCATGCACACACACTCACTGACATAAATGTATATATGTACATACAAAAGCATGCATACACACTCACTGATTATAAATGTATATATATATACATACAAAAGCACGCATACACACTCACTGATTATAAATGTATATTTATACTAATATAATGCCACACTTTCCTTTGTGACATTGTGATAATATGGTTTGTTCAGTAAATTCACGTAAGTGTATATATATTCATATATATAAACATATACATTGTTTATATATGATATGCATTGTTTGTATATACATTTATAATCAGTGAGTGTGTGTGCATGTTTGTGTAAGCGTGTGCACGTAAATATACTTAACTTAACATATTACCACATATCAAATGGAAAGTGTGGCTCTTAATGTCTACTATTTCCAGCAGACCCCCGATTTCATACGTTTCCAGTCTTTATTTTTTCACTGTGCCTACCTCAAAGGGTTTTTACCTTAATGATAAAGAGCCTGAAAAGCTAAACACAATGAGCGTACCTCGCTGTCCGAGGTCATCTGAATGAGACACGCCACAATTTAACCAGAACAACGCCCTGTGTGGTCGAGAGAGGGAGAGAGAGAGAGACACGACCCAGTGTCACATTACCATGACTGGCTCTCGTTCCACATACTGCTCACTAGCAGACCCACAGTACTGAAGCATAAAGTATTGCAGTACTGAACCCTTAGTATCACAGTACTGAAGCGTAAAGTATTGCAGAACTGAACCCTTATTATCATAGTACTGAACCGTAAAGTATTGCAGTTCTGAACCCTTATCATCACAGTACTGAAGCGTAAGTATTGCAGTACTGAACCCTTATGGCGCGTTTCCACCAGAGGGTGCGGGTCGGTTCAGTTCGCAAAGGTCGCGTTCCCACCGCCAAAAGTGGGCCTGAGCCGGACTGAGCCGTATTGAGCCGTACTCGTCTCGCAGTACTCCTCCGTTGGGGTACTGAGACGCCTGAAAGGGTGCCGGTGTGGGTACTAGATTGACTCAGCTGCCAGATCGACTCGGGGTCCGGCGCTTACAGATGACGTATCGACACTTGACGTATCGACACAAGCCAACGGACAAAACCCGGAAGGGTTGTTTATAAACGGGGCTCAATCATGGACATAAAAAGAAGGTTCAATCCGTTTTGGTTTTGATTTCATTGAACGCAGCCCGTTCTTCCACACAAACAAAGCCATTGGAAACACGTCTAAAAGCACTGATGAATGCACATGTAACCCAGTTTCTGTTAGGGACTCTTATTCTGAAGGAGCAAAACGGAAGTGTCTGCGTGTGGGTCGCTGTTTTGACTCTGTGTTGGGAGCGCTGGAAATAAGATGGATCGCCCCGTTCAGTGAATGAAGTTAACCGATTCTTCTTTCATATATTACCCAAGTATAGGCAACAATAATTTGTACATTAGATTATTATTCATAGATTAGAAAACAAAAGGAGATCGTTAATACTTGGGAATAAGATGGGAATGAATGAAACGTGCGTAGGCATTTAAAAGACAGCGTTTACAGGAAGTGTGTCATTATTGCGCATCTAGGACCCCGAGTCGATCTGGCAGCCGAGACAATCCGGTACCCACACCGGCACGTTCGAACTACACACGGCGTCCATTGATTGGTCGACAGAATCGCACTTCCGTGCGACAGGGGGATAATAACAAACAAAAACATTATCCGCAAGGTATTTCTGGACAACGGCAAAAGCTTTGTTTATTGAAGAAATTGTTGCGCAAAAGTTTGCCGTCCTTCTTGGACGTCCTACATTGTTGATCTCTGTTCATTGTGCGCGTTCTTCTTTTTCCTTGGATTTATTAGCAGGCTGCACTGTGTCGGGCTGCAATGAGGTCACGATGCTAACGTAGCTGCCGCGGCTATCGCCATAAAGCTTAAACCCCGCCCTACCATAAGGGTACTGTCGTCGGTGGAAACGCAAGCCGTAACTGAGCTGCGCCGAACCGCACCTTGACTACTCCACCAAGCCGCACCGAACCAACCCGCACCCTCCGGTGGAAATGCGCCTTTAGTATTATAGTCAGTCCCTCCAGAAAAATGTGGCGTTTTTTTGTGATTGTTGCGGCCAAAAATCCTTGATTATGCGGCACGTTTTCTTAAAAAATGCGATGAAATATGCGGCATATTTATGCATTTTTATGCGATGAAATTGCGGGAACTTGCGAAAAAATACGGGAACTTGCGAAAAATGCAGCTTTTCGAAGACATTCACGTCGCGTAATTACGTCACTTCATAACGTTCCCATGGCAACAGGGGGAAATGGCTGCTGTTGTGTGAAGTAAACGCAACATTTTTCAACTTTCTGCTCAGATATATGTGACATTTTTGCAACGAAAATGCGGGGATTATGAAATCATGCACGCCCCGCATATTTTGCGCCTAAATCTGCAATTTATGCGGTGAAAGTGCGGCATATTTGAAAAAATGCGGCCCCCGCATGAATTTGCGGACTTTGGCTGATTATGCGTTGAATTATGCGATCGCATAATTGCGTTTTTCTGGAGGGACTGTATAGTAGTGAAGCATAAAGTATTGCAGTACTGAGCCCTTAGTATCACAGTACTGAAGCATAAGTATTACGTTAATGCTACATGTGTTACATTCCACACCTCTAGAAAAGTTTGCCAGAAGGAACTGAGGGCATCGCAATCTGTTCATGTTGTTTTTCCAAATCATACAACCGTTTTAGTCTAGCTTTGGTCCAATTAACTATGGCCATCTTTGTTTTGATTTCAGCTCTCAAATGAATCTCTCTGATTCGGATGTCTGGTTCTTGTTTTGTTGTCTCCCTTGTTTCCTTTTTTTCCTGGAGAATGCTATAAAAAATAAAGTTTGATGCATTGATTGATCGAGTCTTCCGCTGGAACACAAAGATTGAGGTCTCGGCCCTGCTGGATAGTGTTCTGTTAGGCCATGTAAAAAGTGCAGTGTGTGTTGACGATGCACATCCAGTCATTACCGTTAAGGAGGCAAAACGGTGAAGGACAAAAGAGCGCATGTCAAAATGTAGGCGTGGTGTAATCACAAAACAAAAGGCAATTACTCTCACTTCCACACGTCACCCATTAGCCAAACCGGTAATTCCCATTGGCTGGCAACGGGTGGTTTAAACGAGCAAACCCGCCTAGAACCCAATGATTCTCAGCTAATCTCGGGGGCCAATCATAAGTGGTTGGGTACAAGCTTGGCTGCTCTCAAACTCCACGATGCGGCTGCAGCTAACGACGTGATTATTTGCTAATCACAGTGGTTGTGGTACGGTGTGTGTGTGTGTGTGTGCGTTCACATGCGTTTTCACACAACCCTTTCCTTTGTGTGTATATGTCTTTGTGTATGTGTTTGTGTGTGTGTGTGTCTGTGTGTGTGTGTCTGTGTGTGGGCTACACGTGGTCGGTCACATCTCAGCACGGTAATAGAGGATCCCGGAGCCTGGTGTTTTAAGTGCTGCCTCTATTCTCAGAGAGGGAGAGAGAGAGAGAGAGAGAGAGAGAGAGAGAGAGAGAGAGAGAGAGTGAGAGAGAGAGGGAGAGGGAGAGCAAGAAAGAGGGATGCAAAAATAAGGTTTTCTATGCCTGTGGCTGAAGGATTGATTTTAAATGTTTTGCAAAGGCTGTGTTTACGATCCTCCCTGGCTAGCCTCGGCTGACAGCTCCGGCATCAAAGCATGATCTGCCACCCCCCCCCCCCCTTTCCCCATCTACAACACCACCACTCTTTCTCTACCTCACACCCTCCCCACCCCCACCCAGGAAGCTGTGCTGGAGAGCCGTAGAAAGACAGGAGAAGCAACGGTTGCCTAAAATGATAGTTTCTCTCTGATGGTCATATTAGTAGTTTTACCCCCCACCTCAAAAGAACATGCCGCTATGTGCGGTGACACCATAGGAGGTGGGTCGTTTCTGCCAAGAGGTACAGATACACATGCAGGTTAGGTTACACTGATGCATTCAACTGAATCAAACTGATGCCCATACTGCTGTTTCTACGCTAAACATTTCATCTTCTTATTTATTTAGGAGACGCTGTTATCGAAAGTGTCTTGCAGGGAATTATATATTGTGTATGTATGGTATATATATATAAATCGTTTAAACCTTTTCTAAATTATTCTCTAAATCACTGATCTGTTTATGATCATAAACACGATAGTTGTTATTTGACTTCTTCTTTCAGCCCTCCTGGTGTTTCAATATGTTAGCGTTGCGGTTGTTATGGATACACCAGGATCATTTCCATCACGCATCGAGTGAGTGACTGTCGACAGGTATGGCTCTGGTTCCCAGGCCTGGTCACCAGTACAGGCCCACCAGTACAGACCCAACACAGCCAGACTGGGTGGCTCTGGTTCCCAGGCCTGGTCACCAGTACAGACCCACCAGTACAGACCCACCAGCAGCCAGACTGGGTGGCTCTGGTTCCCAGGCCTCTTAACCAGTACAGACCCACCAGCAGCCAGACTGGGTGGCTCTGGTTCCCAGGCCTGGTCACCAGTACAGACCCACCAGCAGCCAGACTGGGTGGCTCTGGTTCCCAGGCCTGGTCACCAGTACAGACCCACCAGCAGCCAGACTGGGTGGCTCTGGTTCCCAGGCCTCTTAACCAGTCCAGACCCACCAGCAGCCAGGCCGCGTGCCTGGGCTCTCACAACAGAGACACTGATCCGATCAATAATAGATGAGTACATTTTCATTGTGATGTGTGTTGCTTCCGCACCGTGAACAGCGGTGTTGGTGTGTTGGGGAACAATGTGATAGGACTTCACCAAACTCAACCATTGGTGGGTTTGTAAGAGGAATAGAGCAGGTTGCTGAAGAACTTTATCCTAACTTTTAAAGACATTCGCCATTTGTTTGTTGGTGCAAAGGCTGCAAACTTGAAAAGCATTTATAAAATATTTGGCTGAATACAAAAAGGAACTTGTTTAAAATAATCACAAACTACCCCATCCTGGGATAAACATTGAACTACGACAATTTATGCTATCTCATTACTGCAGCATTAACTGCGATCGCTAGGGACTTGTAACAGCGCTTGGTGGTAGTCAACAGGTTTTAAGATTTGGTCTACTATGCGTGTGAAATGCACAGGAGAGAGAGACAGAGAGAGAAACAGAGAGAGAGAAAGAGAGAGAGAGGGAGACAGAGAGAGAGAGAGAGAGAGAGAGAGAGAGAGAGAGAGAGAGAGAGAGAGAGAGCGAGAGAGAGAAAGAGAGAGAGAGAGACAGAGAGAGAGAGACAGAGAGAGGGAGAGAGAGAGAGAGTGTGTGAGAGAGAGAGCGAGAGAGAGAGAGAGAGAGACAGAGACAGACAAAGAGAGAGAGAGAAAGAGAGAGAGAGAGAGACAGAGACAGACAGAGAGAGAGAGAGAGTGTGTGAGAGAGAGAGCGAGAGAGAGAGTTGGAGAGAGGGAGGGAGAGAGAGAGAGAGGGAGGGAGAGAGAGAGCGAGAGAGAGAGAGGGAGATGGCTGGAGCCATACGTCTAGGCTGTCAGAGAGACACTTGTTAGGGGAAGTCCCCCCCCCCACCCCCCGTCCCCAAGTGTGCCTACAGCCACTGCCTTAATTATTAACAACACATCCTCCTCTGAAGAACTGCGGCATGGAAACCGCTTATACGGGGAGAGAGACAACAGAGAGCGACAGAGAGAGAGAGAGACAGAGAGGGGGAGCAAGGAAGGGATAAAAGAGATGCAGAGTGAGGAAGACCAAGAGAGGGAGAGGGAGTGGAATAGACAGGACTAAAAGGAAGAGAGAGAGAGAGAGAGAGAGAGAGAGAGAAAGAGAGGGAGGGAGGGGAGAGGGTAAGAGATAGACAGACGGACAGACAGACAGGCTATCTAACATTAGATAGCCCAAAAGGCAGATAGAGAGCACGATGAGAGAGGCATCTCTCATTAGAATAAGGCGAGAGAGTTGGGCGAGAGACAATGGTAGAATGAGGTATCTTTTTTTGTCACTCTTTCCAGAATACAAAATTTGGTAATACAGAATGCAACACACCTAAACAGCAACCATAGTACGCTAAACACATTGAACCCAGTAAACATGTCATTCATAATAAAGACCTGGTTCTTCCCCTCCTCCACCTCCAGAAAGGGATGGGAGGAGGAGGAGGAGGAGGAGGAGGTGTGGGAGGAGGTCGATGAGCACCCTACTCCAACGAGAGCTTCTCAAGGTTTCTCCTGCTGTTGTGTGAGGGGAATACAGTTTGTCCTTTGTAAATTGTGTGTTTTTATCCAATGACAATTCATAGACGAATCGATTCCAAAAAAAAAGTGTGTGTGTGTATTACAGAGATCAATTCCCAGCGTCCACATTCTACCTGCAGGCAACCAATATCTATATAGTTAGCGATAAATAAAGAAATACATATTTATTCTTGTGACATCAACAAGCTCAACATATGTTAATAGCAATAGAATCACACGGTAAAGGGATACATGCTGTATATACGAATGCAACAGGGATTAAATACCATGTTTGTGTCTGTGGCTTCAAGAGAAAGGAGCAGGCGCTGTTGTTTAGCATACAATCAATAGCTGTCTGTTCCCATTTCACTTGTATTGTAATTATCTGACAATCAGTCAGCTGCAATTATCAATTACAAGATTGAGCCTGCTTGATAATTAGCCACTTAAATTAAGTTTACCTCAGGAATTAAAACAGAATGTATTTTTTTTTTTTACAGCACAAACAGGAAGGCCGTTGCAAAGGTCTTCCTTGTTTGATGACATCCAATATAGTAACGATTTAGTCATTTATCAAACACTCCAAAGCTATATACAGTTATTCTTTGTAGATTTGTGTCACCTTCGAACGGTGAAAAGCAGCATTGGTGTGAACAATGTGATGCGACTTTACCAAACTTAAACAGTGGTGGGTCTGTTAGGGCAATACAGCAGGTTGCTGAAGACCTATATGGTAACTTTTAAAGACATCCACCAAGCTACATACTGTACAGTGATGGTTTGTATATACGTGTCACTAACACATCTCAAACAAAGTATCACATGTATTTATTTGTAGATATTACTATCTATTATAGGTGGGTTTGTCTAGTGGTGAGAGCCGGAAAAGTATTTGGTTTGAAACTCAATGTCCACAGTCTGCATGCAGCCAGCTGGAGCGGGATGGCTTATCCTGCATTAGTCTAACCGATGGTGAGGGTTGCCCTCTGGATTCATATGAATTCATATGGCCCAGTAATTCAAACCACATCGTTGTTTGAACGTCGACCCAAAGATGTGTGCAAACACTCGATTGGTGATTCCATACGGAGACCATCAGTGCACGGCTGGTTTTCCCTTCACTGGTTTGACAGGTTTAGCAGAATAAAAGGCAGCCAGACTTGTTTAATTCAACGCACATTGTGTTTCCTCATGACTCACACCTGCACCATGTATTTCTAAACCTTGTTTTTCAGCAGCAAGCAGTTTAGAATTCGCTAATGTGCTTGAGAAAGAAAAAATCTCCAACTACCGGTTATACCAGAGCAAATCAGCTAATGAGTTAAACCTCGGACTGAATGAGTTCTTCTTAGCTTGAAGAAATGCAGAAAAACATTTAATAAAACTTGTGAAAATACCCATCATTTAACCACCAGTTAAAGATAGGAAATAATCAAATAGTTAACACAAGACGAGAGAGGAGGTGTGAATGGCGGGGCCTGAGAGGTATGAATGCGTTGTGTAGTGTCCTCGCTGAAAAGCCCAATGCCAGGCCGGCCGTGCCATGGACAAAGGACTGCTTGAGTCATTGTGTCACAAAGGCCACGAGTTATTAGTAGCTGCAGCGCTGGAGACACTGAGCGCTTCTATTCTGTCGCCTTGAAACCGCGGTTCAGACGGAGTGCGGCGTGATAATAAGACCTACGGTTTCAAAGGTAATATCATAATCATGCTATTAGGACCGGGCAACTCATCAAAAACAGAATCAAATACGCAAAACGCGCAATGTTGCCTCGGCGTCTATCCCATAGGCTGGGATTAAAGGGGTAAACTGTGTTTGTTTCCGGGCAGAGGGGCCTTTGCTACAGGCTATATTAAGAGCGGCCCCATTTGGTGTAATAATTAGCGACACATTTAGCCATCTAGTCTGAGAAAATTCTGAATTTCCAATGAACAATGGAGACAATGAATGTCTTTACCTCCACTGGTTTCACCAAAGCTCTGCCAATGAGTGTCCCTTTGTAGAGAATACAATAGCAGACAGCATTATGAGTCGAAGCCTAGTCCGCTTAAAGTGGCCTTTCCCTGGTGGCCTTGCCCAAAGCTGAATTTGATAATACCATTGATTACATTATAATTGTTCATGTATAATGGGCCCGCCTGTCTGTTTAGTGACTGGCAGGCGTGACTGTGGCCTCTTCTTTATAAATTAAAAAAATGAATTTCCCTACTTGGATGGTGGTGCATATATTTGGGCCTTCTCTGACAGTGTACAAGATGGTTAAATGTTAAAAAACTGAAATAATGACTCTTAAAATAATTTTGAAGGGGGGATGCCAAATAATAATTGCACGCATGCACATGCACACAAGCCCCCTGCCTCACTTCCCAAACCACACACACACACTCAAGAAAAAAAACCCCACCTCACATTAAAACCACACACACTTACGCCACACACACACACAAACACACACACACATTTATGCCACACACACAAGATGTTCCCCCATCACATTAAAACACCTCACACACTTTCACACACTTTCACACACACACACACACACACACACACACACACACACACACACACACACACACACACACACACACACACACACACACACACACACACGCACACACACGCACACACACTTACTCCCCATACCAACACACGCACACACACATGCACCATAGACACACTTGGGCCACATACACAAAAGCAAAAAAAAACACTTTACATTAAAACCACACACACTTACGCCCCCCAACACACACACACACACACACACACACACACACACACACAGCCCATTGAGCCCGGCCCATCAGTCAAGCAGTGCCAGCTCAGGGGGTGCAGGGGCATTTACATAGATAGATGATGGAGAGATTAGGGGGCGCGGGGGTTATTAATCACGCCAGCGAGGAGGATATATCCGGGACTCCTCCGTGTCACCCTCCTCTCCAGGGAGAGCTACCTACCACGGGAATGCCTCCTTTAGTTGCCGTTTCTATATGCCCCACCAGCCGGCTATGGTTAAACCTTAACACAAGCGCGTATTGCCTACCGCTAATTTTGAGAACATATCATTTATATAGTTTATGTTAAGTGTTGTAGTTAGCATTGCATTGTATAAATTCAATTCAATTCAATTCAATTTTATTTGTATAGCCCTTAATCACCATTACAGTCTCAAAGGGCTTAACAGGTCGAATAAATGTGACATTGAAATTTTTGGGGATATGTCTTGTGTTGGCAAATTAAATGGATTCTGTGCGGCAACTAAAACCATCGAACGAAACCTTAACATCTACCCCAAGCGTACATGATACCTCAACCTCTAACCGAAAACAATCATAAACATCTCAACCTCTAGCAAAATCTGGTATCAAAAATTAGGATAAATATCTCAAAATCGGTAAAAAACTAGCATTGGACCTCAACATCCAGCTAAAAAAACGAGCGTAAACACTTCCAACGCTGCCCTTTGACAAGCATGCTAAGAAATGGATTGCAGTTTTAACATTTCAGACGCTTTCACCATTCCGCTTGTTCTATGAATATTGAATGGCGGGCACTTGGGACGGGGACACCGTGGGGCTGGTGGAAGCCGTGGCGCTGTAATCCACAGCGACAGGTGAGGTGCTCTGCTCCTCTGGCCCGTTGGCTTTGGTAAGCGCAGCCGCCGTCGAGTGACCCCAATGGGACGTGACACTTCAGCCCCACCCCCGGCCCCCGCCCTTGCCCCCCACTCCCAAACGCCTACCTCATCATCCCCCCCCCCCCCCCCCACTTTATTTCCTCCCTCTCCCTGCCTCGACGCCATTTTCTTCCTCCTCCCAGCGTTTCACCTTCCAGATTCCTCCAGTGCAGCCAGGGACGGTCAGGGAGAGCGGGGAGGCCAACATTCAATTGGTTTCCATCTTTATTGTTTTTTTGTTTACTTTAATCTTTCTTAGGTTTTTATTTTCCTTTCCCTCCCGTTAACGAACCCATGAATTAATTGATTCGTTCTGTCTTTTAATTGGAACATGAGGAGGTTGTGTGCGTCCGCTGGATTGGTTGAGTGGGTAACATGGGTGGGCAGAGCAGGCCGAGGGAGCGCCGAAGATGGATGTGACATGTGACAGTGGAGTGGGTCTGGGGATGACAGGGGAATACATTAAAGGAGAGGTGAGTGATGGTCACAAAAAATACATAAGGTATTCATGGCTTCTGCAGTTTATCGTTTATTATGTTAAAGGGTATGAATCATTTTTATGCCACGTAATTACTATATTATCTTTCCATTATAGAATTGCGTCGAAGTTCCGTTACATTTCTGTGAAAGTATTGCTAGTTACGATCGTAAACGAAGAAAGGTTTGTTTCCTTCCATTTTTTAAATAAACATTGTTGGCTGTCCAGGACATCAATGCATACGGAGATTACTTTGAATTATTTAAGTTGAACGATCGCCTGTAGTCCAACCTTGCATTAAACAACATTTGAAGGTGCGCTGGCATTTTCTATTCCTCTCCTCTTTAATCACTGCACGGCAAAACCTCATTAACCAAGAGTCTTAGAAACGCGCATTGGCCAACAATCATTACCGTGTCTCAATACATGAAACAATTAACCCGGCCTCAAGATCGACCAGCTGCAAGCACAGATCAGCAAGAGCCACAACTCAGGAGGAGCGCAGCCATCCCACGTCCATCTCAGATGGATCGGTGTACAGCTGCTTGTAGATTAAAGTTCACATCAGAAGTGTTCACACAGTACGTCACCCATGAGGAATACTAAGATGTTTTAAAAGCAGAGGCGTATCACGCAAATACGTTTCTATAGTCATTATTAATTCAGGATTGTTTTTCAATATGTATACAGTATGGGGGCTGGATAGCGAGGTAGCTAAGAGTTCGAAAGCCACTGGGTTCCATCCCCAACGCCGGCAACCTACCTGTAGGCATCCTTAGTATAGTGAAAGATGCTTATACTCCAGAATTACAAATCAAAGATTCACTCTTGTGTCGCTTCGGCTAAAAGAGACGGCAGAATAACCGAGCAGTAAACAGTAATGTGTTACTAAACAAGGATTTTATGGAAGATCACCAAGGGGTCGGCGTCTTTTTAGTCTGTAGGAACTGCAGCGTTCAGTGGTGCTGCCCTGAACTCCCTCCCACCCCCTCCCAGACTTTGATTACCTAATTCCTGGGTGATCGCTCTTAGGGACCTGCTGCCACCTCACTGACAGGATGTGGAGAAATGTCACCGGCCGTCATGAAGCTCAGCACCCCAATCAATCAATCAATCAATGAGCAAGGCTGCACCTCTGGGCACGTGCGTGTGTGTGTGGGTGTGTATGTGTGTGTGTGTGTGTGTGTGTGTGTGTGTGTGTGTGTGTGTGTGTATGTGTGTGTGTGTGCGCGTGTCTGTGTGTGTGTGTGAGAAGTTGTGTATGCGTGCGTGTCAGAGAGGGAGAGAGGGACACTAAATGCACAATCCTTCCCATTCATCAATTACTGTATCCAGGAAACCAGAGCCTGTCGGAGGAGCAGATGGTGTGTGTGTGTGTCTGTCTGTGTGTGCGCACACACACACACACACACACACACACACAACCACACACACAAACACACACACACACACACACAGAAACGCACCTGTGCAGTAGGGAAAGAAGAAAAGGGACGGGCAGAAAAAGGATGAAATGAATTGAAATATCATATGGAGATACATTTGTACAAGGTCAAAATGGACTGCATTTATACAGTGATTTTCTGGCCCATCAAAACGATTTACAATTTAGGGTGCGCAAATCACCATCCACTCCCTACTCTCACAACACACCTGCACAGTGCGGCGCTGGCATGCTAAGCGGCTCTAAGTCTGTCATCTGCTGTTGATGCTCAGGGACATTTTGGATTTTTCTATCTGCAAGACAAGGAATCCAACCATCAACCACCCGATCTATAGGACACCAGGCTTCACTGCCTGGGAGGGACTACACATATTGAATGATAGGGTATGTGTAGACATCCTGTGTGTATAAATAAATAAATAAATAAATATATACAGAGAGAGAGAGAGAGAGAGAGAGAGAGAGAGAGGGAGAAAGGGGGGGGAGGGATTGGAAAAGAGAGAGAGAGAAAGAGAAACATAGAAACAGAGAGAGCGATAGATAGAGATTTGAGAAAATCCAAGGCCTTTGTCTCTTTCTATGTACCTGGAATGCACACGGAATGAACCCATGTCCTCAAGAAATGGGCAAATTATAATTGCAACCCGCCTGTGATTTGCCTGAATGACACCTGATGACACACCATTTTAACACGCTGGGCTGCTCAAGCCCCAGCCCAAACAACACCACTATATGATTTTCCTTCATAAAGTTTCAAAACAAAAACAACCCCAAAAAATCTACCTCTCCTCCCTGCGCGGCGCTTGAGCAAGTCTCGCCCGCCTCGTTCGACGAGGAAATGACTCCCCCACCACCTTTCCTGCTCTCCTCCTCCCCGCTGCTCCCTCCCTGCTCTTAACTGTGTACCAGCGCTTCTTGGGGGAGGGGGGATGGGGTGGGGGGTGGGAGAGGGAGGGCTGTCATATTGCATCAGGGCTCTGCTGATTACTTCCACCTTGTCTAGCCTCGTCAGGAAATGATTCTGACACGCGCTCACACCCTGCTCTCGCCGCATCAATATGCGTGCGATGGAGGGAAAATATAAAAAAGCCGCAGACGGTAAATAAATAATGAACGCCGACGACACGGCGGTGATGGTGGTGGTGGGAGTGGTTGGGGTGGGGGCTGTTGCCATCATCCTTGTCCTCGGCTTCTCTGTTTGTGTGCGTTGGCATCGTCTGCGTGAGTGCATGTTGAAGTACAGTATAACGCCCGCGCGTGTGTGTGAGTCTGTGTGTGTGCGCATCCTACAATATCAAATTTCCTTCCTGGTGAGAGACGCTGGTGAGCACGAATCCATAGATCCGATTGCACGGATCCCAGTGTGTTTTCGAGGGCATCTGTTCAACAGCTGTAGAAGAGAAGAACCCTGACCCTGCCTCTAACATGTGAGGTGAAGAAAAAAATACATCATGGATTTTGTTTGGAACATATATTAAAAAAAAAAGCCATCATTCATTGGAGACAGCGTTGCTTTTGTGCTTGGTTCTCTGTGCTTCTGCAGAGGGAGAAGCAGAGGAAGGTGTGGGCTTTCTGTGCTGTTGGTGATGCTACTAAGTGGCCATAAGGTATAAGCAATGGGTTGAGAGTGAACCCTGGATGGCGATCCCTAAAGGGATTATCACAGGAGCTCTGCCTCCTCTGGTGAGGACCCAGCGAGGTTGAACCATTACCTGATTACTACGGCACTCAGCGGCCGCCATCGCAGAGAGCCTCTCCTCGTTTCCATGGAGGACAGATGTTTTAGCATAGACCCCCGTTATATTTAGGATGCTCCGCGGATTGTTTTGTTTTGCTAAGTGCAGCATGCATTTGGAAAAACAAGGATGTTGTCGCCATCTCGGGTTTTCATTATTGCCGACATTCTTGATAAAACAACAAAAATATTTGTCATTTTTATGGTCGCCTAAGTGTATTGCCAATTATTGTTGGTCCAGAAATCCGCAAAATGGTGTTTACCTATCAATTGTTGTCCAGAAGGACACCAGAAGCTATGATCAGCTGAAACCATACTAAAGCCTCTGGCTTATTCTCATGTATTTTTGGACCAAGCTTAGGAAGTCTAGGTGCCAAGAACTCACCACTGAGCAATCAGTAGGAAAACATTATTTTAATTGTTTAATGAGGAATGCCACCGGCAAGAAAGATATAGAATTAGCCAAAGACGTGTTTATAGGGGAAGCATTGACCGAATCACCACCACCCCCTGCTATCACCAGGCCCAAGGATGTTCCTATGCCATGTCCAAACCATAGCGTTTGGGTGAGAGCAGGAATTGAGGCCATAGGAGAAGCTAGTTCCTGATGAGTTTCTGCTCTTCAGTAGAATGCAACACACACACACACACACACACACGCACACACAAACGCACACGCACAAACACTCACATCCATGCATGCATACATACACTCAGTCATCCAAGGCCATCGTCCAAATGTGCCTTCGATCGTGCCTTCCCACTTTCCTTGACCCCCCCTCCCCCTGCCTCCCCTCCCATCATCCCACACGTGCGCGCACACACACACACACACACACACACACACACAATCATGCACTCTTCTCACCCTCTTTCCCCCTGAAACCCTGAAGATTTCGGAAATCGCTCAATTGCACAAGCCATCTCGGGAGTCTGTCTCGCTTCACCCGCCTCTCTGCCTGCATACCCCAGACCCCCCCCCCCCCCCACACACACACACACAGACACCATCCTCCTCTTTCCTGTTTCCCTCCCCTCATCCACCTCCCACCACCACCCACATCCCCATCTCCCACCCCCCTTGCGCCCCAGTGCATTTCAGCATGACAAACCCCATGGGATTTCACTAGTCCTTTAAAGTCTGCTGCCTCTCGGAACCAGCGCTCTCTCTCTCCCCAGCGCAAACGTTTTAGTATTCCACAGAATACGTGACCGGGGAGACACCGGCAGCGTTATATTCCTCCAGGTTGATGGTTGGTTCTTGTTTTTTTCCCCCCTTTCCACGATGGAAAAAGAAAGATTGGGAAGATGGGGGGGGGGGGGGGGGGGGGGGAAATAAAATCATTGTTTTTCCAGGTCTTCACTGTTGATTTTAGAGTTGGTTGGCGGCTTCCATTTTGTTTGTTTTGGGGGGTGTTACACGATGAACAGCATTGGAAAATAGCAATTATTGCAATTTGCCAATGAAATAACTGTCGTTTTTTCTGAAGTCTTTTTTTTATTTTAACACATAAAAGCATCACAACAACAATATACAAATTTTTTTTAGTCATCTTCAAAACCAAAACACATTTACACATGCAACAATAGGGTTTAAGACGATGAGTTACTAATTGATCAGTTCGTTTTTTTGGAATGTGAAGTGTGTCTCTGTGCAGAAGGAAGGGCTGCTCTCTGTTTGCTCTGCAGGGGGGAGGGAAGAAAATAGTAAGGGGCCAGACGATTCCCTAATCTCCAAAACATCAGACACATCATCAAATTGGGTTTCTGAATTCAAAGCTTCACAACATAACCTACAATTCCTTAACTGGCATTACTCCTTACCTTTTAGACAGTCTGTGTACAACCTTTAAGTGTTCCAAATAAAAAATAAGGGGAAAATATGTTTTTCAAATCTTAAAATATATATTGAAATGGCAGAGAAAAAGCTGACCAACTTTTTGTCTGGAAACTGCTCTTAGATTTACATGATCCCCTTTTGACTTTCCTGTGAATACAACTGGGTACACCAAAGCGTTCCCCCTGTTCTGCATAAAACTGTTGACTCCAATATGAACTGCACCTCTCCAAAGAGACAACGGTGCTTGCGTCTGAATATTTTCCATTACCAATAAAGTGTACTTCCTAGGTCAGAATTGCTTCAAACATTGGTTTCAAAATCATACTAAAGCTCGATAAGAAGATGTTGTCAATAATTACAATTTGAATGAAACCAAAAAATGTAAAAGTGTGAAGAAAAAGATTATTGCTCCAGAGTACTGTGGATGTGTGTGTATGTGTGTGTGTGTGAGTTTGTGTGTGTGAGTTTGTGTGTGGAGTTGTCATCCAATCCGCGGGGGGGCCTCCTTGTTTGAACATTGACTTCGTATGATTGTCTATTGACTCCTTTACATAGGATTGGCTGTAAAACATACAGCCACGACACTGAAAACACATTCATAGACACCGAAAATATACATTATGATACTGTCAAAAGGTACAATAATTACACAGGAAAGGAAATTACAGAGTTAAGCCAACACCGTAATGTTTTTATCTTTTGTCCACCCTTCTGCTTCCCTCTTTGAGTCTGGTGGGTCGTGAGGGGGGCGGGGGGGGGTTAGGAGGGCGTTATGGGAGGGTTTGGGGGGAGTTTGTCAAGTGCTTCTGGCAGAGAATAAGAGTTCCAGATGCCCTCCTTCTGGATGTCCGGGTGGGGGGGGGGGGGTCAGCTCCAGGGCTCCCCTTCTTTAAAAGAACCACCGGAAGGCCTCGCCGGTGTTGACTGGGGTCCGCTGTGAAAGACAGGAGGAGACAAAGTTAAGAAATGTTGTTTTTTGTCGATTCAACCAGAGTTAACTTGCAGTTGAAAGAGAGCAACAATTGGAACAGTTTGATGAACTGAATGGCAGCCTCCGTCTCCACTGAGCGAAACCATCCAGCGACTCCCAATGTGTTCCAGCCCAGAGCCGGCCGGGCCAGTCAAGGTGAAACACGACCAAATCCCCCCCTCACACCAGAAAATAATCACACTGGATAATCACCCTGGATAAAATATGCAACCCAGATTCCCAGGAAGCCATGGTGAGGCATTTAATTATTGTTGGAGCCAGGCGCGGAGGGGCGGTAAGCACGGCACCATTTCAATTTGGTGACGATCCCCGAAAAAAAAACCTCCGCCAGACTGACAGCCTCTCCTTTCAGCTGCTCATTTGGAATTCAGAAACATAAAATACCAGGGTCTTCCAGCAATCCCCATGACCAATTAGCACATTTTACGTTTTTCCATTTTTTTTTGGTCATTGTCGATGGGGTGTTGGAGATAGTGGGGGGGCCCGGTGGATGATCACAGCCGAAATCGTTTTAGTCGGCGCGAAAAGGCAATTTGACATTTTAATAACAAGAGTCATCGGTGACTTTTTTCAGCAGCATACTGATGAGTGCCTTAGAGCGAGATAAGCGCCTGCTCGGAGGGACGCGTGTGGTGAACCCAAAACAGAGCCACATATATATATATAGATAGAAACAGACGCAGTGTATTCCAATGAAGGAGTGACTCCTGACTAAATATAACCTCTGAGTGGAATCCAGTTGGATCATCATTTCAGTGATGTGAAACAGTGAGAGAGAAGGAGAGAAAGAGAGAGAGAGAGAGAGAGAGAGAGAGAGAGAGACAGATGGTCGGTAAGGTAGGTAGTAAGCTATGTGGGCAAGTGGATGGATGGATGGATATATACTCTACTCAGATGAAGTAGGAAAATTACAGGAAGGCAAGGAATTCTAAATGGAAAGTATTAAAATGAAAGGTCTCTGGGCATCGGCCTGTATGCCTAATCTGAAATCCGAAGATGTAATCAAACAAACACCAACGTCTACAGCGACCAGCCAGCACACCATCAACCAAACTAAAGGAGAAGCAGGCTGCTCCAACCCTTCACCCAGACACATCTCCCTGGGTCCCCCAGATCCGAGTCCGACCCCTGCAGACGGGCCCCCACACCCCGGGTCTGGAGGCGCCGGACCCCGGATATCTCCCCCGTGCTACGAGCAGGGGGGGGCAGAAGACGAAGACGGAGGCGGAGGGGAGCTTATCTGGGCCGGTATTGATCAGCGGTGCGAGGTGTCGGGCGTGTGCCCGGGCCGGGGGCCGTAACCGTGACGACCAGGACGGGGACGTGCGGCGCCTGTCTGTTTAGTAAAGACCCGGCGCTATCGATCCTCCTCCCCCTCGCCCCGGCTCCGACGCCACTGCCGTCGCACTGGAGGTGAGGGTGGTCCGCTCACAAGGAAGGCTCAATTAGCCTCTGTTGTCTTCTCACCCCTCACACACCTATCCCCCCCCTCCCCCACCCCCCCCTCGTCCCCTGACTGCACCCCACACTCACTCCTTTAACACCTGGGAGGTTGAGAGAGAGAGAGAGAGGGAGAGAGAGGGATGAAACTAAATGGAGGAGAAGCATTGATGGTTAGAGAGGTAATTGTAGTTAGGTGGGTCGAGAGAGGGAGAGAGAGATCATAATGAATGTGGTGAGGAAATGGGTGGTTTGGGTAGAAAGAGGAGTTTTAGTGGGTGTGAGTGAGAGGGGATAGCTGGCAGCAGAGAGAGAGAGATAGAGATAGAGAGAGAGAGAGAGAGAGAGAGAGAGAGAGAGAGAACAGAGAGAAGACACTGATAAAGGGGAGGGATAGAGAGCGAGCACACAGAGTGTGGGGAGGAAATGGGCGGTTAGTGACAGAGAGGCTGAAGTAGGTAGAGAGGGAGAGAGACAGAGAGAGAGAGGCAGAGAGACAGAGAGAGAGGGAGAGAGACAGAGAGAGAGAGGGAGAGAGACAGAGAGAGAGAGGGAGAGAGACAGAGAGAGAGAGGGAGAGAGCAAAGGGAGAGCAAGCGGGCTAAAGGTAAAACAAACAGGTTCCAGGGGTGAACACCGACCGGGACAAGGCTCACGATCTACCCCCCTGTCCCTCTCCCTCAAACACCGCCTGACGAAGGGGCGCCCTGACCGGGAGCACCCACCCACCAGGGAAGCTAATGTCAACACGAGACATTACCCTTTTCCCGGGCACCCAGGCCCCGAGCCCCGAATTAGAGCGAGCGCAACACGGAGACGACAGAGAGAGACGCGCATAGACCACTTCCCCTTCAGCGCCTGAGTAACCTCCCCCCCTCCCCCCCGCACCCCCGTCTGGCGGACGGTTATAGAGAGCAGGAGCGGCGGGAAAACACAATGTTAGGATACCGGTCGGATTTATTTCTCCAGTCTAGAAGAGAGAAGAGAGTAGAGCGTCACTGTGCAGCCGCCATGACAGGCCTTGATGCTAACAGAGCCTGGCAGGTGTGGGTGATGCCCACGCCGTGTGCATTCTTGCCTGATTGAGGGGATGGGTCAGCGGGGGGGAGGTTGGGGAGTCGTCGAGGGTCTGAGTGGTGAGGTGATTCATCAGCGAGCCTGCGTTCTGACGGCGTCCGCCGAGCCCAACGTGTCAGCGTTGCCTCGATTACGCCGCCGCGCCGCGCTATGCTACGTGCTACATGCTAAGTGCCACGTGCCCCCTCTGCTCCGCCGTACATAAATCCACGCCGTAAACAAAGAAAAATGACCCTTCCACCGCACCTCCCGGGGAGAATTGCAACCGCATAAGGTGCATTAGATACGATAAACACACACACGCGCGCGCACACCCACACATAAGCATCCACGGCCACCTTCAATTAATCATCCACATGGTAATCATGCAAACACACACACACACACACGTCGCACGTCCCACATCTTAACCACAGACCCAGCACCGCTGCTGCCTACCCCTGTGAACCCCCACCCCCGCCCGGGGGTGTCACGGCGGGCCGGGCCCAGAGATAAACCACTCAGGGCGATGAGGGCGATAATGGGAGACACAGCAGCGCCTCCAAATTCAATCAGCGGCGCGACGTCAGGCTGGATGAGCGTAAAAGTGAAATATGCTCCACGGCGGGCGGCGCCGTCGCCAGTGACGACGGCGTGTCTGTGAAAGGACGTTCCCTCTCCTGCTTTTTTTTCTTTCTCTTTTGTTGAGCCGTTGCCCCCCCCCTGGTCCCCCCAGGTTTGTGCCGCAGTTCGAACCACAACAAAAGGGAAAGAAGAAAAAAAAGCAGGAGAGGGGAAAGGAAAAAAGGAGAAGAAATAAAAAGCAAGAGATAAATAAATAAAAGGGAATAATCGGGCTTCCACCACACCGTTCCACTCTGCCCGCGATCCCACCGGCATTCTCAGCAAACGTACTTTAGCGCAAGACGGTGAATAAATTAGCCTTTTGAACTCGGGGTGATTGCGAATGTGCCCCCGGTTTCTCTTGAGACGTGTCTGACGCTAACCTTCAGCAACCCCCCCCCCAGGCCCTGTCAAAGGGATTCCTCCTCCATCTGACACACACACACACACAAACACACATGCATGCACACACTGACACGCACACAAACACACATACAACCACACACACTAACACGCAGACAATCAAACACACATACAAGCACACAAACACAGATACACACACACACACACATAGATGCACATGCACAAATACACCCACACACAGCAACAAATAAATGAAATCTTCATCCTCCTGCCGAGAAATTTCCATGAATCTTTGCAGTGATGGGAAAAAATGGAGGAGGAATGGATGGGAGGCAGAACATTGAGAAAGTGGAAAACAGGAGAGGAGAAAAGGTAGGATGAAGGAAAGAAAAGAAAAGACGAAAGGCACAAAGCCACACTGGACTGATTGAATCCCAGTGAATGTTCTGAACATGTGGACCACACTTTACCCAGGCATGGACATTATTTATTAACAACGCTTAATTAATACAAGCAACGCTTTGAAAAACTATTCTGACAGACCTCACGAGTAATTAAGTAAGCAAACAAACAAAGTAAATAAATAAATTACACCCCCTTGTTTCTGACACATGGAAATTCTCCTGCACACAGACCGACTGCTCCATCTCCCTCCCTCCCTCCCATTCATCCCTCTCTCCTCCCCTCCCTTACCGAGATATACCTGCACATCTGTTAAGATATATCTGTACATCTATATAAAGAACGCACCATATATTCTACGTATAGAATGGAGATGTAATACAAAAAACAACTACGGCTGACAACACATTCTACCTATAGAATGTATACCAAACAACTACGGCTGACAACACATTCTACCTATAGAATGTATACCAAACAACTACGGCTGGCAACACATTCTACATATAGTATGTGGACCAAACAGCTACGGCTGACAACACATTCTACCTATAGAATGTATACCAAACAACTACAGCTGGCAACACATTCTACATATAGTATGTGGACCAAACAACTACGGCTGACAACACATTCTACCTATAGAATGTATACCAAACAACTACAGCTGGCAACACATTCTACATATAGTATGTGGACCAAACAACTACGGCTGACAACACATTCTACATAAAGTATGTGGACCAAACAGCTACGGCTGAAAGCCGACGCCGAGTTCTCAGCTGTATAGCATCACAACGTTATAGATGAGCCTGACTGTATAGCTTTACCTTCCACGGCGGTTGGGGCTGATCTCCCGCGCTAAGGGGGAGCGAGGCTAGGTGTGGGAGCTAAGTGCACATGTTAGCGCTGCGAAGCAGGGCTCTGGGAGCAGTGGAGGAGTTTAGGAGGCAGGCGAAGATTTAGGGCCGATCTCTCCGGGGCCTCAGGGAGGGCAAAGAAATATAAATAATAAAAAAAAACTTTCAGCGGTGCATTCAAGCTCACCTGATGCGTTATATATGGGCCGTCACTTTATTCTGCATGAATATTGGGGCGTTGCCAAGCGCAGGCCTGCTAGCTACAGTAATCCATCACCGGCACTCTTACCGGCACATGGGGCTGGGCGTTAGGGGGGCGGGGGGGAAATCTCATCTCGGAGCCTGAAGCCAATATTCTCGCCACCCAAAACAGGTTATAAAAATACCCCACCTTTGCCAAGGCTGCTAGCCTGGATGGAAGCCCTTCTACAAGTCCAGATGTGTATTCTCGGCAAAGCGAGTACCGGGAACCAAGAAACCTCAAAGTAGGCCGACTACGATTTTTTTCCCTAAACGTGACTTACAATTGCATTTTATACAAATACAATGGCAATAAGCATGTAAATCCACTAAATGCTCCACAGCAGAGATGTTGTTGCATAGGGGACAGTCCATTCATTTCTTACAGGTTCTAATGGTCTCAGTTTATTTGTAATGACGATGAATGCACTGAAAAGTGTTTCCTTGTTCTGCAGGTACAACTACTTTCGACCAAATTGCAGCAGCGTGCATCTGGGTAACATTAACATGATGTTCTACAAATCTGGCCAATGACACATCTACATAAAACTAGGCCGCCACAGTTCAGCCCTCACGTCACCAGCCATTACCACAAGTATTTTAAGGTCACATTGCAAGGGCTCAAATAACCTTTTGCAAATGTGCATTTGTTATTTAAAAATGGCTTATAGCACTTAGGGAGAATGTTTTGGATAAAGTGTTGGGAATCAGGCTTTTATTATAGTTCAAGGATTTAAGCCAACAATTATCCCATACTGTAAGTGCTGCCCGATACTGACGATCCAGAAGATTGTCAGTATCTTCTGATACTAAGATACCACAGTTTACAGATGTAATGGGGTTGAAAACAAATCACTTGGTTGAAAACAGCCATCTTGGCTGGAACCAATCAGCTTGGTTAAAACTGAGCTAGGGTCAGGAACTTCCCCAATCAAACCTCATGTGCTTTTTAAATCTAGGGAAATCCTATGACCAGCTTCCTGGAGAAATCCTGTCAGAGGTATACGGTAACATGTGCTGCTGCTGCTGCTGCAGCTCTGCTGGGAGCCATTCAGTGCTTGTAACACTTAAAAGCGGGAACCATGTCTGCATGCTCAGCATTAAAACAAACCCCCCTCAGAATTGGGCTTGGTTTTCCGTCAGGCCTGCGATTTGTCTACCTTCCTGGTCGTCGTGTTTCTCCTGGGCAGGATACGAATATGTACTTGTTTTTATTCGCAAGGGTAAAGGAAAAGGGGGGAGGGTGGGGGAATATTTGCGAGATTGATCGGCAGTTAGGCGGAGTGGCTGCCATCATACAGGAGTAGCTACGGACCGTGGCAGTTGAAAACCAAAGCTCTGATAATCTAAATTCCTAACTTCACCTACGGTCACACGCTTTGATTAGCGACCAAAAGCCACTCTCGGCAGACACAGGCTGCCGATATAGGTGAGCTCCACAAGGACGCCTGCGATGGGAAGACTGCCTCTTCACAAAGACAGCAGCCAGACAAGGGGGTTAGGGCATCTGTTAACTATCTGCTAAGTACGCCACCCCCCCCGGGCACCTTTTCCTTTGGCGGTGTACCAGGTACAGCCGACTGGGAGGAAACCCCAGGGCAGGCCTCTGAGCCGCTGGAGGGATCATGTCTCCCGCCTGGCCTGAGAACACATCCGGATCTCCCAGGAGAAGCCGGGGTAAGCTGATAGGGCGACGGAAGGCGGCTCCACTTACACGACGGGTACCTCAACCCTAACAATTTGGAGTGTATTCCAAGGCTTTCTGAGTATTTTTTTGCATCTAATGTGATACAACAAAACATTTTATATTTTTTGAATAACATCCCAAAGAATTGGTTATTTTCTCCTTCCCAAAAAAACAAAAAAAAGCTGAAATTTCAATTCAAATCTGGTACTCCCAGTGCAAATTTCATATCATGTGGACAAATAAAATGTAAAATAACTGTTGAAAGGAAAAACAGCTATTTTAATCATCTGGAGATTGATGTGTTGACCAGCATAACTTTCTTACTTAATTTTATCTTTGTTTACTTTTTCTCTTAAAAAAGCTGCACAAATGCCATGGGCTCATCAACCTAATGTTGGCATTTAAAAGAAAACTTAGGTACACCTTTTTCCCCATAATGACATGGTGATACGATGCAAAGCTCCCATCTTCTAAACTAAAAGTCTTGGCTTACGCCAGAGAGGTCCAAGCAAATCAAGCTAAGTGTACTGCGGATGTTTGTGAGTAATGAGGAATTTTGGATTTTTTATTTTGCTGACAAGGCACATATGGGCAGAATTGGAACAGGGGAAAGCGTGATGGCGATGAGGATGGAGGGATGGAGGCGGGGTTGAAGTGGAAGACGTGAGCGGGTCACAGAAGGGGGATTAGGAGCTGAGGCGCGAAGAAAAAAAGCAAAAACCAAATCCATCTCCATCTCAGAAACATCCTAAAGCTGATTACTTACTTCAGCCTCTCTCAGCCATTCCTCCGTTCAATAGAGAGAGAGAGGAGGGGGGGGGGGGGGGTAGTGAGAGAGGGACGGAGGGTAGAGAGAGAACGAGAGGCGGTAGCTAGAGAGAGAGAGAGGCAAAAAGGATAATGCAATGCAGGGGTATGAAGTGGTCGGGGACGGGGCGAGCGAGAGCAATTAGCATAGATGCAATTCCTGCACGGTCCTTTGACTTGATATTTGACCTTCAAGCAAGCGACTTGCCAAATATCACATGAGAAGCACAGATGGGCCATATGGCAGGGAGCCGCCGGGGGCCCCGAACACTGGGTCCCTCCCATGCTGCCGTATGCTAATGGGGGGAGTGTAATTACAGTACTCTATTCCTCCAGGAACCACCGTTTCTCTCCCCTTTTATCCAAATAGATTTGCTGGGGTTGGAGCGAGCATGTGTGGAGCACCTAAAAAATAAACACCATACTGACACACACCGCACATCCGTAACACAGGTCTGGGAATACTTCGGGGTATAAAATTAAGCGAATGGTATGTGCCTATGCGTTTCAGCGTCTTTTTGACGTTATCATTATGAGAGCTTTATAAGCATGGTGAGGCTTAGCAAAGCCTGCCCACACAGACAGAAGCGCTGCAAGCGGTTCTGGGCGGCTACTAAGTCAGTAGCATCGCTAGCCCTACTGGGCGGTTTCTAAGGCAGAACCATCGCTAGCCCTACTGGGTGGTTACTTAAGTCAGAAGCATCGCTAGCCCACCAGGGCGGTTAGGGTTACTAAGTCAGAAGCATCGCTAGCCCTACTGGGCTGCTACTAGAAACTCTGACATATTTTATGTGTTACGCGTCCTTGGACAACTGGGGACTTGTAACGATCGTGCAGAAGCACACGCAGTTCAATTCATAGTACAACAGAGGGTCCGCGTCAGCCTGGCGTTCCACATACACTCCTTTCTTGATCCACGCTCCGTTACGGTTAGTGGCGGTATTGACCATCACGATGTCGGCCGATGGCCATCAAATATCAGGTAGAAGAAGAAGCAGCATGCGCATTAGGTATTTTCATCTCCCTCAAGCTTTTGTTCGATTTCACCGCCAGGGGCTCGACGTGGTTTGGCTCTCTTGATATTGTGTAAGTGATGAAATATGTTAATGTTGGTGACGGCAGATCTCCTGGCTGTCTCAAAAATAAAGTGGACATTTTGTTATGAGGAGCATGATGCACAGTCGGAGTGCTTGCTACGTAAACAGTCTGAGCTGACACAAGTGACGGACTGCGAATGGACATTCGCATAAACGACCCCTCGCCGCTCGTGCGGATGGCGTCATTAACGTTATGTGGGCACACGGACGTGCACAGTCTGAATCCGGTGTAAGACAGTAGCATTGCCAGCCCTACCGGACAGGTTGTAGAAAGAAGCGTTGGATAGCCTTACTGGATGGCCACTCCAGACATGGGGGTTACACGGTCACTGTGAGGATCACTTAGCTTCTGCCATTAGCTACAATACATCCCCAGCTCCAATTTAAATTAGCTACCAGCTAATGTAGCCACCTTCAAGTTAAGCAGCACCCTTTGCTCGCAACCCTGCTAGTCAAAGCTGACACATCTAACCCAAGGGGAAGGGGGGAGGGGGTGTAAGGTGCAAGTGGTCTTGTGGATGAAGGGAAAGGTGATGGTGGTGGTGGTGGTGGCAGGGGGAGGGGAAGGAAGCTAATTTCACATGCAGGGAATTCAGGAAAGTGAAATGTAAAATTGTACACTGGGTGCGGACGGGCAGCTGTCGAGCTCGGCTAACAAGGCTGTTTGAACATACAGGAGGGGATTGGAAGGAGACGGTGGTGGTGGCGGTGATGGGAGGGAGGAGGCTACTCCTCGACACACAAGGAGCACGAAACCGGAGGGATCGGGGGACGGAAACGCCTGTTATTCCCCCAGGGCGAGCTCGATGGGGTAACATCGCTGAGAGACAACAGGGGAGCTGAGGGAGAGAAGCCTCGTGGGTGGAACGGAGACTAGGTCTGAGGGTAGCGCAACTTGCTGGCAGTCGCATGAAATGCAAGAATTGAAATGCAAAGTAGGAACACACTTTCTTGTTTCCAGCAGATTCCTCAGCAGCTGTGTGGGAGCCGTTAAACTCGGTGTAAAAAAAAATATATTTAAAAATAAAGCTCTGCATATTTACCCTCCCCGGATCAATGTGATATGTAGGTGAGCGGGACACGCTCACTTAGCAACAACCTACGACCAAGTTACTCATTAATATTCAAGAGAGCAGGGCACAGAGTACACACGTTCTAAATTTATATGACTGTAATGATGCCTGTGGATTCTTCCATAGAATATAGAAAACTTACTTTAGACCATTCTTTAGCCTATATAGGATTTATCCTGAATAGCAGAGTAATTGAAAAAATATTCTAAAATTGAAAAAAGTGGTAGAGATTTTTTACACAAACTATGAATTGAGACAGTGAACATTGATTACAGAATAGGTTTTGAAGGCCGCTTTTGAAAAACGAATACATGCTGAGCACAATCCCCATTGATTTCTTGTTTGAACTCACCAATGATCAGCCAGTGTCACAGCACACATCATTTCCTCAGAGTAGTAGGAAGTCTTTCCATTTGATAAGTAAAGTCGGACAGAAATTTCCAGGAGTAATAACAACTATCGCAACTATCAACAACGTAACGGTTCATCTTTCTGAAATGACAAAATCTTTTATTTTTTGAGCTAAAGGGAAACATAGCTGTTGATGTCATCAACTGACACATGGTAAATGCTAGCATTAGCGGCCGGACACTAGATTCTGTCACCAAGTCTTTCTCAATCTCTAACCCCAGGGTTTCTAACAGCGGAAAAAAATTAACCCAAAACAAACCTTGAAATACCTCGCAAAGCCTTTCCGGGCATAGTGTCAGATGGTTTTCATGAATTATTCAGAGGTTGGAAGCAGAGTCACAATAGAGACGGTGGCGGCATACGTGGATTTGATCGGGAGAAAAAAATTCTAGACCTATACTGACCAGGTTCCACTCAATCACTGCTTGTCACTCACACATTTAATTCCACAGTTTCAATGAATTTTCATGAATAAATGAACGAATGAATGAACAAACATATGCTATTCATTCATTCATTCATTCACGAATGAATGAATAGCTTACATTTGTTGCTGCTCGAATCAACAACCCCATATTCAGGTGACTCTTTAGTTTTTTATCATGGCTGGTATTTTTTAATCATCAAAAATTGGGCATTTCTTACTATTAAAGTGTTTATAAACATCATCATAATTTACCATCTTGAAACTCATAATATACAATGAATCAAATTATTTGAAGATTTGGGAATGCAGCTAGTCAACTCAAATCATGAAATTAGTTCTAATCGTTTAGAGAAGGCTTCAGAAATTAACCATACGTCTAAGAATATACCATATGGCAGTAAACCATAATGGCCCCCGAGGCCATGCTAGTCATCAATGAATTATCAAGTCAACATCATCTAGCTGAACAGACCAAACCCAGGTTTAGTCTCACTGCAGAAATAGCTTGAGTATGATATTTAAAAAAAAAGAGGTACATTGAAACCCGCCTACTCTAATGAATAAAAAATACTAGGTTTTAGAGGTAACAGTGAATTAACTTATTTGTCGTCTTAACAATATTAAAGAATAAAATACTATAAAATAAAGCGTCTGCAACCCCCTCTCTCCTCACTCATATGTTTGGCCTGTGGTGTTGAGGCAATGTTAATTCTTAGCTTCAAAGCCCTTATTTTTTGTATAAATAAGTCTCGTACGGTATACACACCAGAGCCAGAAATCGCAGAAACATTCAAACCACTGCCAGCAACCAATGCATTTATGACAGACCTTTCGCGGCTGACATATTCAGGTCCGCTATAACGGCGAGATACCTTTTTACCTCTCAGCCAGAGCCAACATCAATAATTCACCGTCATCCGTTAAAAGATTAATGTGCCACACATTAACGTCCTCGCGCACCTGCACTTTCACGCTGTCCAGCTCCCTCTGGGCGGCCTTCCACCACACGCACACACACACACACACACACGCACACGCAAACCAGCACATATGCATTCACATAAACACGCACACAGATGTGGTCATGCTCGCACACAACCGCCTACATAGAAACACACATGGAAATATGTGCACAGCTCTCACTCACACAAAAAAACACACACACTCACACACACACACTCTCACACCAAACACCCACACACTCTCTCACACCAAACACACACACACACACATACAAACACATACACGCTCAATCTCTCACCCCAAACACACATACACACTCAGCCACCAACACCGGGTTCACTTCTCCAGGTGGGGACCAGGGGATGTTAAATCAAACGAGGGAGCCATCAGCAACAGGCAGCCCGCTGTCAGGGCAGTATCCCAGGCACCCCTGCTTCCCTCCAAGCCCTGATTAGGGACAGTGGTAAAAACGATGAATTGTTTAACGCACCTATAGACCCGGAGACGGCCAGCCTGTAAGTTGAAGCCGAGACGTCGGCATTGACATGGGACTGGTGGCGAGGGGCCAGAGCTAGCCAACTAGCCGGCTGCTATAGCCGGGGTTGTGTGTAATTAGGCAATGGGTGTGGTGGCGGATCGGACGGGTGAAATCCTATTGTCTTGACAGCAGCTTACGGCTGCCCTTTGGGGCGGCGTGCGGTTAGGTGTCTGACCCCGTTAAAATCCCCTCCCCTCGTTTTTTATTTTATTTTTCACACTCCGCCAGACCCCGGCTGCCAAATTAATCTGCAGTTTTAAAGCTTGAATAAATCCAGCGAGATAAAGATCGCTAGATCTAAAAGCCGTCTGTCCCTCCCGCTTCGGCTCCGAGCCCTCTTTTTTTTTCCTTTTCCTTTTTTTTTTATGTCTCCCCCCCCCCCCCGACTCTCCCTCCCCCCTTCTCTTCTGCCCCACAGAGATTGGCTGTGAGCACTCAGTGTTATCTCCAGGGAGCCAAAGGTTGTGGGGTGGGGGGCCTGGTAGTGGAGGGAGGGTGGGGAGCAAAGATTTGTCCTTATCTATTCTGAGCACACCTAAAACAAATTAGACCTGGCTGCTGTTGCTTATTTGGCTCCCTCGCTCGCCCCCTCGCTCGCCCCCTCGCTCTCATTAAGGGCCCGGGATCCGGGCTATTTTCCTCAAGGTCCCGCTTCCGACCGTCTTCGGAGTGGGAGGGGGGGTGGGGGGTCTTTTATCACAATTGCGAAGGTTTCCGCGCGGCCCTGGCACCTTTTCATTTCACCCATTTCATGTGACCACAGCACATCGACACAAAGGAGACAGTGAGAGAGAGAGAGAGGGAGAGAGAGAGAGAGAGAGAGAGAGAGAGTGTGTGCGTGTGTGGTGAAGTAACTCCTCGTTTCCATGTTTTGAAGAACAACAATACTGGCCATTCAGGTTCCTTTCATTGAGATGTATGCGCCTCCCTTGCTGCTCCACGCTGTGTCTTACACTGAGCGTTTTGAAAGCGTAATCTCAGCGTTTGTTTATCGGGTGATTTCTGAAGCCACTCCAGTATGGATGGAGAACTGAACGCAGTTTGGATGTAATAAAAACTAAACTAGTAGTTTAGCAGAGGATTTAGGGTTATCAGAATGTTTCATGGGTTTATCTTCCCACGAAAATAACAAACTTGTTGTGAGATTATTTTGCTATGGGAAATGTAAATTTTTGGATTTCAAATATCTTAGATGTATTTTATAATCAATGTTCCCTAACATACAGTAGAGGTTTATATTGTGACTAGAGAATTGTGTTACATCGAATGCATAGCATGGGACCCCCTGCCATGGAGCTTCCCCACATTAGTGGCTGGTCGTATTAGAGCTATGTTAGCATCTAGTCATATTAGAGAGGCTAGACATGTTAGCGCCTAGTCATGTTAGAGGCTAGCCATGTTAGAGGCTGGCCATGTCAGCATCTAGTCGTAAAAGAGGCTAGCCATGTTAACATCTAGTCATGTTAGAGGCTAGCCATGATAGTGGCTACCTTGGCTATCATGATCCTCAGCTGCTCCCATGGATGTAGAGGCTGCAAGGAAAAGGAAAGGCACAAAAAAAGCCATTCAATGTTGCTTCAATGTATCTGGTGCAATGTGTCTTTACGTACATTTATGTTCAATCAGAAACCAACAAGTTGAAATTCCAACCGCTTCCTAGTCTTCATGACTCTTCAAATCAGTTGCATTACAGGTTTTATATAAAAAAGAGAGTAATAAATAGAGTTTGCATCTACTCCTAGTCAGGACCTTGGTGCCTTCAGCTGTGCGGTACGTAAAAGGTGGACGCTCTCCGGAAACGCTCAGTTAGAGAGCATGGTCTCACATTAAAACAGCAGAAAGAGAGAGAGAGAGTGGTGAAGACAGAGAGTGGGGAAGAGAGAGAGTGAGGAAGAGGGAGAGGCAGAGTGCTGAAGACAGAGAGTGGGGAAGAGAGAGGGAGAGGGATATTGGTGAAGAAAGAGAGTGAGAAAGAGAGAGGTAGAGTGGTGAAGATAGAGAGGGGGAAAGAAAAAGAGAGAGGGAAAGTGAGAGAGGGAGAGAGATAGAGGGAGAGAAAGAAACCCAAGCCTGCTGGTGAACAGCATCGCATAGTGACACCAGGGCAATCCTCTGGGGTCTTGCATTAGTGCGCTAAATTAAAGGGGGTATTAGATTAAATTGGCTTTCCGATTTCAGGGGTGTGAGTAAAATTCTGATTTGCATTTTCCACCGCTGCTTAAGATATAATTAGTTCAGGGTGATTCCCATGTGAAAAACACTGACAGCCACATTTAAATAGCTGCCAGTAGCTTATCGTCTCTTCCAGGGCTAACGGTGCAGTCTGCAAATGTTTATCTGTATGTGTGTCTGTGTGTGTGTGAGAGCGAGAGAGAGGGAGAGAGAGACAGAGAGAGAGAGAGAGAGAGAGAGAGAGAGAGAGAGAGAGATTTAGAGAGAGAGAGAGAGAGAGAGAGAGAGAGAGAGAGAGAGAGAGAGATATTTAGAGAGACAAGAGAGAGAGACAACAAGAGAGAAAGAGAGAGACTGGAGCAGACGTAGGCTAGGGGAGACTGTGTATCTTGTAGGCTGCAAAATCTAAATTTAAATTCACTCAAACAACCTTATTTTGCACAGTTTGGCAAACCCAACATTAAACAATATCATACTATAACTATAAAGTGTATCCTATGTGTAAAAACAACAAGGCCTGAACCGGATTCCGTAATTACAGAGTCCTAAACAACGATTACAGGTTGAGAAAATCCCATAATAAGAATTAACTGAACTCACAAGAAGGAAACCCTTTTCCGTCAAAAGCAGGTTTGGATTTGACTTGTGGTTCTATCCCACCTCTCTGTAATTCTAACTGTCTTGGCAAATGGATGTTTTGCACGGGGGGGCCACGATGACTACCCAAACATTTCGCATGCAAGGTCGCCTTCCGGGCCACCTGTTAGGAGACACCTGTTCACGCAGCGCACCCCTGAGCGAGCATCAAACACGCTTCCTATTACTAGAACTAGAACAAATAAACTTCCCAAACAGCACTTCAGTCAGGTCTGTAGTTAGAAACCACATCTAAGCCTCCTCAGCTCTTGAGCCTGCATGGCTTGTCTGTTCAGGTGGGGAGGGCGGGTCTTCATTTTGTTTATTTCATTACCCCTGATGCAACGGCCTACGATAAACGAATGGTACTCCCGCTCAGTAACTCATTATGTAATTAAGCAGACAACCAAAGCATCTTACAATGAAAACATTTTGTATTTCATTAATGAGCAGGGAGTGAGGCATCTCACCGACAAATCCCTACAGGTAGACCGCAAACATCAGGGTCCGTGAAAGGTTCTGGGTGGCTTTTGGCTGGCTGTCCAACACCCTGACCACAACACTATCTCTAGAGTTATTCCTTCCTGCACCCCAGCGTGACGGCCTGATGATTATAGACCAAATTATTGTCACATACACTGTCCTGGTATCTTAACATAGTATGGCATGGTGAGGGGTAGTGTGGTGTGTGGCGTCGTGTCTGGTATGCTAAGGTAACGGATACCCGATAGTTTGGTTTGAGCGCGCTGGGCCATCGTATAGGTTACAGTCCGTACATAGCTCATACATACTTCACCAGCAGCGCGTGTGGCTGCACAGCGAGGGCTGGGATAACAGGGGGCATATCAACGTGTTGATTGCGGGCGGCTAACACACTCGGTCCGATGCGGTCAAGGCCGCGGTAATGAGGTGATGATTCCATGGTTTCGTCACTACTTTCTTAAAAATAACTTGAATAAAATACTTAATACAATTTTTTTTATTGTATATATTTAACAGAAACAATTCTTATTTATGCGTTATAAGTGTGTGTTTGTATGTGTCCTAGGAGGGCACATTGGAAAATAAGCATAAATATCATCTATACAGGCGCCATATATTAATTAATATTCTCCTTGGGATGAAATTCAAACCAGTCGAAGGTGGTTTGGTTGCTTTGGTCAGCAATCAATTTGACCGCACTGTTCCTGAAACACATGCGTTAGGGAATGCATGCGTACGGTACGCTGCAGTGAAATAGGGGCTTGCTTAATTCCTCTATCACAACAACAGAAGTTTAAAGCAGTTTACGGGAGATGGTTTAAGTTTATCGGTCGTTTGTAAGACAGACTACTTTGGGGTTTTTGCTCATTGGGGATCATAATCGTTTGGTCATTCATAAGAAAAACATATATAATTATGCCTTCCCATCGATTCTGACTCCAATGAAAAACACAATTCAACCACAGATTTTGTGATGGGTATGGAAATAGGATTGTTTCAGGTTTAGTTATGGACAATGATAGGGTATCTTTGTTTCTGTCCATCAAACTTTCCTGTTTCATTCAATGAATGTTCTTTGTTCTGTGTCCCAGTGTATGTACTACATGCTGCATGAAATACTGAATGAAAGTGAATGAATGAATAATGACACCGCATCTTTATGGTTCCTCATCAATACATAATCAATGGGATGCACCAGCATATAAGCCCATCTTGACAATGTTATGAAAAGTGCATTATCAATAAAGTCTTTTCAATTTCTCTGTGTGATTAACGCTTATGAAAGACTCATGGGAAAAATAAAGTACCAATGTCAATCATATTCAGGACTTGGATTCAAGATACAAGGTGTTTTTAGATGAGTGTGTTGCATTTTAATCTATGATTAACCTTTTTTTTTTTACTCATTGTTTAATCGCTTAATTAACAAGGTAATTGTCTGGCCCTCAAGTTGTGTTTGTCGGTGACTCAACGCCATATATGCTTATGTCACGTAAGACCCAACGAAACAGCTCTAATAGAGACACATCCATAGCTTTTTATTTACCTTCAGTTTAAGCACCAGATAAGCAAATGCCATCCACCAAATCCATCAATTAAAACATACCAATTATTATGAATCAACATCCTGGCCGTCTCTTTCTCTCACCTCTACTGTCGCTAATAATTCACCGCTATCTATCCCTCCACCTTAGCGCCACTGAATTCTTAGGCCCTCCGTTTATGTCCTATTGATATGCACCACTCACTAGGCTGGGCCATAGTTGGCCATAATGGCCCAAATGGAATATAAAATGATTTCACCTCAGCCTCATATGCACAATCAATTCATATGGGATCACGGGGAAGAGGATCCGTCTGAATGGTCCCCCCCCCCCCCCTCACACCTCCCTCCTTCACCCAGCATACACTTGGGAGGTGTTTTGAGAAACACCATCAGCGGCCCTGCCATCACTCTCACCATCTCGCCGTGGTCGGACGCTGAGGCTTTGTGGGATATTGATTCTCCCCATCCAGAGACGGTTTCCATAATTGGTTAAAATGACCGGGTGCAGAGAGGGATGGCTTTCTGCTGAAAACCATTTCCCAGCCCTGCCTGGAGCTGAGCCAAGCCCTGGGTTGTTCGGATGTGTTCCAGCCCCAGCCTGACTGGCAGCAATTAGGGGTGTCTGAGCCAAGCTCAGCTTGCGCTCCGCACAAACACCCCTAATTACTGCCAATTAGGCTAGGCGGGTAGGCAGATTTGAGAAGCCGGGGGGATGTTCAGGCATGGGTGGGCATGGAAACAATTTTCGAGGGCTTAGAACGTGACTGGATGAAAAGGTTAATGCTTTGGAGTGCGAGGGGATAATAACAAAAGAAAGGGGAAGCAAGAGCCCCCCCCCCCCCCCCTAAGTTCTCACCTCCAGCGACGAGCCCGGCTTCTTCTTCAGCTCATCGCATTTCCTAAATTTGCAGATTTGGTGGCCGGTTTTGCGGTTCCGACAACTGCTGCAGACGCCACAGTTGATGAGCCGCCTGCAGGGCGCGCAGACCCCACACCTTTTCCTCTTCTTCTTCGCCGGGTTTCCACTGGATGCAGAGGAATTATTCTGTGGGCAGTCTGCCAGATTGGCAATTTGAAACGCACTGTCTGTAACGGCTGCTGAGGCTGCGGGGGAGTGAAGGGCTGTCATGACGATGACCCCGGGAGGTAATGAGATGCCCCCTAAAGCCGGAATAGCGGAAAAAGTTCCAACGCGTTCTGGGAGATTCATTATCTCTGCTTCAGCAGCGCCGCATTTCAGCTTGTTCATGCATTCTCCTGCTAAAGGTCTGCAGTGTTCGGGGGATAAGGTAGAGAGGAAATTATTATTTGCCATTTGCAGCGACTCTGGCACCATGCCAGGCTTCCCCGGCCTCTGGGAGTCGTTTCTATGCATGCTGGTCCTATTAGGGTTTATTGCCGCTGATTTCCTCCCCCAGAGCATGGCGTTATCGCAGTTCCAAGGGGACATGCCAATTCTGGCGCTGGGGAAAATGGGCGTCGTGATGCGGGCAATCTTGGCAGTCTGTGGAAACGCGCCATTGGTTTTGTAAAAGTTCGCAAAAGACCGGTACCTTTCCATCTCGGCATTATAATCCAAAAGCTGGCTTAATCCACCATCCTGAAGATTATCCTTCAAGAGAGAAAGGTCAATGTTCTGTCCGTTTTCGATGCAAAGCGCATTGTTTATACTCGACATGGCTGAGGCGGGGGGTTGACAAGGTTCACTGGGAGGAATCTGAGGTCTCGATGGCCTTGGTCAAACTGAGGGTGGTTACATGCGATGAGTGACCATCCTGGTTACTGGTCTCCACTGCTGAATTAAGAAATGAAAGAAACAGAGAAAACAACAACAGTTACATATAAACAAGGTAAGAATCCTCACCCAAAAGTACTTTTGGTCTCCAAGTACCTCCACTTCTCCAAATGGGGAATAACTGGGGATTTCAAATTGAATATTTGGGGAGCTGGATCATATCATGTGACATTTTATAACAGATTCATATCCCCCTAAGAATAATACGCGAGTAATAACCCACCAACGTGTCAGTTAAAGAGACAAAAACAGAGGAATGCAAAAAATGGCCGACTTTAAAGATGTTGTTTTTCTGGCCTCTTGGGATTCATTGTTATTTTAGAGGGAAGTCCCGCCACTTATTTTCCCAAACTGAAATAAACAAACAAGACTCATCAATTAAAACATTTAAATGATTTGACATTTAATTTATAAACAACAACATTCCCATAATCAGGAAGTAAAGAATTTTCCTATTTAAATAAAATCCCTGACAACCAACCATGCTATGAAATAGTCAATGATAATTATCCATCTATAACAAGGTGGTCATAATCAGGGCAGAGCTCTGGGTGGCAGGAGACCGCCGGTTACATGATTTCAAATCATCGATCTAATCTAAACGGTTAGAGTGGCCTCTAGACGTTAGCATGGACCCGGCCGCCCCCTAGGTAAATGGAGTATCAGGGCCGGAACTGTTCCATCTACCCAATGACAGACGCTCGCTGAATCTAAATCCAGACCAGGGACCACTCCAACGATGGTGTAAGCCCAAAGGTGTAGGGTGAGCGTTAGGAGGCCTGTGTGAGTGTGTGTGTGTGTGTGTGTGGTATAGGAGCCCCACTTACTCTCCCCACCAGTCTATCTAGATTTGGTTTGCAGAGATAAAAGCCCATTAGACGCACATATCTCTCACATATAGGTCCATTACCACTTTTTCCTCGGTTTTCCTATTTTGTTACTCCTGAAGCTGATGCGTTGCTGGGAACATTAAAGCATCACGCATATCTCTCTCATGCATGTCCATTACCACTTTTTCCTTGGTTTTCCTATTTTGTTATTCCCAAGGCTGATGCAGTTGCTGGAAACATTAATGCTTTTAAGATCACTTCCAAGAGACTTCCTTAAAACGGTCCAGGGTTGTACACAGAAACACTGGCAAAGGACAGATCCCATTGTGTGGCCCTGTGACAGCCATCTGAATTTTGCAGTAGAAGATGCATATTTGATTTCTTGTGAAATAACAGTGAAATAATTCTGGCATGGCAATCTAAATGTGTGCCTATAGTGGCATAGTGGCACAGGCATTAGTGGCAAGCTGTTGACTGTTTGACTGGAATTGTTTAGAGTTTTTTGTTTTCTTTTTACTGACTAAACTTAATATAAACCAGAATCATAATCCACATTCTGAATGTGTTGCTTTAATTTTAATGCTCAATCCCAACCACCAGAGCTAGCCACCAGTAAACACAGAAGCTACCCTTAATGACCGCCTCTCTGCACGGTCATTATTACTTAATCAATTCACCCCCGGAGCGAAATAAGCAGCCCGAAGGCAATCAAGTCACGGACATTGATTTTCAGCCTGTAAACAAAGTTTAGAGAGACAGGAATGCTCAATACTTTAGGAGAGGGTGAGAAAAGAGAGAGAGAGAGAGAGAGAGAGAGAGAGAGAGAGAGAGAGAGAGAGAGAGAGAGAGAGAGAGAGAGAGAGAGAGAAAAGAAGAAGAAGAACACACAGAGTGTGGTGAGTCAGAGAGAATGCGATGGAGAGAGGGAGATAGAGCGAGAAAGGCGAGGGGAGCGTAAGACAAGGGAAAGAGAAGAAAGAAAGTATAGCGACGTCCGATGACGAACCATTGTGCCGCTGCAGCACGGCGCTGTTAATTTTAGCCAGGCTAGTCTGTCGAAGACGTTCAGATCAAAGGTCGGGCAAAGAAAAAGAAATAAACGTGAAGAGACGCTTGAACGGAGGCTCCAATTAAACAACGATCAAAAAATAAATAAAGCTGACATTGCCCGGATTACTTGGTAGCTATTTGAACATAAATAAAAAATCGAGACAGTGAGCAAAGCCGTGCGTAATATGAGGAAAAGGATGAAAAGGAGAAACACTTACCGAGGGTCCTACTGTTGAGAAGAGGCGGTATAGACGCTACCAGTCTGAAACCATATAGCGACACATTACTGCCAATTTCATACGGGGCAAAAATATTGCAAATAAAAAAAATCCAAAGAAGACCCAAACGCACGAGGCGACGGAGACAGGGCGCTCAAAACAACACCATTATTTTTTTTACTCCCGACTTTCTTATAACGTTCACAAAAAGTAGAAAAAAGGGCGCAAAACGCGTGTTAAATATCAAGTAGGCGTGTTGAAATTGCGGAGGGGTTGAGGTGTTTCCTCCTGATCCGGAATGTATTGTGTAGCTTAGTGCTGGCTCGGTCCGCGGCTCCTGTCGCTGCGTGTGGCTGATTGGTGCTGAGGTGAGGAAGCTGAGATGCGGACACCTACTGATCATTGGCTGGAAATTACTATAGAAACACGAGGAGAGCAGGGGAGGGGGATGGCTCAGGGCGCCCTACAGGGAAATATCGTTGGGGAGATGCGACTTAACCTTTTGTCACTTTTTTTCTCTATCTCTCCTCCTCCCTCTCTCCTCTCTACACAATCTTTCTTTTTCTATTTTTTTTCTCTTCCTTCGGACGGTATGACGAAGCATTTAGAGACGCTTGTCATTTGGTCGTGGCGCGTCCTTTAATAAGGATTTGCGGATTTGCGTGAGAGAGGAAAACTTGTCAAATTAATTTAAATGGAGGCGCCCAGTGATTAAGATAAAATACCTCCGTCGGGTTGTTTTTCTCTCCCCTCCTCCTTCCTCCACCTCCTCCTCCTCGCGGAGCGACAGCCGTAATTACTGCGACCTGCGTTCACGACCAGGGGGATTCATCAGGATAATAAATCCTGCCTGCTGGCCACGGCAGCCTTCAGACTCCCACAGGGGAACAACACGGGCGTGCACGGCACATGTACTCCGGGTACCCCGTGTGTAAATACGTTCATTCATAATATTATTAGAAAATGGTCCTCTAACGCCTGGTGTGATGTGATTTTTACTCGAAACTAAAATGGAGAATTAAATTAATGGCTTAATTAATCAGTAATTATGGTAAACTAAGATTTCAATTTGAGCATATTTAGCGCGACTTAGGAAATGCGTCTGCGTATAGGCTAATTCATAGGCTAATAGCGTACTCGTCTCACATGTAGTCCGATACGCTTACTGTTAAACACCTATAACTAAGAGTAAATTGTCTCTAGGTAATACTAGGCTAGCAACCAACGCAAACAGGTAGCCTGCACAAAGATGATTATAACCCCCATACAGTGTAACAAATGTATGTTGATAACAGTTCAAAAAAAGATATGTTGTGCATCCTAAGTAGTAGGCTACCATAGCCTATTATATTCATATGGTTATGATAACATGCTATGATAGAAAATAGTTAAAGACCGTGGGATATCTAATATATGATGAATACAGTAGATTGTAAGCATGCTATTTTGATTTACTGGGAATAAATGGTGATGATGGTGCACCACATTGTCACTATCTACCTGCTTTGGGATTTAATCTTATTGGACAACAAGTTGTTCTTAAAAGGTTTTCTGCGAGTCATCTTTGCATCGCCATGGTTAACAACATTGGAGCAAAGTTAGGGAGCACTCCATTTGTATCAGCCTTCAATGAAGTGTTAGTTATGAAAAAATATGTTTATAGGTTTAATGTAGTTAAAATTGGTCAGTTCAGATAGTTTTGATATCGTATCCAATAGAACATAAAAATGCTGATATTATATTTGAACCACTCTACTAAGGTTGTTGTCTTTCAAAAGATGTGAGGCAGTGACCTTATTTAGTAGATTAAAACATTGCAAATTGAATACAATTTCTGAGTATAGTATAAGCAGTATAGTTTTAACATTAGCTGTAAATATGCATTAAAGTTTCTTGACACATTGGTCAGAAAGTGGCACAATTGGAATTTAACCTTGTTATCAAATACAATGAAATATTGTATTCAAAGCTAAAGCCTCGCATATTGAATTTAACTTCCATACTCCAATCAGAACAAGTCAGTAACTTCCTCTATTCACATTTATGTATTAAATGAGATTGAATGCATTTAAAACCATAATCTGCAGCACTGGAATAACGCGAGAGCAAGGAAAAAAGCACACCTTCTATATTTCGCAATGCTGGGGATTATTTTCATTTATTTAAAGTATTGTTAATCTGGAGGTCAGAGATTAAAAGCCCTGAGGTCCCCTCCATCACCTTTGAACCCTTAACGTACCAGCTGCTCCATTTCCCAGCCTCACGTCTACTGTTCAGAGACCCTGACCCAGACCTTGACCCTGACAACACTGCATACATTGACTTCTTATCCACTGCTCTGTGGTCCAGTGAAGCTGCCCCGGCTGCTCTTCTCCATAAATGGGTTGCAACTTCAGAGCTTAAATACTCATGCATGGGTTACATCCATTTATGGATGCAATACTTTAAAGATTTTAGGACCGCATGTGGAGTTCATTCACAAAAAATACACTCCATCCCATCAATCCCAAATCAACTTAATTAATAAGAAACAAATATATGATATCTCTGCGTATGACCCATCGGTGTGTGTTAATGTTATGTGTGTTAATGTTAGCTATACTATTAATAGTAATTTCACCACAAGACCAATAAAGTATGAACTTTGTGGAAAAATGTGAGCTGACGGTATATATATATATATATATATATATATATATATATATATATATATATATATATCTTCACATTTGTTTTCACCTAAAATGTAATAGTTAGATGTGAAAAAACCTCAGCTTGGTTATTTTATAATACTTTATAAGAGGAAGATTTCTGATGCAAAGCAATGAAACGATGACATGTAGTCATCATAACAGCTGTCATCCTCTGACGGCCCACTGACAGTTGATCAGGTCAGGTTGATAATTCCTGCTTTTTTTTCTAGCACACAGAGACATCCGCCCACCCTCAAATCAGCTCACCCAGAGAGAGATGATGAGTCTCCTTCATGCCTTTATGAGTGGAGAATATTCTGGCACATCTCCGCCAACCCCCCCCCCCCCCCCCCCCAATCGACACTGTATGATACAATGCGGCTGGATCGGCCCTATGGAATAGACAAAGAACTGCATCATGGGATTCTTTGTGAGCGATACTCAACGCCATGATGTTATGACTTCGAGGGTCGTATACTGTCGAATCCTAAACAAAAATGAAATATACCTTAACCTTTGGCTCAACAAAACTTGGTTGCATGAAAAAATGCAGTGACAGTTCTAAACACAACGTCTCCCGATAATGACATGATTTATTACTAAACAAAGATCAAAACACCATTACTACCACTGACATGACCACGGTCCTTTACTTCCGAAAGGGAGGCGTTCCTTGCAATGTGACGTCCAATGTTTACCAGCCTTGGTGAGGCTGTTTTGACGATGACATTGAAATTCTTCAAAACACACGCTACTACCCTGAAAATGTGAATGAACTATTGAGTAATCCTTTTCTTTGTGAAGGAAGCCTCTTTGCAGGCCGTCTGTCTAGCAGACGGCAGTCTGCAGGTCCCCAGGAGCAGTCTTCTGCCTGGAGACTGTATGTGGAGTGTAACTAGCAGGGGGTGCTAGTTACACTCCACATGATTTGCTTATGTGGATGCATTTGGTTTACTGTTCTTCACCGTGGCGTTTAAACTGAGCTCGGCAGGAATGATTTCTTCAGTACATAACAAAGGGGAGTAGAATTTTAGTTTAGGTTAGGGAGCTCGAGTCCCTGCCAAAAGGTGCTAGGTTCAAAGCCCAATGATTCCAGCATACCTGTAGGCATCCCTGAGCAAGATACCTAAAATCTACCAACAAATTAATGACATCAATATATAAATATAATATATCATATAAAGAAATGTTGCTTTGGATAAATTACTGCTAACGGACTACATAGTAAATAGTATTTCCAGTCTGAATATTGTTGGCAGGGCCAAAAATCATGGAAAAGAATCATAGCAAAATCATGGATCAATCAGGATTGTAAAGTTCAATCCATCTGTTTGACTGACTTTGAATGTTTGAGTACCTTTATTCCATACAGCGCCCTAAACACAATCAGAAAATTCCACTCAGTATCTACCCATCGCACATTAAATGTTTCCCTTTTCGTTTGGATCTTCTAAACCTGAATACCCTTCATTAACAGATTGATATATGGGCCAAAACCCCAAATCATATCAAAGTCATAAAAGCTAAGTTATGCAAAAGAGTCCTCTGACCAGAAGGGTGATGGAGGAGGAGGAGGAGGAGAAGAGGAGAAGAGTCGAGGAATAGGAGGAGGAAGGAGGAGGAGAAGAGTGGAGGAATAGGTGGAGGAAGGAGAAGATAGGAGGCGTAGGTGGAGAAGGGAGGAGTAGAGAGGAGAGGAGGTGGAGCAGGCAGGAGAGAGGAGGTGTAGGTCGAGAAAGGAGAAGAGAGGAGGTGGAGGAAGGAGGAGAAGAGAAAATGGGTAGGTGGAGAAGGGAGGAGGAGAAGAGAGGAAGTATAGGTGGAGGAGGAGAAGAGAGGAGTCGGAGGAAGGAGGAGAAGGAGAAGAGAAAAGGTGTAGGTGGAGGATGGAGGAGGTGGAGAAGGAGAAGGCGGTTAATGAGTAAAAGAGAGAAGGAGGTGAAGGTGGACGAGGAGAAGAGAGGAGGTGTAGGTGAAGGAGAGAGAAGGTGGAGGAGTAGGAGGCGTCCCTGGTGGTGGTAGAGGTACTGAGGAGCACTAACACTGCATGTTATGGTAAACAGCAATCCTCTGAGGGCTCTACAGCAGGGAGAGGAACGCAGACAAAGCGTGGTGAGAGAGAGCTGGAGGGAGATGGAGAGAGAGAGAGATGGAGAGAGAGAGGGAGATGGAGAGAGAGAGAGAGAGAGAGAGAGAGAGAGAGGGTGACAGGGCCAGAAAGGGAGAGAAAGAGAAAGAGGGGGAGAGTGTGTTAGAGAGAGAGAGAGAGAGAGAGAGAGAAAGAGAGAGAGAGAGAGAGACTGCAGAAAATAAACTGAGATTACGGGCTTGGCAGCTCCTGGGTTACGGCAGCAACCTTGGCGGTGTTTATTTAGAAACCTGCCTCGCTTCCCTTCCCCGAGACATAATGTATGGCGCCCTCACCTCGCGCACATTATTCGCCCCGCTGCAACATGGCTCATATCGCGTCCCGGCTTCATCCCCGTTGCTGATTTACCGAGCGCAGCCTTCCCTGGCCACCGCCGGTTAATTGCGGTTGCGCGGAGCAGCGTTAATTATCCAGTTAGCTGCTTCCCCCTGACAGGGCCCCAACACCGTCGGAGCCTCCCGGGTAAAACGGTTTGGTAGGGATGAGGACGGCTTGACAAAACAAAGGCCCTCAGCAGGGAGAGGTGGCGGAGGTGCACTGAGTGTGGGATCTGTCCTGTGGGTGTGAGGGAAACATTCACACGATGTGGGTTGGTTCAGAGGGTGAAATGAAAAGGGATGGTGAAATGTGGATCCCATTGATGAGTCTTCCACTCTGCACTGTCTCATTATATGGCAATCAGTGGAATTAATTTACATCTTTTTATTTTAGAACGGCACTCGAAACAACGCTAAATGAGGCTGAGAAACGTCAGAGAGTGGCCACGCTGAAAGTTTAAATGGTGTGAAACCTAGTTGGAAAAAAAACTTTGGGAATCGGAAAGACATGGGAAAGTGTAAATGCTTTTCAACCCCAAAACAATGTCGAACTATTTCGAATCTCATTTGGACTCACGGGCGAATCCATCAAATCAATAATATTTACTGTTATCACTTCTTGAAGCTCTAAATTCGTTCAAGCGTTGGATTGATCCAACAAAAAAAGGGGTCGTGAGATGGGATTGGACGCCGCCGAGTTTAGTTGGACCCCACTGATGAAATTGATGTTGCTATTGTAATTCTGCTACGGTTTATTCTAGTGGTCCATCCTTCACCATTTCAGGAAACACAGCGATTGTTTGTGACAGTTGGTTAGCCTTCTCCTCCACCGTCTATTGTGTTCAACAGTCAACCAGGCAGCAACCACTCATCTATTCCTGTCCTAGACCAAGGTTGTGATAAGACGTACAATACGTTTTTCTACATAGGTAGCCTAAAGCCAAAAATGGCTGTAAGTAATTATTGAAACATATATATGTTTTCCAAAAAACGTGGTTAACACTGTTTTACAAGATCCTGATTACATTTTAAAGCTATTAGAAATTGCAACTCAAAAAACCTTAAAAACTCCTAATACAATTCTGTCAGAAATCATGTGATTTATAGATTTAGACATTTATTGCATGGAATGGTAACACACTTTAGTTTGATTGTATGGTTCAACTCTTTTCTGGTGCTCCCTGCCGTAGGATTTAAAGCATGACATACAGATGTCAGATACAGAATACCAACTGCATACAAACATACGACAACGGGGAGCACTTTACAATCCCCCATTGGAACAAGAGATATCTCAACCCATTGTGTAGATTACATACAATACTGAGCAGAACCAAAGCAAGTGGAGGCTGGGATGGTGAAACACAAAATTCAACTTCGTACACTTTACACAGTGTGTGTTTTCAGACGGAAGGTCTTAAATTGACCGCCTATCAGTTTACATATATTTGATTGGACCACATTAGCTGTCAGCTGATAGGCACGCTTTACTTGAGTGTCCTGGAAGAACTAGCAATGCAAAATCAACGTTTACAAAAATGAATGGAAGTAACATTTTTGAAGAGCGTGTTTTAAAAAAAATAGCTACTAACGTAAAAAGCTATTTTATCGACGTGGTTCAAAAATAACTATCAAAAAACAATACCAATCCTCCTATACAATATTCTTCAGGTTTAAGAATCAAGAATAGGCCTGTGCGTTTTGGAGGTGTGTGTTTTGACAACCACATTTGGTGCTGGCATGTTAGCATGATCGCGCGTGAGTGGGTGAGCGAGCAGCCGTTCTGTAACCAGAGCTATCTCCGCCACACCGAGCAGAATCAATAAGTCGCGTTCAGAATGTGCCTCTCCTCTAAGCAGCCATAACAACCCCGGTGTGTCTGCTCTTAGCCTTCTCACAGTCTAGGGTTGCTGGTGCTACCAGTGCAGCCACACCATTGGACCATGAGAAGACCAGTTTAGCTAGCTCTGTGGCACTAAGGATGTATTGTAAGGCGCTTTGGATAAAAGCGCCAACCAAATGGCTTATATTTGATATATTTACTTTTTATAGGATATCTGGCATTATAGGACGTTGTTTCTAGCGAATTTCTTCGTAAAATTGTATTTGATAAATGCACTCTGTTGAAACACAAGGTTGGAATTATATGTATACACATTACATTCTAAACCTTCAATAGGCCATTCTTTTTGGGCTTTTTTTCAATCAAAGGAAGTCCAACGAGAGATAAGATGTGATATAAGAGATAGAGTGACACCCTCCTGACGGCATGTTTGACCTCTTCTTGATGGAAGCACAAGACACTGCTTTAAAGAAGGCTTGCAGGTCAACCATGATGGAATAAATCTAAGTGAAGTTCTACCCAAAGTTTTACCACTATTACAACTGCTGCAACTGCTGATACTACAACTCATAGTACTAGTAGTAGAAGTAGGAGTAGTATTTCAATAACGGAGAATACAGAGCCTATGAATAACGATTGATATTTGTATTTCTAAATGGTGACATCCAAATAAACTAGATCTACAACAGACAAACTAAATTAGAAAGCTTGTATAACTAAGATTCACACCTTGTTGGTATATGAATCTGTCTCTAGCATAAAAGAGGTAAATCAAGGTTATAAAGAAAAACAACTTCTCTGTGTAGTATCATCGACATGCTATTTATAGCTACTTGCATGGAACAACTTCCAATAACCGATCAGAGTCAAGCTGTAGTTTTTTCATTGATGATTCTAAGATTCCTGTATGTGTTTTGTTTTTCTATTCACTTCAATATGAAGAGATTGGACGAATATAAAGATGAGCACAAATATGGGAATGAACAAAAGCCCCATAGAGTCATCAGCATTATGGAGATAAACATCCCCTATGCTCAACCATAAATAATCTTAAAATAGGATTCACTGTAAATCTGAAATGGCCATAGAGAATACAGATGACAACTATATGAATATATGGTCCCATTTCAAATTAGAATCATTCTGCTGGGCACAGGACTGAACCAGTATCAAAACAGTTTTTATACGTCAAAAAATAAGTGCAATATTAGCATTTGTATTTTCAGCATTTGAACAATGCAGGGAACCTGTTTATCGAGTATCCACCATTATCTACGTGGATTCACAATAATAACAACAATAACGGCTCTGAATTTGTCTCAGCAAGACATGGTGGGGCAGAACACTAGAAACCAAAGCCCTAAGGTGTCAGCTTAAAGGCGGAAAAAAACAAAAATAAAACAAAAATAAATAAGAAGAGGCTTGTCTATAATGCAAACACGCTAGGCGAGCCAGCGGTGGTGGCTCTGGCGGGGCTAAAAGTGTCAGGGAGAGGGGAACCGTAGCCAGACACATTACAAGGCTCTCTAATGAGAGAGCCGCTCTCTCCCTCCCCGCCTCTCTCTCTCACTCACACTCACACACACACAGCACCGCATCACCACCTCCCTGCCTCCCTCGCCTCCCTGCCCACCCTCCCTCCCTCCCTCCCTCCCCCCCATCCCCACTCCCCCCGACCACCGGAGAACAACGCGTGGCTGGAATTAATTGAGAGGGCGATGATGGCGAGCGAGCTCACGAGCAGGTCATTACCGCACGCCTGCGCCGCGGGCTGGAGCGCCCCAACGCCACGCTGCTCGCACAATTCCCATGATCCCTCAGGAGGAATAGATAGCGGGAAAGGGGGAGGGGGGGAGGGGGGGTGGGGAAGGGAAGGGAGGGGGGTTGGGGGATGAAATAGGGAGGTGAGTAGAACTGGAAGGAGGGAAAAGGAAAAAATGGTAACAGGAGTTGAGCAGCCATTTCTTTGTTAGGGAGATGGGAAAAGCTGCATTTTAGAACTGTTTGCTACATATATGATTTACAAAATATATTGTAAATGAATAAATATGTAGTTATTATTATAATGTTATGTTAAAAAATTGTCAATGAGTCCATTGCTCTTTTGTTTATTGTTTCATTGTTGAGACTGGATTTATGCTTTTCCCCCCCTGTGTGATTGCTCATATAGCCATACAGTACAACCTGGAATATTACGATAATATATAATATGGAACATAACATTATAGGAAATATAACTGGACTGAGATATTTCAGAGAAGCCTCATTCTTGATATCATTGAGCTTATGTCTAAAGCACATGAACAAAGATCAATTTTATATTTAATGTAAACGTTACAAATAAATTAAAAAACAATCTGTACATGCAGATATGCAAAATATGAGAATGCTGTATTATTGCTAGTGGTTTTGTCGGTTATCTTTTTTCACATTTCATATATTGATATGCTTCATAATCAAAACAACAACGAAAGCTAAGGGTTGTATTTAGTGCTATTAACGTTAAAATATCTTGCTCTTTGTCACATCCTTTGTGTGGTGGCGGGTCTGGTAACAGAAAACAGCTCTGGAGAAACCCAGCAACGTCAGATTAAATACATTGGACACATTGCCCTCTAGTGGCTCTTTACAGAATGGCACGCAAACAATAATAAGCTATCGCACACCAATTGGAGTTTGTGTGGTTTAACAAAAGTTAAAAAGGTTACTGAGATTAATTCCACACTAGCAGAAGCCCGTTTTTGTTATGGAAAAAAGGCTGAAATAAAGCAAAACATTTAATCTTATTTTAATGTTAATTTATCTTAATAGGCTAGCATTTAGATTAATTGACTTCACAACCAAGCCTTTTCGCAGGATTCTGTTGTTTGTAGCAAGTCAAGAAAGAGAAAAGACAGTTACACAGCCAAATCATTAGTGAGATGATTAAATTAAACACATATGTATCTATAAACACTATATGGTATTCTGTGCACATGTATGCCATATGTATATGGCTAAACTTTTCAATCAACGATGTCTCCGAAATCACCATCTCAGATTTGCATTGCAGTCTCTTCTGCAGCATGTAAACACATTTATGCAAATGACTGTAGCTTGTTGTTGAGTTTTGAGACGACGGAGTGGGTGGTTGTGCATGTACACGCATGCACATAAAAAAATACATATATATACATATATATATACATATATATATATATATATATATATATATATATATATATATATATATATATATACACACACACATATACACCACACGCACATATATATATATATATATATAGGGAGAGACGTGGGCAGCAGAGGTGACCAAGGGCAGAGCCAAGGACTCGACCCAATCACTTAACAGGCTGTAGAAAGTGCTGCTGTGTCGAGGAACAGCTGTCAGCCCCGCGCGCCCCCCCACTTCTCTCGATTCCCAGCGTCACCTTAATTCGTTTTAACGACTCCCCCACAGGTTCCACTGTGCGAACGCTTCAATGATCATTATTTTTTCTACCAGTAAATTATTATATATATTTTTTCCAGTTTTGTTCATGACAATTAAGGTGAAACGGCGCTACGAGCGGAGGAAGCTTCTAATCAGCCAAAACAAACAAGCATAGCGACGACAGCTATCCACCGCTAAGTGCGTGTCACGCCACCGCGCGTCAGTGACAGGTGAGGGGATGACTTCACGTGGATGATATCTGCACACACTCCCCCCAGCTGCCTGCTATTGAATAGATAAGCAACTGCGCACGCAGCTGTGCGCTGAGCGGCCCAAGCACAGTAGTCGGCCCGACAGGTTCCCGTCTGGTAATCAACCGTCTCACCATCTTAATACAGCGACTGTTGTGTGTTGTATGGAAATAAACTATCATTGTTGCTGACCTAATGTAGCCCGCAGATGAACCACTGATTGTTTTGTCCCAAGTGGTTAAGGAACTGTATATATTGTCCCATAGTTAGAATTCTATAATCTATCTGCATATTGTCAGAATCAAATATTTTAGATTTTGGACATTTACTTCGATGTCTTCATTTAACCAATCCTTGTTTTTTCAGCAGTATTGCTAAGCACCGTAAACAAGCATGTGTTTGGAGTAACCTGTGGTATTGTTATCTGTGTAAATGCCATGTCTGCATTAGAAGAACAAGGAGCAGCAGTCATCGATGTTCGATCAACTGCCTGACTTTCACACTGGTTATAGATATAGGCAGCGGTAAGGGCCAACATCTGTCGGTATGACCCAGTGTGTGCAGGACACAGAGGACTGGCCCACAGCCTGGCTCTCACAGGACCGCTGTGTCGGGGTGTGAGACAAGTGGCCAGACAGTCGCGTGTCAGCTGTCTGCACTTGAACCCACAGCGTTTCTGCTGTTCCCCATGGAGGAGAACACACAAGTGTTAACTCATGACATGCTCATGAGTCAACTGTAAGTGTGTCACCGTGTGCAGTGCGAGATGTTGGTGCCAGAAGTGGCATCAGATTATGAAGGCATGCGATGAGAAAATAAAATGCTCGCTCCTTTAGATCCTCCTATAATTATTGGCTGATAACTGTGTGATTAAAAATATAACGGAAAGAACGATACTAAATTGGGGATGAGAGAAGAAACCCTAACCTTCTTATCCATATGGGATTATTTCTGAATATACAATCCACTGACAAAAAATTGATATCAATAATTATGAATTGCAAACTCCTGCAGGCCTTCTTTACTTAGGGTTAGAAGATAAGGGTCTCCAAACACAGAAGAGGAAGTATAGTGGGCTGCTGCTGCTGAGTTCTGTTTTTATGAAGCCATAGAAAGCATGTGGATCTGGAACAACTCAATACAATATAGTTGTCCTTTGGTCATTGCTAGTATACAAGTACATTTTCATCTTTAAGAATGAAACGTTTTTACAAATGCTACTTAAAATAGCCCCTTTTAATCTTTGAACACATAAGCCTCTATTTTGTATCCTGCAAACTAGTGTTGGATTGTAAAATGCAATAATTTGATCCGATACATTAACCTTAAAAAAAGCATGTGTATTAATTATTTTATTGCTTCGCAATAACAAAAAAGGAATAAAATTCCAACTGTTGGATAAGTCATAAAGACCTGTTATAATCTCCGATTCCTGTATCAAATATACAGCAGCGTATACCAATTTAAATTTCTCATACTCCACCACCAGGTGTCACTGTCTGCCCCGACCCAAGATGCGGTTGCATTTATCGTATATGGGTTGCATGTTCTATCACTAGTATTGGACACTTCCAAGGATTAACAATCCTGGGAAACCTCTGTGATTTCCCTGTAGCGTAGATGCAGCATGTTGTTTTTTATTCAACAAGGGAGATACTCCTATCGTCAAAGTGGATGCTGTTACTGTGGAATTCATTACCTCCTACTCAAGTAAAAGTATTAAAATAATTCATAAGGAAGCGTCATTTTTTTCTGGTGGCAGTGTGGGTGCATAAACCTGTTGGTTGAGACAAAGCCAAGGTTGATGAGCCGGTTTTAGTCTCTTAACATATCTCTTATTGACAGCAGTATTTAACCTTTCCTGTTTAAAAAAGCCTTTCAGTAAAAAAAATTAAGTGAGTGAAAATAGAGACAAACTAATAAAAATGCTGATATTGAATTTTCCGTAGTACCTCAACATTGCACTCACAAACACACATGTGTATCCAGGGCATTGTACCTCAGTAAAACAACAACCACCCTACAGCATATTGGCCCCTGGCAGGACACAGCAGTGTTTGTCACAAGAGCTCCAGGAGTAATCATATAGGTTAGAGTAGGAGGAGAATCCGCTCCACACAGCTGGTTAAGAGGATTTTTCCCAGGCTCAATAGAGGCCTGTTGTATGGAGGCTCTGGCTGGGAGGCTGGGGGTTGGCTGTGACGGCAGGGGCAGAAGCACCTGCAGACAAACGTGCGGGAAAGTGCCTCCCAGAATCAGTGGGTCACCCGTGGAACAACGGTGGGCAACTGATTGGCCTTATCCCACACTGCTGGGGCCCACGGTGGGCTCTCAAGTCGACTATTAGATAGCGACAACCCCGACAGCCCCTGATATCAGGATAGCGAGAAAGATGGGCCTTAAGTCATGAGAACTGTGGAGGAAAACAAACGCAGATGACCGCAGAAGCCGCTAAACAAAAAGCAACGCAGGCGTCCAGTGAAAGAATGTAGGAAAATGTAACTCTCTGTGTTTTCACACACCCATATCTTCTCAGATTATTGTGCAGAATCTTTTAGATTACTCTTTCTCTCCCTCGATCTCTCTAACCACCACGACCATTAGAATTCTCTCCCACCCCCTGCCCTCCTCACCCAGGACCCCTGCGGTCCCTTCAACAATACGGCCACGCGAGAGCCCCACTAACGACTCTCCCTTGTCCTGTAAGATAAGCACGGGAGGGTGGGTCAACAGTAGCCCGCATTTTACCCACGCTGTTGTTGTGCATTGGCCTGAGAGGTGGATATCCAGTCACTCGTCACACGTAATTTATGTGGCTCTATGTGTGTGTGTGTGTGTGTGTGTGTGTGTGTGTGTGTGTGTTTGTGTGTGTGTGTATTTGTGCCTGCAGGGGGTTGTAATTTGCCTCTGGCGCTCCAAACTAATTGCGCCGGTGATTGGGCCGGGATGAACTCTGAATAAACTCCAACGACCATGATCCTCCAGGGTGGTAGCCATAAAAAGCAGTGCAGAGTTGTGACCTGATGGTGTGTTCCTGAATCCTCGGCGCCAGCCTTCCGAGTTGCACTTTTGACGTCATTTCCGGTCTTCAAGCATTTGTAGCGTTCCTGTTAGTCTTTGTGATTGTGTCATGAAATTGGCTAGTCATTTTTTATTGTTAGCTACATTAGCCTCTTTAGCAAACCAGCCCAAAACCAAACAACACAACTTTACAATGTATTGCACGCACAGCAAGACCATGCAATGTATAAATTGTTGACTGGAATAAAGTAGCAATGTAATCAAGTGTGTAAGAGCATTTAAAATCAGCATTAAAATGACCAATGTGGTACAAATACAAAAAAAAAAACATCTCTTCACGGGCGCAGCCATTTTGTTGAGAGCGTCATCACTGCTCTCGGTCTACTCTCAGATTTCCGAAAGTTGAAGACAGAAAGGTGGAGTGCCTCAGAGAAATGCTGCAAGAAAGCTGGGAGATCTTCGACTTTCGACTCTGAAGCCTGGCGTCCGAGGATGGAGGAACACACCATGAGTTCTGTGCATCGGCAAGCAAATATTTCCTAATGTGCTATAATAGCCAATACTAAAGGCAGAGCATAAGGGGTTCTCAAACAATACTAGGTTCACATGGAAGCGAAGGAGTCAAAGAGTTCCTCTGAGCAGCACAGTGGCTTTGGTTTGTAAATCATCGGTGTTAAGATAACGAAACCAGCAGGCCCTATACGTGCTGACCCTCGCACCCCTCAAATAAACAGTTGTGCTCTAAACCCACCACCCAAGCCCGGCTTGTGCCGAGGTGTGAATTCAGTCAGGTGGCAAGTGTGCCTGTATTTTGATTGCCCTAAATCACTAGAAGGCCTAACTTGGCAGAAGAGGGAGACAGCAGCCCACGCCCCCCTCCTCCTCCTCAAGTCCCCACCAAGGGCTCCCCCTCCCATCCCCGCTAAGCTAGGAAACCCAGATAGTGTGTGATTTACGCCCAGGTGGCTCTCTAACGAGCCGCGTATCTCCGTCAGAGCGTGCCTCCCCCTAGTTGTTTTAAGGTAAACCGCAAGGAGTAATTAATTTAGGATTATTTCTATTTACTTGTACTTCACTCATGGAATCTACTGGGTCACTTCCAAAAGCCTTAGTGGTTGTTGAACACCATCAGGTATGCCATCTAAATAAACACTATCATTAGTAGTTTAGTAGTAGTAGAAGTAGTAGTAATAGTATTATTACACAAACAATACACATGATCATTGTGTTACGGCTACTGTTATCATGTGTGTCACGGTACACCGTTGTAACCATTGACAACACTACGCTATCTAACCGTTTCTCACTTGGCATCCTGATGTTTCAAAAAAAATTGTACAAGCAAGTTAATGTTCTATATTTCGGCATTCGCCAAAAGGTGCACGTGTAGACAGAGAGGATTTATTTTATACACTTACATTAACTCATGACTACACCCACCAGTAGATTTAACACCATCTGCGCAGTTCTTCCATGAAACAATTCAGTTTGCTGTGATGGCTTGGGGGCATTTTAAGAGCTGTTGTTATTGAAAACGAGAGAAAGAGGAGGTTTTTACAGGTAGTTGAGGACTTTCATTTTTAACTGCTTTTGGACTGGGGGAGGGCGGATGCAGGGATTTAAATAGGCAAATGTGTGGTGACAAGCCAACCTGTGACAATGCAGACAGAGAGGCTGTAGTTACCATTCAGCCTGGAAAACAAAGACACGCACACACACGCGGTCTTAGGGGTCAGCGGAGCAGGCGGGAGCCGGGCTAACGTCTATTCTCCAGGGAGCTCTCTGGCTCTCTCTGACATCACCTCTTTCTCCTGTTACTAATGATCTCCTTACACACTGTTGGACAAACTCTGATATGTCCCAACACTCTCGTGTCTGGAAGGAGACCCAACCGGTGTGCCTGGGACACCAAAGAAAGAATGTGGTTTATCTCAAGGCTTCTGCGTTTAAAGATTACAAGGTTATTATTGAGAACATAATAACCACTGTTATTTATGTGGTGCATTCTGAAAAACAAAACTCTTTAGGGTTTCAAATACATTTTTCCGTCTCATTCTAATGGTCTTTCTTTCTAAAGATAATGCAGAACAAGAAGCAGCCACCCACGGCACTTCCGCATAAATAGAAACCGCACTCTGCAAAGCTAGAGGTCAGAGTGGAAACCCTTCTTCTGTCTTTGTGTGTGTGTGTGTGTGTGTGTGTGTGTGTGTGAGAGAAGAGAGAGACAGCCAGGCTCCGCCTCCCTGTCACTGAGTGACTCCCTTCCCCCCACACCGGCTCAAAACAAATCTCCTTCTCTCTGCTCAGAGCCTGAAACTATTGAGTCAACAAATGTCAGTGAGGCTAAGCAGAAACCCAATGCAAAAAAGAAAGAGGTGGGGTATTCCTATTTATTTATTTTTAAAACTTGGCCCTCTTTTAAAGTTTAAAATAGGCCACCCCCCCCCCCCCCCCCCCCCCCTCCCCCCCCCCCCCATTGGACTGTTATACAAGGGGGAAAAAAGACAAAAAAGAGAAAGAAAGAGCCAGGACTAAATAGATTCTTGGCTGTGTGTGTGCATACCATGGGCTCTTGGGTTCAGAGATAAGAGGCTCGGGGCCTTCAACTTTCAAACAAATGATAGCCACAAAGCACACATGTGCTCCAATCCCCTTGCCTTTCTCTGCGTCCTGCTGCACCCGGCAGAGTAAACTATTTACAATCGATATGTGATGTGCATTTCACAGGACATTCAAGTCTACAGGGTTGATTAAAGAATAGAAAAGACATGCACCCCGCATTATAAACGATACGGAAGTGAGTGGAATGAGTTTGTTTCAGATGCATTTCAGATGCATTTCAGTGCATGACCTTGTGACATGCAGAGAGAGGGGGAAGGGGAGGGGCAGGGTGTGACCACGGTATCGTGTGTGTTATGATTGTGTAGAAGCCAGGCAAGTCCCCCTACTTTTTCGGTGCAGTAATCCAACAGCTAAACGGCGGTGTGGAAACACACACAGCCGCCCACCTGCTCCCTGGCTCCCTGTTGACGGCCCCACGTGGCCGACGTCAACAGAGAGCTGGCCCCGGCCCGCGCTGGGAACGAAGGCTGAATGCATGACGGCTTTAAACACACACACACACACACACACACACACACACACACACACACACACACACACACACACACACAAACGCACACACAAGACCAGAGGAGAATCTGCCGCCGTCTTCATAAAGAAAAAAGAGAGGGAGAGAAAGATAAAGAGACAGGAAGAAAGGTTGGGCAAGGCCGTTTGCGCGGGACAAGCTGTTGGGAGTTAAATACATAGCCTGACCGGTAGAACCGGCGCGGCTGGAAGGCATCTGATGGCGACAGTTAAATCTTTCCATATAGTCAACACCGGAACGCCCCAGTGAGGGAGGGGGGGGGGGGCAGGGGGGTTAATGTACGGCAGCTCGGGGAGAACATAGTTGAATAACCAGGAAGTGCATAGAATGAGAGATTAAGAGCGAGAAGAGAAGAGAGAACGGAAGGGAAACAAAATCCCTTAGTCACTTGTCTTCCTGTCTGAGAGCAGTGGGAGGAGGTGGGGGCGTTGGGAGCGGGGGGGACATCCTTTTCAGCTCGACCAGTCAGACAGTACCAGTGCAATGTTCAATTTAAAGGTCTCCGGTGGGCGGAGTCTGGGGGCCGCCCTGGATGGGAATCCAGTCCGGGTCTTGTGAACGGCTGTAATAGTGTGCACTATTGTGTGCGGCTGAGGGGAGATAGAGAGAAAAAAAAGGAGGGAGTGTGTAGAGAGAGAGAGGGTGCGCGCGAGAGAGAGAGAGAGACGAGAGAGATAGGGGGGGGAGAAAACCTGGCTCTTTGTGTGGGAAAGGCTCAGCAGGAAAGTGATTTTGTGATTATTTTTCAGTTTGCCAGCAAAGCGGAGGCTGTTCCCCCCAAGCAAGTCCACTCTTCTCCCTTTTTGGAGCCTTGTCTCTCCCTTTTTTATCTTGTTCTTTACACGCCGGAGAGAGAGAGGGACGTGCACACGGGGCTGCTTCACCGACCGGACCAACAGCGACACCCGGGCTTCTCCTGATGGTGAGAGGCGACGTCAGACTGGTCTCCATGAATATTGATGTGGAGTATGGTCTGTTTCATAGAAGAACAGAAGGAGGCAAGATGGCTACCCTTTAGGATTTGTTAGAGAACAGAACCGGCCGATTTTGTTGGATTTTTCTACAAAGTGGGAGTACACAAAAAGAGGTAAGGATTTTATAGCGCAGAGTGTATACTCTCTGTTTGAGCTCTTTTGCTCTTTATGTTTCCATAGATTGGGAGGGTTTCGTTCTTTTTTTTTTAAAGCCAAGGCACTTCCCCCAACCGTTCAGGCAACAGAATGAGAAGTGGGCTTATTTCATAAAGGTCTTCCAACATGGCTGACCATTTTCATTCTCTTTTCTCTTGTTCCCGTTACCTTGTATATGTGAGAGGGTTTGTTCCTTTTTCAGCGTGTGTTTCCACGAGCGCCGCGCTCACTGTGCACACTTGCTGTTTTTTTGGAATGCCTCTTGAACAGAAAATGGCCTGCTTAGACTGCCTGATAAGGATTTCTTTTTCGTCTCTCTTTCTCTGAAGCACTATTACTGATGTTTCTCAGTAGCTATGTAGGGTGTGCTTCTATCTCAGATTTCCTTTTATTTGCCCTATTACTAGAAAAGAGTACTGTGTATATTGTAGTAGTAATCTAGCGTTTATTCCCGTGTGCTTCTGTCACATGTTTAGAATAATATGGGACATATTATTCATAACTTAATAAAAATGTCCCTTAACTAACTAATTCTGTTTACCAGGAGATATGCATAATAATGCTGGTGGAAGCCTTACTTATTTATATAACATGTTCCACAGTGCTCTTCTCCTTGGTGCCTACTCATCAATAAAGAAGCAGTGTAAAAACATTTGTTTAAAAGCCTACCTAGATCTGCTAATGTTAGCAGTAAGTTTACATTGTACAAATACATAGCATTGGTAACAGTGTGTGTGTGTGGGGGGGGGGGGGGGGGGGGGCAGCAATACCTCCTGGCTTTGTGCATCACCCTGAATCAGCTTTCATCGTGATCACCCCCAAATGACAGGCAGACACAAAGGCAGCCCCGGTCCCAAGGAGGGCATGAAGACAAGAAGAGAGTGGAAGAAGGATAATTAATATTATAGCAAGGAGCACAGAGCAGGTCAAGGTCAGAAAGTGCTAAAGGAAATGAAACTCTATCCTACTGCCCCATTTGATGGGGGAATCTAGCATGGCTTGTTTTGTTTTTTTTGGATACCAGGGGGGGGAAACGCAAAGTTGACTAACTTTATAGGAACAGTAGATCTTATTTCTCATACAAAGTTGACAGACTGCTGACTTCTTAATGATATAGTAGATAGAGTATAGTGAATGAGTATAGTGTATGATAGAGTGCAATGATAGTATTCCTGCTGTGTGCAACTGCGGTGTGCAATTAGGTCAGTGTAGTGAATCTACAGCCTTGAAACTGCCAAATAGTAAGCTTACAAACGGAATGTTAATGCTATAAAAGGTACCCAGGAGTATTATTCATACATTTCATGATAACTGATTATTTGATTTGAAATACACTAAAAAGGCGACGTTGTTGTTGTTGTTGATTTAGTTAATAATGACTTCACACATGTAACTAATAGGTCATTACCATTGCCACTTTAAATAACACTGTAAAGTGGTCAATGAATGCATCCTTTAGATTAACATCATGGTGGGAGATTGTGAGAGATACCATCTTAAACCGTGTGTATTTGGTTTGTGTATTCCAGCCCCAGTTAGGCCTGCAGTTAAATGCTAACCAAGAAACGCCTGGAAGGGGGGTCATCAGGTGGTCTAAATGGCCTAATAGTTGAGCTTAGTTGTAAAAATCCCTAATGCATTAACATTCTCATGCATTTACATTGAGTAACATGAGATCACTGCTTGGTGAAATAAATGACAGAAGACCTACAATATATAGGGTAGGGACAGGGCAGTGGAGTTCCACAGAACAGAATAAAATGGTACATGGTTTTGCAGATGACCACTAGGGTAGCATTTTATCCATGAAAAACCTTGAGTTTCTACACTGCATTAATTATGTTAGTTAGGGTTTGTGTGTAATTTGTTATTCGGAGCATGTTGTGCCTTTATAAGAAATTAGGTACGCTGCAATTGAATAACACTGGGCTACATCTTTGCGAGCTCTGAACTATCACCGTCACATGGTCATTCGTTGCCGTTGTAAGACTACGGCATGGTTTTGTTTTGATGTGACGAGCATGGCTATTGAGTGTGTAGTGTCAACACCAGAGAGTTGGCGGGGGCGTGCTCGGCCGCCCCAACTCGCCGGGAGCATGTGACACAAGAGATCAGTTTTTTAAGGTAGCCTGTTTCAACCGGTTAGTTTAACAATTTTAATTTTTTTCAGTTTGTGTGTGAGTGCTTGTGTGTGCCTGAGTCACCTGTACCGTTTTTTAATATCTGCCATGCTTCTTTAGGAGACTGTGATCAGTCAATGAGGAGGGTGTTTGCTGTATTGTAATGCCAAATTCTTTCTATTGCTGTTTGATTACCCTAACTACTATAGGCACATTGCAAGATACATTGATATGAAGATTTAATATGACCGGCTTTTAACAAACTTGTTTAAATGTTTAAATTAGCGTGCCAGGTAGTAGTAGCAAAACCTTAAACTCCCATTACCAGCTGGGAGGTTATTCACAGGTGACATCATTAGTGTAGTACAAACTCACACAACCTTCCCATTGACATGGTTACCATAGTTTCCATGGTATCCTGACATGACTGTTGCTTCATCAACCCTAGCAACGACGAGAGTGAGTGCGTCTCCAATGGGGGGTTGCAGGGGGAGCTCCGGCGGGGGGATGGGGCACCTACAGATCAATCAAGCTGCTCACATCCATCCACACTCACTGATAAAGCCTAGCGGTCAGGCTTCTCCCTGGTCGTGGCTGAAGACCCTTTTATGTTACTCCAAGAGTAAGAGACAATATCACCTTTGGGAAGAATGTCCAGTTGCCATAGCGTTCAACAACAATGCAGTCCACTGACAATGCTCCCCCTGACCCCTGACCCCCACTCCTCCTTTACTTGAGCCCACGCATCATATTTCGACCCCTTGAGCACGGTCTCAGAAAGGAAACACAACTGGTTTGGCAGTTGATTTGGACATTTTAGATTGGGCTACCTCTTGCTACATGGCCTTGCCCTGGTTGCTGTTGTTTTTTTTAGCTCAGGCGGTTGAGTTTGACATTTTAGATTGGGCCACCTCTTGCCGCATTGCCTTGTTGTTTTTTTTAACTCTGAGACGGTTGAGTTGGATATTTTAGATTGGGCTACCTCTTGCCGCATGGCCTTGCCTTGGTTGTGGGGTTTTGCACCTTGAGACAAAATGGCGAGCTATTTATTGTGCGGTATTGATCTTTTAAATATTGATTTTTTCCTTCTTTCCTGCTAACGGGGGTTGTTGTTGTACAGAGGGAGAGATGCAGTGACCCACTGGGAGACTGGTGCAGTAGAAACCTGTAACAGTATATTGTAGATACATCCATTAAAAATACTGAGAGGAAGATTATACAGCCTTGTGCCTTTAGTGAAAACATGATCGTAGCCTTATATTTACCAGGTGGTATTGGACCAAAAGCTTTTATTTAGTGCAACACACACGCACGAGATTAAGAAATGTGGATGCATTTCTTAATCTCTTAAGCATTCACACCTAAACCAACTGCCAAATAAGTCCCCTATTAAGACACCAAAGAAATGCAAATGCCAAAGCACATTCCAAATCTAAACCGGGATGACCAATAGTCCGTCCTGCTGTGTTGGCCTCGCCCTGTGATTATATCATATGGGCGATAAGGTGGTTAGAGTGGCACGGGATAATTATGAATGGTTTCTTGGTCCTGGCGAGTATACATTTAAATATGGACTGATGGATGTCATGCTTTACCTCAGGCTTTACCTCTTAAAACTTAAACGTGGTTAGTGAATAAGGGGGAGAGAGGGGCAGGAGACTCGGAAGGCTTTTCCCTCCACGTGAGCGTCGCACGTGGCTGCTCTGTTTGCAAACACTATTCTGGCATTCCGTAGTGCGATACCGAGTCAGCCGTTACGCAAGCGCCGCTCCCCGATGCGCACAGCATCATCGCTGTCCGGGCGCCTCCCGGTCATGTGAGCTCCTGATGTCGCAGCCCTGTTTGAATGCAGACACCGGTTCTGACACCAGATGAGAAAAACGTTGGCGCCGCAGAGTTAGGTCAACGTTAAGGGACTAACTTGTCAACAATGGAGCCGGCAGCTTCGAAGCAGGTTATTGAGGTGTATGCCTTCAAAGGCCTAAACACAGTTATATTTCGAGGAAAAACTGCATACATTTCACCATGAACAGTTTTTAGATCGGAGGGCAGATGGGTAAGGCAATCAGGGCTATGTTTGTAGAATGACTACAGAAGGTTTAACAATAAAGTCACCATTGTCGATGGTTTCAAACCTCTCAGGGCTATTTCAATTCAGTTTTTCTCCATCGAGGAAACCTTATTCAAGGGAAGTTTTGTACGGTTAAAGTATAGCTTATATGTAAGTAGATCGGGAACAGTATAGGAAAATAAAAAAGCTCTATTTCTATATAAAGAAAAAGTAACAGAATATAGACCAATGAATATCCACAGGGTCCATAATCAAACTTTCGTACTGTGAAGCCTTTTTTGGTCACACTAAGAAAAACCACGGTATGTCTTTAAAAACATTTAAGGTGATTTCAACAACGGTTGCAAAGAGATGATGGAAATTCTGAAAGCTCTTCAGGGTTCAGGGGGGTTTTTGTGGGCTATGCAGTGGGTGATAAAAGCTTTTTTGTTGGGCTGCTTGGGTTGCGACGCATCCTTTCAAGTAAAGTAATCTGCTAAGATCATTTAGGGCAAGATCTGAAGGGGGAGGAATCTCCATAACTAATGCAGCTTTTCAAGTGATGGGCAAAGGTCCCTTGTGAAGGACACACATCAGGGAGGAGCACCCTACCTCGACGCTCTCCTTTCACGGGGGGACGCTCAAAAATGGCTGTCAGATAAAGTTCTTATCGCTTCTTAAGAAGTTGTGATTGAAAAGACTGAGGCCTGCGCGGCCTCCCTCCTGGTGGCTAAATAAGCGACGACAGCACAAAGAAAGACAGCTGGCCGCGAGTGTCATTCAAAAAAGCGTAACCCTACCAATGGGCTTGAATGACATCACTAACTGCTTCTGAAGGCTTCAAGTGGCTCCGGCGCAATATTAGGTTTCCACCGGGGAATGCATTTGTGCAGCAGCAGCTGGTGTCTATCCGAATCCCTCTCTCCCGGCGAATGACAAGGCTGTTTGTTAAACAGACCGTCCAGAGATGGAAAAATTGTTCACTGGCGCACATTCGATCGTCCATGTAGATTTGCAGGAGGCTGGTTTTCCCAGATGTTCCTTTTTAAAGGGAGTCTGGGAGTATACCTGACTGGGAGAGGGGGATCGGTGACCTCCATTCAATAAGTCACATGACTCCCCGAGTTTATTGAAGGGAAACAAGCAGCATGGCAACAGAGACTCTCGGGTCAAGCTGCTTGGAGACCGCTAGCGGAAAAAAAACATTACCCGGGCACGGCTGACTGTGTTGTTATTTACTCACACATTTTAAACCAAGCCTGTATTATACCACCAAGCCACTATATCACTACAAAATATAGCATTATATTGTGTAATTACAAAATCGAACTGAAAGATCTGCACTTTCATTAGCGAATTGATTTGGCAAAGACTTTCATGTCATTTCAACATCTAATTTATACTAATCCATTGTAGCATTTGCATTATCGATTGTCAAATTGGTTTGGCTATGGTCCCACCTTTGTTTCCAGTGTACTAGATTTGGCCATCACAAAGGAACATGAGTGCAGGGATATAAATGTGCTCTGTAGTAGGCACAGAGCCAGATAAGGAAGCTAATAATTACTTAAGAGAGTAAAGAGTAACCCAGATACAGAAAATTCCTTTCCAGCTAGCTTTAGTGTCTGTCTCCCATTCATTCATTGGAATTGAAAGCTTCTTGAATTCGAACCAATCTACCAAGTAACTGTAAGTACCCAAGATAAACATTTCAACAGCAACAAACCAAAAACCCACTCCCACTTGAGAGGGTTTCATGCTAGGGTTCAGCGCTAATTAACCGTTCCGTTTTCAAAAAGTGCAAATGTGAGCTTCATGCATATGTGTCTCCATTGATTTCTGTTCCCCGGCACGGATCAATGTGTAGATCACATGTGCACAGCGCAGCTCGCTGGGTGTGGGGGTTGGGGGCGAGAGCTAGGCAGGCTACACAGTCAGCCGTGCTCGAATAATGTTTAGAGCAGATGGGCTGCGGAGCCCTTAATAAGATGGTTGCCATGGCTACCGGTCTCTCTGAAAGAAATTAACTTTGCAATGTGCACAGTTCATCAAGTTAGTCAGATATATTGACTGCAGCACCAGACAAAGGGGGTAGGTGGTGGGTACTCGGTCGGTCGGTGGCGGGGAGGAAAAATAACGACGCACGGGAACCATATGAGGGGAAGAAAAATAAAGAGAGGGCCTTGGAGGGGATGGGCTGCAGGCAGGTGAACGGGTTTACCGCTGGGCTCTTGTGTGCTCAACTGACAACTTGTTAATTAGAGCCTCCGTGTGATGCAGCCTGAATGTACAGAGTATATGTTTGGTCTTACTGTGTGAGCCACACTGGGGCAATTTTAGACATGGTTTTGTGTGGGTTTTTTTAGACTCCAAGACATTTTTTCCATTGACTGGGACCATGGGTAGAATAACATGATGCCAACGTCTACGGGTTAGCAAAAGCTAATGAACACCTTTGTTCTACTACGAGGTTTGACCTCTCAGGGAAAGGAGTTTGAAAAAAACCTGGATCGGTCACCTTAAGTAAACGCCAAGCTCCAAGACTTGCCGTTGTTGTCACACAATAAAAGTGAATGCTTGTGAAGATATGTCTGTGCAGGATTATGTCATGCTCCAAAGATACCCCTCTATAACAAGACACTACTGTCATAACCGTGCATTTCAAAATGTACACTGTGTACATTGACAAAAACAAACTGTAAGGGAGTAACCTTACATAAATAAAAGCGGTTGGACTGGTTAATCTAGAAGCTTCTTTGTAGGTCACCTGCAATCTCAAAAAGAGTCTGTTCAACAAAAAAAACAGCAGACTCAGCAACAAGACATTCCTTAAGACCACAGCAACAAGCAGTGTTGTGAAACAGAACCAGTCCATGCAACATAACAACATCAACACTGCTGCAAAGACTTTTAATCAAGACCACCTAACGTCAACAGTCTACAATTTAATCTATTTGTATTTAACGGTCTGTAGTCAGCCCACGAGAAGGCCTTTCTGACCGGTCAACGTGTTCTCTTGTTGTGTTGTATAAGGCAGGTATAGCTGTCTGTGCAGGAAATAAATGTGTACCATGGCTGAAGCACTTTCAACATGTTCTTGAGCCCCTTACTCCCAACCACAGTGCAGGGGCCTCCTGCTTGCCGCTATGGATGCGGGGACCTTTGACCTGGCTAGCCACATCAGGCGCATATGGTTGCAGAAGGCGGCAGGGAGAAGTCAGTTGCTGTTTGGTGGCTGTTTAATTTGCTCTTCTAGTCTTACCGATTGTATCATCATCGGACTCCCTGTGCGACCCACTCCGTTGTTTTCCTGTGGAGAAAGCACCGAGGCAATTTCATGGAGTGGATGAGCCAGACCACGTGGCGGTTTGCCATAGAGGATTCTCGCTTTGGAAGTTGAAATCATTTTGAACAAGCTGGCTTGTTCTGAGCCGCAGCTGCTCGCATGTGTGTTTTAAACTTGCCGTGCACACGAACACAACACCAGACCCCGGCCACGCGCGCAGTGTTGAACCGTGTCTCAAGTGAAAACACCTGGACTGCACCTCAGAATCTGCAAGTGTGTGCAAACACATATGTATAAATATTTCTATATACATATATAGGCCTACATACATGTAAACATTCATGCATTCACATGAATAATTTGATTTTGTTAAACTCGCCCTGGTATCAATCCCTAAAGTTTGTAGGAACCAATCTTGCAACCACCTTGTAAGCCATCTGCATCGGCCAGCTAACTCTGTAAGCCTGATAAGAAGTGCACCATTGTAACAAAGTGTATTAAGTTGATTGTTAAGCCAACAGACCCGCTCGGCATTGGATGCCCCTGAACTCCTCGATTTGATGGGCCGGTTCTAACTACCCTTCCACTGGCTCCTGATAGGTTGAACTCAAATGCAGCGGGACAAAGAAATGTTGCTGAGAAGGAATAGTTCATAGAAGCATGCACATTTAAGAATTTGAGGAGGAAGGAAGAGTAGATAAAGGTATTTATGTTATATATATTATGTTGTTCTTAGTCTGGGGGGTTTCTATCAATGATATAAGACGGTATTTCAATGTTGTGGTCTCAATGTAGCACTAGAAAGTAAATGTATTTTTCTTTCAGATATAAATCAGTTGGATAACTCTATACTTGTTTAGTAATAAAAGTTATGCAAGTTATTTAAGAAAGATGACTTCAACGCCAATCCCCATTTGCTTCAAAGCAGCCCAAAGGGCAGGGTATACTAGGACTTGACAGAGAAGCAGAGGGACTATAGGGGGAATCTCCTGCAGCCTGGGACATCTGTCTTAGATTAGACATAAAGAGCCATGAGGATTGTACAGATCCTTGGAGGGCTGGTGGGGGAGGTTCTCTGGGGGAGAAATTAAAAACAGAAGTGTATATGCCCTGTGGTTTCTAGGTAATCTATCACATCTTCTGATCTCAATGAAAGAATTGAACCCAAATAACAAAGAATAACTAGAAACTTATTTGAAAGATCTTTTGTTTTTTATAGACCATGTAAACATACGATCACACCGGGGCCACAGGATTGGACGGTTTCTGAAGTAGACACAAGTCATTTCAAAAGATGGATTGAACCCGGTGACATGTAACAATCTGGTCAAGATAACAAACACTATGTTGTAACGGAGAGAATATTCTATCTACAGCCAGCAGGCTGACCCGGTGGGTCCAACCTGTGTGTTTCTAGGTTGGCCAAGAGAAGGAAAGGAGAGGATGTTCGAGACAAAAGAGAGAAATCAGTAGCTGTTGCTTCAGGCCGTCATGTGACGCAGCCATTATCGACTCACCCTCGTGTGACTGCCCCACAGAGCAGCCATCAACAGGAAACTGCCTTGTGCTACCTGCCTACAAAGATTGAGTCACACTGGCAGTTTGTCCAAAGCCTTTCCACAATGCTGCTTCTGAACTTCAAACGAGTGGCTGCACTCTACTGACTATGCTTATTTCCTGAAACTTTCCAGCAAAAAACAACAAAAACAAGAGGCTATTTGAAGTCTCCATGCGTTGACCTACTTACGCTCTGCACTCCCCACACACTGTAAAACAGGAGCTACTATCGTTTCCCGTTGCTCTATTTGCATGTTCAGAGCTTGTATGGTCCAGAGATCCTCCTGTAGTTCAACCACACCCTTTACATCAACCAACCTTTCTAAAAAGGTATACTGTGTGACAAATGCTGGACTGAGTCACCTTTTTTCATAGTAAGTCAATGGTTGAAGGTGAAGGGTGAATAGGAATCAGGTGATTCACCTGCTCTAAAGACAACAGCGGAGAAGATAAACAGTAATTAGAACAGCGTTTACAAACTTTCTCCTTCTCCCCCCATTCATATGTTAATGTAGACACAGCAGCAGAGGGGGCATGTTAAGGGAGGGGTGGGAGAAGTTGGCTTGTCTTTCTGGTCTCATTTGAAGGTGTATGGGGAAGTATGTTAAGCAGTTTTAGACAAAATTGTGGACCGTTCTTCACTGTTAATGAACAACTTGAAACAATGTCTGGTCGGCTTAGCTCAGGAGTTAGAGTGTGTTGACTTACAGGGTGCAAGTTCAATCCCCCGCTCTTCCTTGCTGTTGTTGAGGTGTCCCTGAGCAAAATGTGTATATGTATGTGTGTATGACTTGCATGGTTCCCTCTGCCGTATATATGTGTATGAATGCTTGTAAGTTGCTTTGGATAAAAGCGTCCGCTAAATGATCTAAATGTGAACGTATGTTAGAGAAAGAAGAGTAAGGCAAAAATACAAACTGTACAATATCAGTTATTTTTCTGAGTCGATGGAAGGCAAAGAGGTTTCTGGGAGAAATGTATGGAGCAAGCTTAAGGTAGAAAGTCTGAAATGTTGGCTAGAAGGGTTTTAAGCTGCAACACTTTCCATTCAGTGAATTCAGAATAGTCGACTGTATGTTTTCCTCAACCCACTGCTGGAACATAATCTTGTTGCGGTACTGTTTAGCATTATACAGTTGAAGGCAATTGGAGGAAAAAGTTACAACATCGAAGGCTATACATTTATTGGGACTGTGTGTGTGTGTGCATGTATGTGTGGCTGTGTGTGCATGTGTGCTTGCAGAGGGGCATGGGGTTCAATGGCTGCAGACACAGGGTCCTATTGTTGCACGACCAGAGTGAGGTAGAGAGAGAATGTCACATGTTCAGAGGGAGAAGGCATGCACAGCCATCTGAGGTGCTTTCAAAGAATGAAGAATAATTCTTAATTACTTATGTATCATGAGACACTGTGTGTTGGATTGTCATGGGACTCGTGCAAAGACATCTGTCCAGTGTTAGCTGCCCAGTACTTGACTGTCCACACTGAAACATGGGACTATCACATTACTTCAGATTGTGACCAACCACCAGTCGCGCTACAAGACGCAATTGTCCCCCGAAGGCTTCAGGGAAGTGTAGTAAAAAATAAACAACTGCCACATTCAGCGGAGAAAGGTTCTTCCTCTTTCACTCAGTCAAATGGTGCCTTGTTGACTTCTTCAGTTCATGCCATTGATTATTTCAATTTGGTTAATTTGTTTTTTGCGTGAGTTTTGGTGGCTGCATATATTTGGCTGTGTATATTTGTGAAGCATTAACCAGATTTGTTTGTGTGCACCATATTCTGGAAAAGAGGAATAAACAAGATTCCATCTGCTCACCGTCAGGAGGTTAGCTATTAATTGGCATGGCAACACTAGTAAAAAACAGAAGTTATACTATGTTTCCAATGCTAGCTCAATTCTTAAAGGTTTACCATGTTCATCGGTAGCCTATGGCTAAAAAAAGGCTATCGTTTAGCTTTCCCCTGCAATTTGTTTTCACACGACCGGCCAGTTGTAGTATAATGTTGTGAAAACAGTGTCAGAGGCCAGTGGGACGAGCGCTATTATTACAAGAGGGATTTAAAATCCTCTAGCATGCAAGTCATGTGACCCAGTTGCAGGGATCTGTGAGGGATGAGGTTTCACTACACCGGAGCCAGCCTTGAGCCGGTGCCGGGCAGCTTAAAAACAAACATTAGGGCCATTCATATATATGTATTTATTTACACATCGCAACCCACTACTCTGGTAAAAAAGATCAGTGTTTTTTTGCTTTGTTCTCTGTCCAACAAAATGCTTGGACTTCTGGGCGAAAAAATTCCTCTCCTCACGTGACAGGAAGGGGGGCATTGTTGAGACGTTACTGGGTCCGTTTCACAATTGAACTATGCGTGTTCAACCACAATGGAATACCATGTGATTCCAGATTCAGTGTCATTGTGTCCGTTTGCTTTAAAACTAAATTGGGTTTTGGCAACAAGCATGCTATAAGGAACAGTGTTAGGCCCATCTGTGTTTCAGCAAACCCCAATGACTGAGCAGTGGATTCATTAATATATTGCACAACTTCCGCTAGGTTTCTATCAGTCTTTGCATGGACAGACGGACCTGGCAAAGCTTTAGGGTTGTTATTTTCTAAAATAATATTAACATAACTGCACAGTTAGATTCCAGCAAGGCACAGAGGTTGTGGTGCAAATATACTGCAAGAATACAAATGGATGAATAATCCATTACACAATACCAGCCTACTCTCAACTCTAATCTACTATACGTTTCCGCAGGGTTCTGAGTGTACAAGCCGGTGTTCCTGACGCCACACCGGAAAACATTCACCGCCCTATTCAGCCCAGAGAAGGGGAAACAACCACTCGAAATACACACACCCGTGGCAGGGTCTATTGGGAGGCAAAGCGTGTGTCTGATTTACAAGGCTGTTCCATATGGTTCCCCCACTCCGCACGTCTCAACCTGCTAGCCTAGCTTAGACCTCAGCCTCCCAGCAGCAGCTGTCGCTATGGGTGAATGTCACATACGGCTGCCAAGCAACAGCAAATAGACCTCACTGTCCACTAAAGGGTCCGCTCTCCTATTTCACTGCCTCCCTACCAGGGATCACTACACACTACACACACACACACACACACACACACACACAGACACACACACACACACACACACATAAACAAAGTTATGAGTCTAGTGCATTGAACTTGCTGTGGTTGTAAAGTTGGTGGAGGGGATAAGACAGACACATCATCCCATAGCACTTAAACATTGTATGAATTGTCTAAATCAAAGGTGTAGTGCATTGAACTTAGTGTGGGTATGGAAATTATGTTGGTGGAGGAGATAAGGTAGCCAGTGACGTCTCCAAAATACTATATAGTACAACATCACAGCATAGCAGTAATAACAACTATAGGACACATTTCACTCAACGTAGGCTTGAAAATGCCTCTTGCTGTGCGGTTCAATGGACGTCCATCTTGTCCAAACCACCTCTATTGTTTTTTCTGCATTGATCACACTGCCTTCAAGATGTCAACTCTTGGGCACCGCAAGGCCTTAAAGCACTAAAGCCAGTTAGCTAGCTTTAAATGTCATAGTGCACATAGCTGTACAGGCTATCCCTATAGGCAGTTTCTTGTCTACATTTCTTACAAGTGCCCTTAACAGCTCAGCTCATAACTGCTCAGGCCAATGGGGAGCAGACGTGAGGACAGCGACGGAGAGGACCCCAGAGAGAGAAGAGAGTAATTACAGGGCAGAAAACTATGGGACAGGCAGAGGGAGGGCCCTGCAGACGAGGCACAGCAACAACAAAAGCATGTCGAAACAAAGGCACCCGGTTTTGGAGGGAGATGGACCTTCTCCTTGTCCTCCATTGGAAGAGGTTGACAGATTTGCACACAGTGCCACTATTTGTTTGTTTGTTTGTTAGTTTGGTCGTTGGAAGGAAGCGGCTGAAGGAATACTAAACGCCGGTCAGAAGTTGTAGAACTTTATGCCGGGTGCCTGAACTCGATTAATTCCAACAGACACTAAATTCTGGTTAAGATCAGGACTCTAGGTGATTATTACACTAGACACTGTCAACGCTATGGTAATAAAACATTCTACTCAGCACTCAGATTGTCATTAAGTAAGATCTAAAACCAGACAGAACGCACAAAGAAAGAGATTAAACAAAAAAACATAAGCAAAACAAAATAAAACCAGTTTAAGGCTTTTTAAACCAAAACACAGGTTTGAGTGAGGTATAATAATATATGGCCAATTGTGAAATTCTCTAGGGGCAAGCTTGAGCCGTGTATGTTTGTATGTGCAAACACACTCAGCTGGCTCTCCTGCTTTGTTCTAGGTTAGCAAAGATCTCTTTTTTTCAGCGTTCAGTGTGGGTGTATCCAACTGTGACAAGCTGCCTGGCTCCACACAGCCCTCTGGAAACTCTGGAGTGTCCCAGTGGACTGGAGCTAACACTGTTAGCAGCCTAGCACTCAGGTTCACCTCCTGACTTTTGTCACTCATTTACACTAACCCTAACCCTCTCTCGCATATACACACACACACATAGACACACACACACACACACACACACACACACACAACATAATAAAAATAACAAAGCGGTGATTGGGTTTAAAATAGGATATAAAAGATTAATAATTAGGTACCTTGCCCGAATTCACATGTCACATTGGCATGGAAAGAGGTTCACAACTGCATTTGGTTAGTTTTTTTGTATTATCTTCTACTAGAAGATTCATGAGAAAAAAAAAAGATTATTTGATTTTAATTTATAAAGGCTTATCTGACTGTTGAAGATTTTATTTTCCAGCTAAAATCATGGCATTATAACATTTTTTTTGTAGCAACAGCCCAGTTGCAAAAACAGTTGTTGTAACAACTATTTACTAACTAACATTTCTACGGACCAGGATGCACTTCTTTATCTTTTTCTTTTTTTGAACTTTGGATGCACTTTTCTGATCGATTTCTATCACGCTTTCTTTAACAGATGGTTAAAGGCAAATGAAAAAGAGGGTAGTCACTGCATTGTTTTCCTTTTTATGGAAGAGAATGCTCTAGTGGGTCTAAGGTGTTAAGACAGCCATGACCAAGCAGAATACAAACTAATCTATGATTCTATAAAACACAATCCAACAGGAACACCTGCTCCTCAATACCTAGATTGTCATTATCTTAACCCCTCTACCCAGGCAAATTTTCCAATGTCCTTGGGTCTCCTACAATTCCCTCGTTGATCCGCTAACGACTGTCTGGCTGCGTGGCAGTAATGACCGGGGACCACTGCTTAAGCAGGCCGCATCGTTAGTTGGAGATTTAAAAAACCCACAGCAGGTGGGCCCACTTGACAGCTAACTTCACGGTGAAGAGCATTGACATGGGGTGGTACGTCGTTATTTAAGCCAGTGGGTTTGAGTCTGATTGCAAAGGAGCTGCTTCCAAGCGTGTGAAACGGGCGAACGTTCTTCTTTTTATTGATACTCTCCGAGCCTGTGTAGTGTGAGGTCTGAGTTCTTAAGTAAGCACTGGGAGTATTTGTTTTGAGTGAGATTGCGAAGTTGTTTAGCAAAGCTTCTGAATGATGTAAAACCTTCTGTGAGAAAGTATGCGCCAAAGAAAATGTGTCAAAAGGACTTGAGGAACTAAAGGGAAATAAGTGGCAAAAAAGATATGCCTGTTTGGGAACATAATAAACTTTTTATTGTATATAAAGGACAGTTGTTTGCAGTTGGAAGTTGTCTTCTTCTCCAGAGCCAACCAAAAATGTTTGAGTCGCAACCTCCACAGAAGTTTGTACAAATTTGTAGGAATTTGTTTTATATAACTGAAAATCATTTCAACAGTATGAGAATATAAAAAATCCTGTAACTATTAGGTTCACACACATTATGTTATACTCCATATGATAGATGTTGGTTGGGTACGTCTTTAACATCAGTTCAGGCGTGTAGTAACAGATGCAGTTTGAATAAGACAGTTTATGATGGATTCATAGAAAACTAATATACTCCAGATGTCATGATCAGATCAAAATCCTTCATTTCTTAAATCTCTCCAAAAAGTTAAATAATATGCAGCATTGGTCTTTTCAAACAACATGAAATGGACCTGCTGTTATTTCACCATTGAGAAATAAGTTCCTTGAATAATATTTCATTTTCCCCTCAAGAGCAGTGTCCATAGCTACCCCCGTTAGCAAATTTGCATTAACATTAGCGTTTTTGTAGGAATATAAATCTGGAACAAATTATGTTTTCAAAGTAGTGGCTGCCATGTTTTTCTTCTGTGGTCACAGACATAGCGCATTCATTTCCTTAGCTTTATGGTCAAAAAGAACAAATATCAAAAAGGTTGTACGTGTTTAAATGCAGGCCTTTATGGTTCAGTGGTTTATTGACTTGAATTGCTCATGAAGACATAAAAGGCTAAATTATAGATGTTTATTCACCCTGTTTTTGGACTGTGATTATGGGTTAAACATACTGGTGACAAAGCAGTGTTAAATCTTCTTCTTGATTGCAAGGGGGTGGTAGATATATCAATGATGACAGGATATTACATTACTGTTGGATAATGTGTGGCAATCTTCCACAGGATAAAGCATTCTCAAACAAACTTTGAAATTAACACAGACACACTTGAATAGGTAAAATGTTTCAGTCTAACTGCCGTCAATGAACCACCTAGCAATACCCACCTTTTTGGAACTCCTTGGTTGCCTTATTCCTGAGATACTGCAAAGGCGTTACTCATAATTATGATGGATTAGACTGCGGCTCTCCTTCAGCCTCTACACTGTAATTGTTTTGCAGATGTTGCAGATGTGACATGCATTAATAATAAGAGGGTGGCACAGAAAAATCAATGGCGCACCACCATTTTTCCATGTGCAGGAGGGGGGATGGGGGTTAGGAAAAGATGGGGATTAAAGGCCTTCCTGGGCTCAGCTTAAACAGAGATACTATACAGAGATCCGTCTATGCATAATGAAACCTTATTTCGAGGTCAACATGTAGAGCCTGATAACAGCTTTAGAAAAGGGCTGGGTCCCTATAAAGAAGGAATCCCTATAACAGGGACTCTTTCATGGGGAATGAACTAGTCATTTGATACTCATTTTGAATAGAAAACCAAACAGCATGGAACAAACAATCTAAATGGGACGCGTAACGGTAAATTAGTAGATGCATTGCTCAAACTAGTCTAACAAGTAACCGCCAAAGAATGAGTCATAGCATGAATCATGCATGATTCCCCTTATTCAAACAGCCCACAATAATGTCAGTGTTAAAAAACACATGCCTAGGATGGAAATGCACAAAACTGCAATTCAGCAATGGGTCTTTGAAACCAGATTAGTAGAACGTTATTTCCATATTTAATATACAAGTGTTGTGGATGAGGGGCTCAAGCGGTAGGTCTTCCCAGATTCACAGAGATGGTTTACGAACCCACACCCTCACCTGGCTGACCAATAAGGAAAGCCATATTGGTGTGTGTGTGTGCGTGTGTGTGTGTTTGTTTACATGTATTGACGGGATAAAAATCCAACTCTTGATAACTAAAACAATTTGGTTTGATTTTGAAGTTTTAGAGGATGAAAAAGTATATGCTTGAATTTCATATAACTTTTACTATTGTCTATTTCTTCTAGATTTCGGTTCTGACCTATGGTATTTTTGTACATGGTACATATAGATTAAGATTTGGGGTTGTGATTGGGTTCAAAGCTATATTATTATTATTATTATTATTATTTTTGAGATAACCACAGGTTGCTGACTGATACATACAGCAAGGAAATGATTCAAACACACTTTAAAAACACTTCCTATAACCACGATAAATAATGATTTCATTCACACTAGCCCAGTGTGTAGCAATCAGCATCTGTTGTCAACCATGGCGATCCATGACAGATGTCACAACAATGACGTCAACCCTCGGTTTTAATAAAAGCAATGCATGACTTTTATTTGGATGCTAACATCTCCCTCTCTCTTGTGTTTTGCAGGACGCAGAGGACAGTTTCGTGGATGGACTCTGAGCAGACCAGATGGAAACAGAACAGTCTAGCCATGAGACGGAAGAAAGTCTGATATTAGCACAATTTGGCACCACTCAGAATCCCAACCCGACGGACACTACCAAACTCCACAATGGAAACCAGTCTCCCGATGGAGTGCGGATTAATGGACATGAGGACTGGACCCATTACAAGCCTATTGCAGGGGTCAACTCCGTGAAAAGAACCCAAGAGAACTGCAACAGCCCTGGTTCAGAACAGGGTCTATTCAGTCCAGGGTCTTACACCATGAACGGGGAGCTGAAGCATGCGCACCCGGACGACTCTTTGTTGGTTCCTCAGCCTAAGAAACTCAAAATGGATACTGAAATGAAAGGAAATGAGGATATGAGCTCCAGTCTGGTAGAAGACTTTTCTGAGCTGACAAAGGAGACCGATTTTGACTGCAATGCCCTGCAGGAGACAAAACTGGACAAAATGAACAGAAATTTCTCAAATGGGGATCTTATTGGCCATTCTAGACAACCATTTTCCATTTCTAATGGTGCTACAGCCTCGCAACCAATAATGGAAGGCACTCCGGGTGATCTTTTAGAGAAGACTCTGTCTCAGTATTACCCTGAACAGGTTTCCATTGCACCACAACCATCTGGTTCACTGCCACTGGCCGTCAATGGATCTCTAGCAAAAAAGCTGCCCAATCAAGGTGCTCAACACCTCCCTTTAAGCTCAGGTTACCCAAATACAACTCAGATGCCAGCTGCACTGCAACAGAAACCTAGACCAGGCCACAATAATGAAAATGGTTACAACTCTGCTCTCTATATAGTGAACGGATACTCCAAGAATCATGAAGCAGAGCACCAGCAGCAGCAAGCTTACTCTGTCCAGGAACGTGACTTTGCACTTGGGCAAGGTGGAGAGCGACCTACCAATGGGTCACAACATCAAAATGATCTTAAATGCTTTCCAAAGAATCCTGACGGCATGTATAAGAAATCGAACCAGGAGTTTAATCAGAACTCCTTCCCTGAACATAACATGCCTCCCCAGACAGGGAAGGGATGTGAGTCTGAGAGTTTTCCCAATCCAGGATTAAAAGGAATGAGGCAGAGTGAGGAGCCTGGTTCTGGCAATAAATCTGAAAATGATGGTGGTCTCCAATACACAATGCAACCCCAGATGCAGCACTTTCAACAACGTTCAGGGAGCTTGTGTCGAGCTGGACCAGACAGCATTGGCTCTATGGGGCCTAAATCGATAAGCAGGAAAAGCGCACCAGGAACTCAACAGTCTCATCATGCTGGGATGGAAAATGGACTGGATAGCCCAACCCAGCAGAGCAGCAACTTAGCATGCACTGCTACCGGCCAGGGGCAGTGGATGGACCGAAACACACCTCAATCTGAGCAGCGCTTGAGCAGTGGTCCCCCATCAAAAACACAAGAGCATGATATGTGGGAAGACTTTCTGAACAGGCCTCAGTCAGATCAGCAACCACCAAATCCCAAAGTCAATGGGCAGATGTTGCAAACAGAGTCAATGCAACGCTTTCAAACCCAGGAAGGTTTCACAGATAACACCTCAGGGTCTAACAATTTCCAGCAGCAGCAGATTAAACAGGAGCAAATGCAGTCCCAATCTCATTGTGCTCAAACTCAGCACAACACTGCCCCTGAGTGGCAGCAATCTAATTCGAAAACAACTCCAATGCAGCAGGCTCTTTCCCAGCAGTGCAATCTCTCTGAACAGACAAGTCACTGCTATCGCACTCCCATGCAGCGTGAGCACTTACACGACGTAGACCCAGACCTGCAGGAAATATTGTCCCCTGAATTTTTACCAACACAACAGCACTGTCTAGAACGACCCATGTCGCATCCGCCCCAGTTTGAAGGGCAGCAGCAGCAGCTCAAGTCCCCCAACTACAGACCCCACAGCCAGCCTCAACCAGGTCAGCAGCAGTTCCAGCCCCACCAGCAGGGGAGAAACTCTGTACAGGCCAACCTCCAACACCCTCAGCAAGCTTTTGGCTACAGCATCGCTGTGGAAAGGCAGCAACTACAGAGGCAACAGTTTGGCACAGTGAATCAAGGGAGTGTGGACTTTAAACAATCCCACACGCAGCAGCAGCCTTCGCTACAGTGCCATCCTCCCACCCACCCTGACTTCCAAAACACGACTGCACGCCCAAATGCCCAAATACCACAATTAGGCCCAATGAACCAACAGGTTTCAGGAAAGATGTATTCTAAGGAAGAACAGCAGCAGCAGCAGAAAGATTTGTGTTCTCAATTACAGAGAGGGTACCAGCTACCTCCTGGAGCTGGGGGGAACCAAGGAGACTATCAGAAGCATGCAGCTCTGCGAATGCACCTTTTACAGCGGCAGGAGCGCCATGGTCCACCTTATCCACCTCAGAGCCTCGGTGACAAACAAGGGCCAATACCTATCAAAATGGAAAATGGACCCCGATTTGCATCACCGGGAATACATCAGCAGGAGTATCAGAGGCGAGAGATGGCAATGGGAAACCCACAGGTCAAGCAGGAGTTTACTCAATCTATGTGCAAACAAACTAACAAGCCCGGGAGCATCCTGGCCACCATGGAACAAAGCCTGAGGCAGTATGAGCTTTCTCCTGTGTTTGAGAAGAAGTCCTTTGCCCTAAATTCTCCTCAAGTGAAGGTGGAGTCCTCAGGGGCTGTCACAATACTGTCAACCAACGCAGATCTGGGCGGAGGGGAGTCAGGGATCCATTCCAGCTCTGCCCCCATGAGGAGACACAATGACCTCACCCCGAAGAAAGAGCCTTCCCTCCAGAGCTTTCTTGAATCTCCCATGAAGCTCCTGGACACCCCCATAAAGAACCTACTAGACACTCCTATCAAAACACAGTATGACATTGCATCTTGTCACTGTGTCGGTGAGTCTCTATATATTTTTTTTATACTCATATTTTTCTTAGAATACCTGATTATCCTAAACTGTCAAATATAACTTGATCTTTAATCTTTTTTTTTCCTAGAACAAATCAGTGAGAAGGATGAGGGCCCTTATTACACCCATTTGGGCGCAGCACCGAGTGTGCCGGCTATACGAGAAGTCATGGAGAAAAGGTAAACCATCAATTTATTAAAAGCACCATTTTGAGATGCCGTTGAAGATGACTCACACTGTTGAAGACGACTCAGTACTCATATTGTGCTTGTTCTGTGCTTGTTCTGTGCTTGTCCCTCTCTTCAAAGGTCTGGGCTAACTGGCCGTGCCATTAGAATTGAAAAAGTCATTTACACAGGCAAGGAGGGGAAGAGCACACAAGGATGTCCTATTGCCAAATGGGTATGAAGGTTTTGCATTTCATTTGTATAGGGGGTAGTATAGTCGCTAGGGTGTTCGACTCACAGACAAAGGTACGGGCCTCAATCCCCACAGCCTATGTCCACAGCCTACCTGTAAGTATTCTAGGGCAAGATGCCTTACCCCTACCTGCACAAAAATATCTTGCATATAAATTAACTTTGGATAAAAGTGTCTGCCTAAATAACTAAATGGAAAGAAAGAAAAAGAAAAAGTTTCCCAATGTATTTGTCTCAACTGGTAGTAGGAATACTTAAAATTGCGCTAACTGTGTGTATTGCAGGTCATTCGACGTGGCAGCGATGAGGAGAAGGTGCTGGTATTGGTCCGGCAGCGTGCCGGACATACATGCGAGACCTCCTGCATTATCGTGGTCATTCTAATCTGGGAGGGCATCAACCGAAATGTGGCCGACCAGCTGTACAAGGAGTTGAGCACCACTCTAACCAAGCATGGAGCCCACACCCAGAGGCGCTGCGCAATCAACGAGGAGTGAGTAAACATAGTTACCACTTAAAACACCAAGAAACCTTTACTTTATGTAAATATCATCATCATTTAGAACCAAGGTTTCACATTTCCAGCACTGGAAAAATCTTTTTGGGGATAAAATATATTATTCAACATCATCCAACATGTTTTGGTTATTTTTCTTCCAATGTTCATTATGGCAACATCCCAACATCATAACATCATAACATATTACTTCCCTATCATTAAGGAGGACATGTGCATGCCAAGGACTAAATCCTGAGGCCTGCGGGGCGTCCTTCTCGTTTGGCTGTTCCTGGAGCATGTATTACAATGGATGCAAGTTTGCTAGGAGCAAAATTCCAAGGAAATTCAAGCTTCTTGGAGATGATAGTAATGAGGTATGTTGTCAAACTCTCAAAAATTTGGCAACATGTTATAAGTAATAAGATATCTTTAATATTGATTGTACCAAATACCTTTTTCCAGGAGGGAAGACTGGAGCAAAATCTACAACACCTAGCCACTTTAATGGGGCCAATGTATAAAACATTAGCACCGGATGCGTACGCTAACCAGGTACGTTTTCTTTTTAAACAATTATATTATCAGTACACCAAGTTTAAATAAATGTTTTTGCCTCCACACATACACAATGCATATTTTACGTCATGAGACCTTTTCATTTATTTATTTTTGCTGTTAACTGCCACAATTAGTTTAACAAATTCTAACCAGTTAATTTAATCATTTTATTCATTTGAATTAACAAACTGAAATAAACATCTCAACGTTGAATACTTTGTTACGTAGGTGGAACATGAACACAGAGCTCCAGATTGTCGCCTTGGGCAGGAAGATGGCCGCCCTTTTTCTGGGGTCACCGCTTGCATGGACTTCTGTGCACATGCTCATAGAGACCTCCACAACATGCAGGGTGGCAGCACTGTGGTAAGCAGATGCATAGGAAACTACATGGTGTTTCAATATGGACTCCTAAGGCACACACACGCAAACAATATAAATGTCCTTACATATCATGTAATCAACACATGGTTTCAAACTTAAATAAAAGAAACATAAGTCTGTTCTGTAAATGAAAAGATCATCCTTGTTGAGAATAGGAGTTTTAATTAGCATTTCAATGACACAAACATCCTGCTACCTGTTGCTTTCAGGTTTGCACCTTGACCAGAGAGGATAATCGGGACATAGGCAAGATCCCCGAGGACGAACAACTTCATGTTCTGCCTCTGTACAAGGCCTCCAGTACGGACGAATTTGGTAGTGAGGAAGGCCAGCAAGAGAAGATCAAAACCGGTGCCATACAGGTCCTCAATGCCTTCCGACGCCAGGTCCGCATGCTCTCAGAACCTGCCAAGTCCTGCCGGCAGAAGAAGCTGGACGCCAAAAAAGCAGCGGCCAACAAGAATGCCAGTCTCGACATTAAGGCCGAGAAGAACATGCAGGCCAAGGCCAAGGCTGGCACTTATGAAAACATTGCTCAGAGCGCTGCTGGGACAGGTGGGTAGATAATTTGTTTCCCATTTGACGTACTGCCTTGGGAACGATAAATTCAGGGTATTAATATGTGATTTAATTACGAATTAACTTCAATCCGTCAATGCTTAAATTATAGAACAACTCCTTTTGTCCTCCTTACGTTTCTTCCAGGACCTATCCCAGGGGCTATGGCAGCGGCAGCACAAGCGGCTCCGTCGCCACACCGCCTCGGAGTCCACCAGCAGCAGCAGCTCCACCAGCAGCACGCCAAGATCCTTCCCCCATACCCAGGATCCCCACACCCGGCCGGTTATTCAGGCTTCCCTATCCATTCTGGGTCCTATCCGAGCACTTCGACGGCAGGTGGCATGTACCCCACACCGACACCAACTAGCCCTTACCCATCTCCACTTCATGTTCCAAACGCCTACATGAATGGGGCGAACTCTCCTTACCCCGGCTATCAGTGTAACGGAGGAATGCCCCTGGACAATTATCACCCTTATTATGCATCAAACCCAAAGCCCCTTGATATGTTTCGGCAACAGAGGCCCGCGCTTTACCCAGAGCAGCAGTACGGTGTACATCAACGCTATCCGCCAAGGTATGGGGAACCAGGTTTACAGGTTAATGGATATAATGCCTGCAGCATGAGGCCAGGTGTTCATCCCATGGGAACTTACCCCCCCTATGGACCTAATGGAGCAACAAATGCACATCTTATGGATGCCCTCTCCAGAGCCCCCTCAACACACCCCGGACTGAACTACGAAGCTGCCATGAAAAATGGCAATCAGTTCGGAGGTTACGCAAATCCATACCTCCCTCAGAATCCACAAATGTTCCCCCCTGGCCAAGATCCGTTCCGTATGCCGATCAAGCAGGAAATTGGCCTTCCAGGCCCACAGGTGCTTCCCTCTGCATTAGGTAGCGAATGTCACACTCCGCAGGCACAATTTGGAGTTCCCAATGGAAACCTGCAAGGTGTGACCATCAAACAGGAGCCTGGGACCCCAACCACGCCCACCACCCCACAGAAACCCGAGATGTGGTCAAACAACGAGCACAACTTCTTGGACCCAGATATTGGTGGCGTGGCGGTGGCCCCGAGCCACGGTTCCATCCTGATTGAGTGCGCAAAACGGGAACTCCATGCGACGACGCCGGTTAAAAACCCAGACCGCAACCATCCAACACGCATTTCTCTCGTCTTCTACCAGCACAAAAACATGAATGAGGCAAAGCACGGGTTGGCTCTGTGGGAAGCAAAGATGGCAGAGAAAGCTCGAGAGAAGGAAGAAGACGCAGAGAGGAACGGGGGTGAGGTTACCCCAAGTAAAAGCGGCGGAAAGAAAGCGGTCAAACGTGAGCACTCGGAGACTGATCCACCCCGGGAGCCTACTTACAAGCGTTTCATCCAGACACTCATGGAGAGCTCTTTGTCCAGCACTACCAACACCTATGTCAGTACAACCCCATACGCCTTCACTAAGGTCACCGGGCCCTACAGTCAATTTATGTAGGACAAGGAAAGGATACCAAGGAATAAGACATTATATTCCTACAAATAGGTGCTATATTTATTAGGGATGACATACAAGAGCCCTAAGCACCACTGGTCTGATATATAACACTGCTCATTTTCCACAGAGGAACAGTGTTAGAAGAAATGTGAACTTCAGATCAGTTAAGATGGAAAGCACTCTCTCGACAAGTCTTTCACCTATCTATAAAGCAAGCTTTACTCGTAAGTTGACCCAACATAATATTTATTTTTGTTTAACTACTTTTTGCAAGATACACACTGTCAAAACGCTGGTGCTGTCAGTCTGATACAACAGGACTTGTTTATACTGGAAACAAAGTTTCTTTTTTATGAACTATGACTATTTTTCTTAAAATATATTCACTTGGAGATAAAACCTTGGCAAAAAAACAGTGATTTTGGGATAAGCCTAACTTATGTTAAAGAATACCTAATAATGCTTTCTTTAATCAAAATGCTTTTACACGATTGCGGTACCACTTTATACGAGTGGCAGCGACTAAAATTATGTTTAAGTATTCAGAAAACAGAATCATTATCAAATCATCAGCAACTTGATTACTCTACAAAATCTTTATTATCAGAGCACTTTTGATAACAAGATAAATGCAACAGCTTTAAAACTGAATTGTTAAGTTTGTGCTTACTATATTGTTACAATACAATAGTAACTTCCTAATGATTTTCACAGTTAAATGACAATATGCATTAGAAAAAGGATCATGAGTAATTATGGTCTGTCTAACCGAGAAAGCTGACTTTCACTTGCATTTTATTGGTGCTTCTTTCACTATTCTATGTCCTTTATACTGTCCATTTTTTTATTGAGCCATCCTTATGGTGCTTTTCTTTTTTTTTTCATGAGAAAAAAATCTATGTACACTTGATCACAACGGGGTCACAATTCTGTCGTTGGCTCTTTCCGGGTTGCTGGCCATAGGTTCACTGAACAGATCTGATGTGAATATTTAGTCCTGTGACTGTTGCATTCACTAAACATGTTTTGTTCATACACTGAGGAACATGAGGCAGGGTTAGTTCAGTGGTGCTGGTGTTTCAGAAGGCAGCTGGCATGCTGTGGGGGTCTTTAAATATTGTAAACCAACTGTAAGATACAAAAAAGTTTGTACAGTAAATTAATTTTCAAATGTATGCTTAAGATTTTAATGTTGTCAAGAAGTAGTCTGACTTTTTTTTTTTCATTTGATGTATTTTATGCGTTGAAACTGTTTTTATTTCATATGGTGCTATTTGACATAGTAGTTACATAATGTGAGGCTGATGAATGATATACAGTATCTACCTGTCATATACCTCAGAACATGCTTGGCAATAGGATAACATAACAAAGGTTTATTTTAGTCTATTATCCTTCCTCGATTACTCAAAAACGTTCACACTCGCTGAATATTCAGGTTACCAACAGGCCGAGAAGTTTATTTCTTTCCCATTTTTGTTATCAATCTGCTAGAAAGAATTACTTAAACTTGAAGCTTTGATGTTACTACAAATCAGGGACATTTTCAACTAAGTACGTCTAAACCTCCATCTTGATTCAGTTTGTCTTTTTCACCTCATTCAGGGACTTGCCTTCAGAATCCTATTAGAAAGTCTTGAAGCCATACCCAAAACGAAATTTATTTTGTAAGTAAAAAAATGATAAGTTATTTTATAGTTAGTTGGCTGGTTGAAATCTTATAAAAAAAATGCCATTTGAATTGAATATGCACTGAGTTGACTAAAGGGAAAGTATGACACTTACTTGTGAGAAGTAATGTAGTTTTATTTTGCTAAAAAAGCAAGGCCAGGGCAGTTATTACAGTAGTTGCACGCCATTGTGCTTGGGTATAGTTCAAATTTATTTATAACCACTAAGCAATTGTATAATGATAATTTTGCCCCAATTATTTGATTTAATTGATGTGATGTATAATGTTATGAGTTATGTATGAGTGACCCCAATCTTTAACATATATTCTATCAATTTCTTAAAGCACTTAATTTCTTTTTCAGGAAAAAAATGTAATAAAAGAATTACTTTATTTAAAATAGATTGTAAATGTGTTAAGGAAAAATAATTTATGTCACATTGTACATACCATGCATTTGTATTACACAAATACAACTCACTCTTTGTTGTTGATATTGTAGGTTCATGTAGTTTTGTCAAATATACTAATACATCAAGTACCAATCCTAAAGTAAACATGGTTTCTTTATTGTTTGAGTTAACAGAAAACCCCAGTCAGATAAATCTAGACAGTTTTTGTACATACTAAACTCCATTGCCACAGCAGTTTTTTACAGTTATACAATCCGGTTAGCAAAACCTTCAAAATGTGTATTTGTACTTTTCCCATTTTGTAGAGAAATTATAAAATTATTATGTTGTACAGGACCCAGCTGAAGTAGCAAGTTGAGTAAGACAAGGTGATTTATAGCGGGTTTTATGCATAGCCATACTCAAGGATCAACATTACTTGAATGACTTTCAGAGCTTAACTTACGAATAAAAAGGTGCTAAGCTCTGACGTTATGCTAGCAGTTGATAAACAGAGGTTTGCAATTAGACACTAAAAAATGTTAAAAAACTGCAAATTCCTGTTTGTTTTTTTCAAAGGCTTCCCTAGTTTTCCTGAAGTATGGTATGCTAAAAATGGAATTAAAAAGGTTAGATACTGTAAGTAATGTAATGTACTGAACGCAGTTTATTTGAAAGCTGTTCATTATATCATTCCTGTTATTGCTAAGATGTGGGTGTTTTTAATAAAGGTTATATTTATTTAATGCACTTTGATTCGTTTCTCAACTTAATACATGCCGTCCTTGATTTACATCTTCTTCCAATGGTAAGGTAAGTTTTAAGTAAAACGGGGAAAATAACGTAATGTTTATAGCATATGATTATTTATTCTTTCAAATGAATAATATATTTTCTCAGTACAAAATAAATGTGGTCTTAATAAAATAAAAAGCTAGATTGAGCGCGATGGGTCACATGACATGGAAATGATTATAAGATTTTATGAAAGTGAAATCAAAAGTAACCCTGTGATCAACATAATTATTTTGCAAACATCTTTAAAACAAATATATACCATGTATTCAGCCTAAAATATATTTTAGTTTAAAACAAAATATTCAACGGTTATTTTACCTTTCAACCGTATAATTACATGGTTTTGAAAAAGGCCATTTCAAAATGTCATTACATTGTCCTATATTAAATGTTGGCTACCAAAGCAGAGACCATAGCCTCTCTAGATAAGTGCAGACAGAGTGCTTTCAACATGAGTGGAGAATGGGAAGGTCTTAAGTGGACCATAAGTGGACTTTTGTTGTTTTGGCACCATCTTGAGGAAGTCAGATCCCCTTTAGAGAAAATGCCACTTGTCCACTGTGCAAGGGAAAACATGTATAAAAAGGCACAAACAAGCATGAATAAAGTAAAGAAAAAAATTAAAGGTTTTCCGCTTCAAACAAAATGTTAAATATGGTTTAACCTTATGCACAACATACGGTTTATTTTTTTTGTAGGTTTTTTCAATATAAAAGTGAAAAACAAGAAATTGCGCATAACGACATGCTCTGCAATTTTACCAGTAATATATGAGTAATATGAGTAATATACTGCCAGTTGGACGAGTATATTGGGCATGATAAACAATATTATCAGGAGAGCGAGCTCCATCAGTACCGACACATCATGGTTTAGCCTCTAGAAAATTCATTATGACTTTCCCAAGCTGTTTTGTTATGCTTGTGTGTTTTAGAGCTCAAACTCTCAGACTTTTACCATTTAAAATATGGTCAATATTCCACAAAGAATTCAGCAGATGATTCACACAACTATTAGTTGTAAAAAAGTAAAATAATCTTGTTTGATGTAAACTATATTCGTTAGATCATGTAGTATGGGTCTCCTGCACGTTCCACGCACTAGATTAAAACAGAGGGGCGACAGGGCTTTTGCTGTGGCACCCGCCATTGGAACGAACTGCCGCCTTCAATTAGAGACGCTCCTTCCGTCACCATTTTTTATTCTAGGCTTAAAACACACACCTCTTCTCCCTGGCCTTTCCTCCCCTGTTGTGATATGTTGTTTATTTTTATGTTTTTCATGTATGTGGTATTCTTTTATATGCCTTTTTGCACCACGTGCGGCACTTTGGCCAGTGAAAACTGTTTTTAAATGTGCCTTATAAATACATTTTACTTAATTTACTTACTTAAGTGTATTTGCTTCACCGACTGACAGGGACTGTGTGACTGGGTGTCAAGTGTGCAGTTATTATATACTCTTGATGTTATCTTATGAATAACTAACTAATCATCTAACTTTAGTAGTTACCGCTAACAGACATGGCTTCTCTTTTGCGGTATTACATAATACATTTTAAATAGTTCAACTTTTGAGTGTTTTCTGTAAACTTACCCCCAGGAGACAAAGGAAGGGCGTTACTCAATGCAGGAGCCTAAGAAAGGAACAAGGATAAATGTTATTGAATACAACATGAAAAGGGGCTGGGGGTACGATTTGAGAGAAGAAAAGAAAGCAGCAGAAGATTTTGAAAATAAATAACCCTCTTCCCCCCCCGGCCCCCCTTTTCTCTCCTCCCTATGTACCTCTGCCATTGAGAAGTGTTGCATTCAATCACACCTTTGGTGGAGTTATGATAACGCCGTGTGTGCGAATCTGATTGACAGGCAAGATGGATTTGTGAACCAATCAGGGAAGAGGAGATTCCCTGATTGGTACGGATTGAACCAGGAGTCTAAATTTGCCGCAGTCTGAGTCAACAAGAAAATATATTCTCAGAGCAACTAGCTTCACAGATGGCTTTGGTTTTTCTTACAAATAACACTCAAGATTATAGCTCGTAAATCTTACCCAGAGCATTTTTCAGGACACATGAATATATGTGTCCTTAAAGATGCTGTTTATATAAACATGCATGTGTAATGTATTCATCTTACTGATTCAACCACTTTTCTGGCGTCCTCCGAACTGCACGTGAAGGGGCTCTCACAGACAGAAGTGTTTTTACTGTTGTCAACGAAAACAAATAATGAATGAACTACCACTCCCGATCCAAAATAAAAACACAAAAATGTTGTTGACTTGCATTCATCAAGTTCCATTGACATATCATACATTTATAACAAGGATACATATTTCATGCATATTAATCTAAATAGAGATAAATATACATGCCTACACTCACCATTCTATCGCTCCACTGTTTGTGCTTTTCTGCATGAGAGCCTTCCAGTGCTCATGAGTGGATTTAATTACCTCCATGGCAAAATCCTTAACAAAATGTCCAATAATCGAGAACGGTTCAAACACATATGTACTTCATTTTGTTGCATACAATCCTCATGCCATTTAACATTTCTGCCCAAATGAATGCATAAAAGAGCCTATGATTCAATGATATTTAATCTAAATTCAACAGTTGTTACCTTGTCTTTAAACTGTCCTTTGAAGGCAAACTGGTTTTCGGGCTTTCCGTCTGGCACCTTGTATTTTCTGAACCAGTCAACAGTGGCTTCTAAATGACCAGGCTTCTGTTTGCGAACATCGTCTATACCTAACACACACACACACACACACACACACACAAACACTTAAATATTCGTATGCCAAGCAGGTATTCGAATCGCAATTCAGTATTCAAATTCTTAGGTTTCTTTTTGGCATGAAATATAAACATGAACTTGACCTACTATTCAGGTTTTGGGCATCTGGGTCATCAGCGTTGACAGCGATGACCTTCCAGTCGGTTTCTCCCTCGTCAATCATGGCCAAGACGCCAAGGACTTTGACCTGGATGACCTGGCCTGGCACGCACACCTGATGAAGCACATGAACAAGAGTAACCTGATGAGCTGGTGGTTGGAGCGGTGGCACCATTGTGTTCAGTTAGGAAACCCGTTCTGTGTGCAGCTCGTACCAGGGAGCCCACGTCGCACACGTCTATGGGGTCGTTGTCTCCACAGCACTTTGTGTCTTTGTCTGTGTGGTCGGGGTCCTCCCATGTCTGTCAAAACACATGCCTTTAGAACAAACAACCCTGACACAATAACTTGCCAAGAGGGGGCTGTATGGGTGGATGAAATTTCGAACCATATAAAATGTGTTTAATAAAGCTCAGCCAGGCTGAGCTCTTCAAAAAGAATAAGTTTCCGAGAATTATGTTTAAGTCATTCAATATTTCACGTTAGTAACTTTTGAGCTTCAACTGTCACACAAAGAGCTTCAATGTGGAGCATATAACCAGCCCTTGTTTTAAAAGTTTCCTCCACTACTTCCGATGAGTCTTGTGTTTGTGACATCAAAAAAACCTGAATAGCAAATTAGGGTTTCCCCTACCTGTGGGAGCGCCCCGTAGTTCCATATGTAGCCCTTGTGTGGAAAGACATTAGCCACGTAGCGCAGTGCTCCTTTCTTCACATCCTGTTTGATTGGGTTTAGCACCTCTTTCGTAGCAATCTGGGCGGATAAAGGAACAGAAATACAGCCTGACTATCTTTACAAATCCTTCGAATTTGATGATAAGAGTTTGAAATATGAGGCGGGGAGTACATTTACTGAGCAAGGATGGAGACTGTGTTTAAGGCAGTTGGATATATCTGAATTCTGAATGCAGAGCAACATCTCAATAAGTTGCAAGGGAAGGAGGGATGTTTTTTCCACTGTTTGCAATGCAGCCTAAGCATTCACTTCCGAATCAAAATTAAGGCCTCAGTTTCCATTGTATGAAAGTATGTAGAATGAGATTGAACATATATTTCACTTTTTCCCCACAGTCCATTGCAACTGGTGGGTCAAAGCAACAAAGAAATACAAAGTTCGATCCAAAATTTCCCACCATGCTCATGACCAAGAATATTAACTGCACCCATCTCAGTCTCGGTCTCTAATTAAATGAGCATGCGCAGTGGCATTTAAGCACAGAATAAATCTTGTGGATCATTTCTTTCAACTCACTAGATGGTATGAGGTGAACACAAATCATGGTTAATTTACATCTGAACAAGGACAATTTCAACACTTAAATTTGGGGTTTTAGCAATCTGGCCAGATCCTTGAAGGGCAAAATTTCATTTACCTCCATTTTTGCGTTTGACCATCGAGGTACCTCGACAACCATGTTGAAAAGCACCTGAAAATGAAAAATAGAAATAGAAAACAATTAATGTTAATAATTATCAAAAAAAAGAATAATAATAATAATAATAATACACAAATGCTCGATTAACTAGGCATTACCTCATTCTCCCCCTTCTTCATTTTCTTTGGTGGCACATTACTGTCCTAAAACAAGGCAAAAAGAAAGACAAATTGTTGCTGGCAGTATTTCAGTATTCCTAATTTATGTTTATTAACGTTATACCATAATAAACTAGGCAGTTTAAATGCTAAGTTCAAATGCTAAATCCAGTGGTTTATCAGTCACCTTCTCCACCTCTGCATGAAGTGGAATGTCATGGAATGGTGAGATGTATTTTCCATCGGATGTTTCTGGAAGAAAATACATACAGTACATAGAAACGCAGTTAGGTTCCTTTGCCTAGAATAAAAGTTTATTGATTTAGTAATTTAGGAAATAAATAAACAATGTTAAATGTTTGACTGTCAATTAATTATCTCAAGACATTAAAAGACACAAAACTATAAGTTAGTCTAGTGTGTCCTTCTCTGATCTTGCAAGTGTTATCTTATCTCATCTGTTTATTTACTTTATGAGTAGAATGTGGAGTGCATGTAATTAAATCATACGGCCTACTATTATTTATCATTTTCCCGTTTGGGTCAACTCACATGCATTCTCCTCCCAAATAGCTAGTTTTTAATGAACTTATCTACAGGCAGCGCATTACAGAAACGAGCTGTCGTTTGAACCACCCATCCCAATGTTTTGAATGACAGCTTCTTGAAGCTTATTTACTAAACAGTACACGTGACCGAGGAAGTGTTTTAGAGCCTGGATAAACCCAAAGGAGTCAACGGCCTGGTACAAGTCGAAAACGACTCAACAGCCCTTATCTACTAAACGGCATTCAACATTTACAACCGAGTCATTACGGTCACGTTAGCAATGATTCAACAACCGAACGTTTTCCTTGACCTCCATATCGACCACCTTGCTGACTCCCCTTCTACAGACATATACGGCGGGTAAAAAATGCCGTTATACACAAACGACGCACATTTTTTTATCCACTGTTCCCACTGTGATTCATAAGACTTACTAAAATAAATCCTGTAGCTTTGAGAGTTCGGTTGTCCTCTCGCCTCCGTTTCATAATGCAACATTTTTCTGGAATATAGTACTGCTGGTTGCCTGACAAACCTGATCTGAGTGGCAGACTGTGGGCTAAAGCATTTCACTACGTTTCCCAGCGAGAAGCGCACAAGTGCTCTCATTGTAGCCGCTCAGTTTCACGAACTCTCCTTCCAAACGTGAGCTTCGAGTGAAACGTGAATCTACGGAATCCAGGAAGGACCATTGAGTAGCAGTATCAAACTTCCGGTATGATTTTCAAAATAAAAAGACATACCGGTACTTTCCAAAGTAAGCGTCATTTTGGCTAATTGAATAACGTTTAATAACACAAATTACTTAATAGAAAATATTTTTACTTTTTACTTTAAGCAAGTCCTCAACTTAGGTTCATGTCTGAACTCTCACATTAAAAGCAGAGCGTTTATGAGGACGTGTTCGCCGTGGGGGCAGCTAGTCGTTGCCGTCGTTACTGCTGACGTCAGTATGCTTCACTGTCACATGTTTCATGAGCACACTGCCACCTTTGTTTACCTTTTTATTATATTTCATGATCTTTATCAAACCTTCATCTTTTATTAGCAGTGAGTTAACAGTGGTAGTAGTAGTGGTGGATATAGTAGCAGTAGTAGGGTAGTCTAGTAGTCTAGTCTAGGTAGTCTAAATGGCCTTTGTAAAGTCTGAAAGAATACTTAACTGTAGATTGGCGGTCCTTGTTTCCCAACCCCAATTTAGAAAAGCAACAAACTCAAACACCAGGGACTTTCTTAAGCTGCCCAAGCAGGTTAAATTATATGAACATCTAAGATAATTTGAACATTGATAGTAGAACCTACAGTCAATAATGAGATCAAAGTCCTGTATCCATTGTACCAAAAACAAACAGGAGTGCCAGCTGTCTCCAGGCCTTATGTATTACTGCTGTTTACCTTGAGGTATATTCAAACAATATATATACATATTAACACCAACATAATAACCACACCAGCACACCACACTCTGATGTGTATAGTCACACTGTTATTGGAGTGCTTTGATGTAATGCTAAGATGGAGCTCATTCATGCATCACAAAGCATTGCCTCATGTAACGAAATACTCATATATATATAATACAATTTGTTTAATGAATACTTTTCATGCATATATAAAATAGTCGTTCTAGTCCTATAAAACAGAATAATAGAGAGCAATATGTGGGTGGAGATAGAAAGCCTCAAACAGGTATTTGATAAACACAACTCCAGGGTGATCAGGAAACATAATATGAGGCCCTATTATCTGTGCTCTGTTTGGGAGGAGAATGTTACCATTGTCATTGCTCTAGGTGAGAACTTAAGTGTCAGGTTGCCATGCCCACAAACACTGATGTCACCCTGGTGTTAATAAATTACCAGGCTCATCAAAGGATATGGGATGTAGTAAGAAATCGCTTGAATATGGAGCAGCAGGTTATGGGAAATATTAACCTTTCATTGTGTAGTGTAGAATATCAAATGGGTTAAACTTCTTTTCACAAATAAGTAACACAGATAGAGGTGACTGTTATAAAGGTGATAAGTTATTATGATGAATGCTTTTGGGACTATGCATCTAACTATTACATATTTTCTGTTATATATGTAACCGTCACCTCCATTTGAAGTATAATCAATGCAGTAACGTCATGTAGTTGAGTAACGGAAAATAAACAATATGTGTGTACTTGGATCGTTCTTATGGTTACATTTTTTGATCTAGCTTGGTGGACAAGACAAATTGCATTTTATCCCTGATTATCCCTGGTTGTATAATATCATTATCTGAGATCTATCTATATAATCATCAATTTACTTTGTAATGTATCATTTGTATGTTTGTTAAAGTGTATTTTAAGCTGGGCCACCATAATATTGCAGGAGACTTACATAAATATAATGTCAAACCTATCTAGGTTCTATCCCTGACTATGGCCATCAAGGGCTCCAAGATTTCACAGTCTCTCAACACACTCACACCCCTCCCATTACCCACAACGACAAGCACACGCACACACAAACACAATTCACACCTACAGGCAATTTAGGATTGTTAATGAGTCTCCACGTCTTGGAGTAGACATTGATCACCTGAGCCCACCTGGGTTAGGTCTTCAGGGATACAACACTATATATTGCGATTTCACCCGGATAGCAAAGTATATAAGTTAATGTTAATATAATAGTAGAGGCTGTCGACTACAAATTGGGGAGGACAGGAGACATTATTTATTATGTATACAGAGCCATCATTCAGCAAATAAATCCTGATCTAAATGAACAAAGTAGTCAACATTCTTGATGATCTCACAACGATTTTGTAAAAGACACACAATACATTCATTGTGTTGAAGTTGTAAAAGTCCCTCAGTGTAGTGTCGGCAAATTTAAGTTTTTTGAAACTAGTAACAAATTACTATGAGACCACAATGCTCTGCATACTTTTTTTTTATAAGCACACTGATGCCAGGGTTTACAAACACTTTTAAGGGAATGATTGACAAGAGACAGTCACAGAGAGGAAGGAGCTCATTTAAACTTTAAATGTTAATTTAAGATAGTTTTTGCATGATTAAATTGTAAAAACTGTTGCATATAAATAATATATGCATATAGTTTGTCTTTGGACTAAATACAAAAAAAATGGTGTCATCATAATGACAACCATTGTATGATTATAATGGTAGTATCAGCATTTCAAGAGAACTGCACTTTGGAATGCTGCCTTTCAGGCCTAATCAGTTACATCTGTGCAGTGGTCATACAGATAACCAGCCGATTGAAATATGTAGACAACCCAGTGGCACTTGTTCATTATCGTTTGACTAACTTAATAGGTATGTGCTACTTTTTAATGAACGCACATGTTAACAATGTGTGCATGCTTGGTCTGATCTTTTAGATAATACTTTGTGTAGTGACCTGAGGAAACACACATGATACACAGTTAATCAGTTAATGTGCCAGATGGAAATCAAATCATATTGGATGTACCTAAACATTTACAATCAACTTTCATTATCTCATTGCATAACATGCAAATGTTTCCTCCTGCAGTATTTCAACGCGTAACATCTCACCCACATGCTGATTTCTGTCTTATAACACACAATGGTTTAAAAAGTATTAAAAGTAGAAGGATCAAAGATCAACAAATTGTTACAAGGAATTAATTTCCCCCTGAATTAATTTCCCCCTGGAACTGGTTATTTCCTTTCTGCTGGAATGATCACCATTTACAGGCAGGAAGCAAAGTGCAGCAAGGAGGGGGCGGGGTTTCCGTGCTCTCCTGTGACAGGTATAGAGTCACAGGGGCCGGCCTTTGGAGCACCTGTGAAGAACTGAGAGGCAGTCGGTACACTGACAGCAATACACCTGTCGCATTTCCCAGCCGCTCTCTCTTTCTCTCCCTCTCTCTCTCCTGTTTCCTGCCCTTCTCTCGTTCTTCCTCTGTCCTCCCGTCCAAAGAAGTCCTCCATGTTTAGATCCAGCAGCAGGGACCGCTCGGTGGACAGAGCAGCCATGGAGGCCAGCGGAGGGACTGAGAAGGAGAGGGACAAGGAGAAGGAGAAAGACAAGGAGAAAGACAAGGAGAAAGTGGTGAAGTGGAGGAACAGGCCTGTGTTCCTGCGTTACCTGGACAGGAGGAAGATGGACTCCATCGTGGACGACGACATGGCCGTAGGGGACATCAACCTGGGAACGCTAGTGAGAAGGAGTCAGTCAGACAAGACGGAGTACAGTGCTAAACTTAAAGGTACACAAGATAATGACCTCCCAGGGGGCGGGCGGGGGAGAACGGGCCATGGCAACAAACTTTGCACATATGAGTAAAGGTGTTGATGTGGAACGTTTGACTTACTTTTACTTTTCTCTTTTTTTCAAACGTGCTTTCTAACTGAGTTTTGTGAAAAGAATACTTTCCGGTGGCATTTTAACTCATTTTAACATATACAGACACACACAGGCCCACACATATAAACACAAACAGACACAGATAGTACAAACTATGCACATATACATATGTCATCAGGTTTAACTGTCTTAGCTTTACATAATGTATTTAATTTTTTTGTTGCATATTTTGATAACTACAATATTACAGGAAGCCATTTTAACTCTGCTTAACTGGATTTTAACATACACAGACATACAGTTTTCTCTCTCTCACACACACACACACACACACACACACACACACACACACACACACACACAACCACACAAACACACACACACACACACACACACACACACAAGCACACAAACACCTACACACAGGCACCAACACACCTACGGCCATACTATAGTAGGATGATAGGCTGTCCTCGGGTGTGTGTGGCTCTGCGTGCTGGGCACCTGTTGTGCTGCCGGGTGCTGAGCGGGACGTATTCCCACAGGAATGAGGTCACATATGCAAACTGGGCTCCTTACCTAAGCAGCACATAGGAGTGGTTGTAGAACGACAGCAGCGCGGCCATTTAGTCAACAAGCGCTGGGTTGAAAAACTCTTTATTGCTATTAATATTATCCTTAGGACATACTTAAAAAATAGGAATAATTTACAGACATGTGACAAAATCTATTGGAGTCTTCAAAGGGATGGCTGCTGTTTTGCTGTTGATGTGCACAGTGTTATTTGTGGCTATTGACATTAGAAACGCAGGCAGGGTGTTTGTCACAAGACTAGAACAAGGCTTCCGTGACTTAATAGCTCAGCTTTTTTGTTGATGTCATCACAACAGTGACCATTGTGTTTTATTTATTTCTTCAACAATGTCTGCATTCGAAGAAAAAACTGGCTTCACCTGTCCTTCCTCAACCATAGTACTTCCATGACCAGGAATGTTGGCCTGCAGGCCACATAAGCCCCATTAGTACTCTGACAGATCCAATTCAGTCTGTAGACTGTCTAGTGCTACTTGTTCATTGTCTTATGCCTACATGAACAAATACTCACCTCAATTATACACACACACACCTATTGAGCCACTTATGTGTTGATTTAGACAAACGTTATGTAACTCAGCATGCATCGTGACTAAATACAAGTTCTGACTTTGAGGAAAAGGAACTAATTTTCCCAGCTCCAACCACCTGTCACAAGAGGATATACATGTGTAAACTTTCCGATCTAAATTCAAATTTTGTGATGGATAGTGCTTTTCCTGACACAAAGTAACTGTTTTCATCAACACTTTATCCCCCCCCCCCCCCCCCCCCCCCCCCCCACCAACACACACACACACACCCCTCATACCATGGTCGCCTATGGCAGCAGGTTTGTCCAGGGGGTGTTTTCGGTCCAAACCTGAAACACCCGCCCCCTGGTTTCTGAAGGACTTTAGCCCCAGTCATGGTAATGCGTGTTGTGCTTGACATTGTATAACCACTGCAAATATTGACAAAACGATGACTTCACCGAAAGAGGAAACGTGTGAGCTGCTGATCGCAGTGATCTTCTCTGTCCGTCAAACTGGTTATTCAGGTGTCAAAATACGACAATGATCTAGTAAGCCACTACAGAACTGCTGATGCTGATTGCTTCTTTCTGTTTTGCACAGTCTTTGGCGACAGTGTCAGATGTTTAATCATAAACACTCGTACACAGTCAATTATGTGTGTATTTGTGTCTGTCAGTGTAAGCCAAGAGTCTGTGTGTAGGGGTGGTGGGTGACAATCCTGTGCTTAGGCTATTTGATTGAAATTGAGATTTGAGCTAAATAAACATAAACATGTTGCATAAGAGCGGGAAACAGCCACATCCACAGCATTCAATTAGCATTTGTTGCGCTCTGAAACTGTATTGCTGCTATCTTTGCCAGCTAGCGCTACCTCAATAAAGAGATCTTGTCACTTCAATGGGACTTGCCTGGCAAAATGGTTTTACAAATATAAAAATAAACATATAATGTAAGTACAGCTTTACAACTGTACTACATTTTAGGTTGAATATAAACAGTTCAACAAGGTATTCAGATGGCCACCCTTACAGTGGTACTCTTTCAGGGCCATTCCTTCTTAATACACGTCGAGATATTATACAAAGATAAATAACTCACTCAAGTGTGTGCTATCAGAAACTCAGTAGCAAGGTCTAATATTTCCTATTTGCTCGCCGTTGGACACACGATACAGCCAGACCCTTGTGTTCCGGGCCCTTCCGTTCAAGGGCCTTCTGAATGGGCCGAGCGGTGAAAGGCCCTGTATCCACTTTCATGGGAACTCCTATCAAGGTGAACGTTCCTTTCTACACACACATTGAAAAGCTATACCCCGTCCATTACCCTATCATAAGCCAGATCCCCTTGATCTAAGGTAGGAATGTGCCCCAGAAAGCTAAATCTACACTGCAATCTATACTACAATCCATACTTATTATGTACTGTTTGCATTGTGTGTATGCATGTGAATTATAATTGCCTTACGCAGTGTATTTTGCTGAAGCATTAAAGGTGCAAGCTGCAGGTTTATGGGCAGCCCTGACCCCCAACCAATAACTTTTTGTCATTAGTGGAAGTAAGTAGAGTATTCTGTGTTAAATGCTTCAAATGGAATTTATTGAGTAACACAAAACAAATCGATCAGCCATGTTTAGCTGTACAAACGCATGGCGTGCAATGTGAAATACACTCAAATACTTTAATGCGTGTGTGTCTGTGTGATAATTTTTTTTACTGGGGATGAACTCGCTGGGTTTTGCAACTGTGCAGAGATAGTGCACATTGCAAAATGCCCGTTTTCATGTGTGTGTGTGTGTTTGTGTTTTTTCACACACCGTCGTGCTTCCTCACTGTCTCACAGCAGATAGAATACTTGCAGATTACAGCAGTGTGACGATGTGTTCCGTAACACGACACAACCCTGAACCTCTCTCTCACTCTCTCTCTCTCTCTCTCTCTCTCTCTCTCTCTCTCTCTCTCTCTCTCTCTCTCTCTTCCAAAAGAGGAAGTTGCTCGTGGAGGCGATTAGCAGGAGTGGAAGCATTGCTTCTATCAAGAACACCTCATTGGCTGCCCTTCCCCTATGCCAACGATGAGCAGCAGCCAGGGGAAGATTAGGGCAGCAGAGTAATTGACAGGCTGCTGCACCTGCCTGGCTCCTTAAATGAGGCCTTTTGGCGCTCAGTCAAATGCCATTAATTTCTGCGGAGGAGTCAGGTGATTGTAGGCTAGGGTATGTCAGTGTTGTGTGCAGAATCACCGAGCCGGTGTGCACACTTACACTTAATACATTAAACTGAATCTATTTTCATCCGTAACTGTTTAATGTAGGATGCGATTAAAAGTACTTAAAAGTACTACCCTCTGCTTTTCTCATTCTTCTCATTTTGGGGATTAATAAAGCAAATCTTCCCCAATATTTTTCTTTGTCTTCTATTATTTACAGTGTGTCTATTCAGCTTTGACTCCGCATTTCATCAACAGACAGCGGTCCTCTTCCTCTGGAATGTCATCACCTCACCCACCACCTCTCCCCTCTGTCTCTTCGGTTCCCTCTAGAGAAAATGACCCCCAATGCCCTGTCCATGCCGCTGCCGCCCGACTCAGAGGAGGTTCGCTGCAGGAAGATGAGCCGCAGGGCCAAGGTCATCCAGGAGCTGGTGCAGACGGAGAAAGACTACCTTACGGACATGGAGCTCTGCGTGCGAGAGGTGGTGAAGCCTCTGAGGGAGCTGCAGGTACGCTGCCCCCTGCGTTATACGATGAAATCCCTAGAGTATTGCTTCAGTATCGAAGTATCAACCGCACTAACCCTCCCCCAGTCAAACCAAAAATCCATGAGGAAACAATGAATGATTCAGCGGTTTTATAGAAGTGATGGTTGGGGGGGGGGGAATTATGTCTAGTGCCTCAGGTGTTTGAGCCAAATGTTTCTGGGTTCAAACCCCCAATGTCCACAATGTCCATCACTGCTCAAGGATGCTTTGAGCAAGATGCATAACCCCTACTTGCAATTTCATATATGTAAAAAAAATAATAATCTGCAAAATAGACGAAAAACCAAAATAAGTATTACAGGTAAACATGTTGTCTGTTCCTCCAGGTGGTGGATGTGGACCGCCTGTTCACCAACATGGAGGCTGCATGTGAGGTGTCTGCTGCCTTGGTTCTCCAGCTGCAGGAGGCTACAGCGGAGCCCGACCTGGAGGCTGTCGTCATTGGTGATTATGCTCTGCTTGCTCTTCTAGGAGGTCCTCTGTAGTCAGGGGAAGAAGTGGCTCCATTCCTTAATGACATGCATCTGCAGTTTAGAAGTGGATTTGGATTAAAGCTTCTGTTAAAAAAGTATGTCTTGTCGACGCTCTTTTATGTTGTTTTTTTTATAGGGGACATCTTCATCCAGGCCAAGGGAGCGTTGGAGGACGTCTATAAGATTTACTGCTACCACCACGATGAGGCCAACCAGCTTCTCAAGACCTACGAGAGAGACGAGGAAATTAAACAGCATTTAAACACATGTATTCTATCTCTGAAGTAAGAAGACGCCTTGAAACATTAACCAAACAGTATATTTCTTTCTTTGTAAATATCAAGGAAAAAAAGCAATCATATTGGGAATCTATAACTCATCAATTCTATTTCTGCACATTTTCTTCCAGGCAAATATATGACCTTGAGTAAGTGCCATATTATGTTAAGTTTGTATGAATATTTTTTTTCTAAATGATCCTAAATGATGCGCATAACCTAACCTTAGCCATTAACCCTATCCTTTACCCGCACCAGAGGGAAGCCCAACCTGCTGAACATGGGTTCGCTGCTCATCAAGCCAGTGCAGAGGATCATGAAGTACCCCCTCCTGCTGGGAGAGCTGTGGCAGGCCACCCCTAACGACCACCCTGACTACCCGCCTCTGCAGGAGGCATACACCGCCATCAAGATCATCAACGTCAACATCAACGAGTTCAAACGACGGAAGGATATCGGTGAGCGATGATGATGATGACGAGGACGATCATTTTTCCTTTGTTTAACAATGATACAGTTCAGCGATTAACATTTGAGAGAAATCGCTGTGAGTATGGAGGCCCTTGTAGCTTGTTAACAGTGACGACATTTGTGAAAGCACACACAAATAGACACCCCTATGCACACACAAACACACACACGTACACAAATCATAGCGATTATATATCCAGACGCCGGCTTGGCTATGGGTTGGGCCGTTTCAATGATTAGCCAAAGGCCCATTCACACGTCAGAGCGTAGTAATGTGAGGTGCACTTTTATCACACTGTACAACTGTGTTATTTATTATGGCTAACCAAACACCAGGATCTTTTTATTGCTGTGCTTATGATAATGGAGACATGTGTTTGCTTCAAGGCCCGTGTGGTTGTGATACGTGTTGAGATTGAAACGGGTGAAACCATCACCACTGTACCTAAATGTCCCCCCTCTCCCAATCTCCCCAACACCTATCTGCCTCCCAGTCATGAAGTACAAGCGGGCCGACGACGAAGGCTCGCTGAGAGAAAGACTGCAAAAGATCAACATCCGCTCCATCAGGAAGAAGGGCGACCGATTCGCCGGCTATCTCAAGATCCTCGCTGGTGCCGAATCTCAGGTGAGAGCAGCATTCCCCCTTCCCTCGTTGACTATTTTGTGTAAACATGGCGGCATTGAATTAAAGGTTAACACCGGATTGGGAGTATGCATATGCACTGTACAGGTGATTGCCTTAGAGAGGTGTGTATATAACGCTGAGGCTGATTATTCCTTATCACCTGTAGGTTAAGGACGAAGCGTTCGACAAGGAAGAGAAGCTGTTCAGGAGCCTGGAGAAAGCGGTGAAGCAACTGGTCAAGGACGTCCACTTTTATCTGCAGCAAGCACAGGTACTACTCAGACGATAGCTCCCACACGTGCTGGCACTTTTAAAGAGCTGCTATTTTATGACCAGGTGTGAATGGGATTAATCATTACAAGCGGTTTCAGAATCTTCCCTGCCCTTTGACTTTGTTTCATCACAAGTGAGAGTGTCATACCCAGATGTATGCTGATATGATTAATCAGTCTGCCAGCCTACCCAGTGGACAGTAGCAACTGGTAGGCTTATCTATCTGTCCTACATCCAGGGGGACACTCCCACTTGTGATTTCACTATGTCGCTGGGTAGGGCAGATTTTCAACCAGCTTGTAATGGCTAATCACACTCACACTCGGTTGTAAAATAGGAGCCCTTTAAAGATTCCCATTGTCTTTTCCCATGTCCTCCCCCCAACCCCAACCCCACCCGCAGGAGATGGTGTCTGTAGCGGTCCATAATGTCCAGGACCTGGAGATCATAGTGAAGGACTCCCATAAACACATCACTAATGGAACACACCACGAGAACACCCCAGACCCCTATAAGCACTTTGTGAGTGGGACGGGCTGCTTATATACCAAACAGACTTTAAACCATTAGCTGTGTCTCTGCTTTTTGTTTTCTTCCGCACCCTTTCTCTTTGTATAATGGGCTCTGTGAAAAAGCTCCGCTCAGCAGTGCAGAGGTGCTGTGCAAACACTCAACTGCATATATTTTAATGAACTGTAAAATCGTTCAAATTGTTTGTTGACTTGAAAAATGTGGACTTTGCATTGCGGGAAAAAACCAAGCATCTATTTAACTTTAAATCTGCATAAATTCCTTCCTCCACATTGCAGAAGTAAGGGTTTTTGCATATGCCGAGTTTTTGTGTTGTTGCCGCCAGAATCTAGAATAAGAGAGGGTCTAGGGTTGTGCTTTCAGCGTTTGTAATCACCTGTATTCCCTTCTTCTGTCTCCCCCCTCACCATCCCTCCAGAAAGAGCAGCTGGAGCGTTTGGTGCTCGCCCCTCTCACCTGCCTGCAAGGCATGTTCTCCGCGCCGCAGAAGCTCATCCAGAAACGCTACGACAAACTGCTGGACTACTGCAGTCGCCTGGAGCGCTCCTCCTCCTTCAACTCCACCTTCTCCTCCACCTACTCCTCCTCCAACCCCTCCTCCTCCTGCTCTTCTTCCTCGCCATCACCCTCTTCCTCCACCCCTTCGCCCGTGTCGGACGCACAACTGCCGGCCAGGCGGGACTACGTGGCTCTGAACGGCCAGCTGGTGGAGGAGCTGCAGCGGTTCAACGTGGCGGCGTACACCATCCTGGTCAACTGCGTGGTGTTCCTGGTGGCGCTGCTCCGAGGGCTGACCGACACCACCCGGCACAACGTCCCCTCCAAACACCAGCTGCCTGTGAGGGCCATGCACACGTTAACAAAACACCACCAGACCCAACCACCAGATAAGAGGACCTTAGGTGTACTTTAAAGGTGACGTATTATACGCCCAGGTGTGCGTGTGATTAGCCGTTACAAGCCGTTTTGAAAATCTGCCTCGTCAGACATCACGAGTGGGCTTGCGTCCACCAAGAAGTGTGACGGATGGATGAGCAACTACAGCTCATCCATCATTTGCCGTAGTCCACTGGGTAGACTGGTAGATCCAGCACACATCTAGGTGGACACACCCACTTGTTATATAAGAAGAGGCAGAATAAAAAAAAAAGAAGCTTATAACGGCGAATCACAATCACACCTGGTGGTATAATAGGTCAACTTTAATAATGTACCAGATGGGAAATTTCACATCAGCGTCAGAGCAGAAGCATACACCCATTAGTTGTGAAAAGGTTTTCCATCTTCTCATGGTTTTGGTTTGTTTTCGTTTTTTCCAGGCCCCGTTGTCGAACATCAACGAGGTGCAGAACAGCATCATGGACGAGCTGAACAATCTGACCTTCGTCAAGGACAATGCGCAGAAACTGATGGAGCGCAAGGTCAGCTTTGAGCGCCAACGAGAGAAGAAACCCATGGTAGGTTCTGCTGTGGCAGGGTTGCCATGCCGGGAGATCTAAGTCTTAAGTCTGAGAACTGCACACAGAGATAGTTGTGAACAACAGAGGGCACATGGCAACTCACTGACACAACCCCCCTAGGAATCATCCTCCGGGGGGTTGGCTGTAATGCCATCATGTGCATAGGACCGCATTCTGTTATTGTCAGTGCGGTGTGCCTGAGAGTGGATCTGGTTGCTCTCAGAGTGTCATTATTCTAACAAAGCCCTCTGGTATTACCCCCCCCCCCCCCCCCCCCCCCCCCCCCCCCCCCCTCCATTGACTTCTCTATCCATGTGTAGCTAAACACAGTACAGTGTGTGCTGTGGCCACAGCAACCAGGAGACAAGTGACAGGACTTGAATACTTTTACTGCTGAAAGAGGAACGTATGGTTCCTTCTACTTCAGCTGTGTAACACTATTATAAGGCGTTAAATATAAAATTGTTGTCATACACCCAAAAACAAAACTTAAGGTATTTTTTATTATGTATTTCTCGTAATACACTCCTGCACCTCTGGTTGGTGCAGAGGTGGAAGAAAATTCTAGTTTGAAAAACTAGATCAAGAATACCTTTAACTTCAGGATGACGCATTAAAAAAAGAATGTATCCAGAGAATGTATTAATGGATCCACTGAATGGATCTAATCCAACTACTGCACTATAGATTTGCATAGGCTGCTGCTGCCATTTGTTCCATATAAATCACATAACGTCAAGTCATTTTAATTGTCCAGCCCATATTAGTAAATTTATTCAGCCGGTGATTCACAGCCAAACACACTTGATCCCAAACCTTCTAATGGGCACCTGATAACCCCCCAATTCCAAAGAGAAGAGACCTTGAAACCCCACACTGAGGAGGGATCCCTCCTCGTAGAAGCAGTTAGGTGTGCGATCGGTGCCTAAGAAGGCTGGCTCCCAAAAACGCAAGCACCGACCGAAAAACAACCAAACCCAAATGCCCATCCTGTTTTGGTGTCTTGGTGGTCAAGGTGGAGGAGGTGCAGCATCAGACGGAGCCGGACCGCGTGTGGCTGCTGTCCGAGTACCCTGCCTCCCAGCTCTACCAGCTGAAGAGGAAGTGCAACGGCAGCCAGGAACAGGACCTCAGTCTGCTGGAGGGGGAGCTCGTGGCCCTGCTGGAGGACAGCGACCCCCACGGCAGCAGTACCCGTTGGCTCGTCCACACCGGAGGTCTGTGTTTCTGTATGCATGTGTGTGTGTGTATGTGTGTGTGTGTGTTTATTCATTGCGACCCTTTACACAACCATCTTATTTTTCGGCGTAAAATAAGCAAATATCCTTATTGACACTGATATGGTAACTCAACACGCAAGACCAATTCCCGAGGGGTTTGCTGATGTCATGGTTGTTCTGTGTGCCTGGAGATGGTTGCTTCACAACACCGTCTGTTCACTCTTTCTTTCTCTCTCTCTCGCTCTCTCTCCATCTCTCTCTTTCCATATCTTATGTGGCTCAATAAGGCACCTGTGATCCTTTCGTCTTGGTTGGAACAAACAGCTTGCTTAGGGTTGCGTCTGTAGCACAGTATTAGAATGCTCTCCTTAAGGCCTTATTCACGGAGAAAAATACATTAAAACTGTTATCAGTCTGACACTTCTTTATTACTTGTGTTACAAGCAACTCTTAATGGCTGTGTTTTTGGAAAGGAAGTAGATGGAACTGTAGATCCATACAGTTCCCTCCCCTGAGAGTCAGAGAGTTCAGGTTGTGCAGCGTACGGTTGTTTTAGATATTGCACTTAATGAGTCACTGTTCTTCTTTTGAACCTCTGCTTCTGCAATCGTGGAAATAGGACTAGGAAATAGGTAGCCTGGCTATTGACAGACCAATCTCAATCGTAGATTGCATGTTGGTCTGGGGAAGCTGCTTTCATTTTATTCAGCTCAAGGGGCGTGATCATCGGGCCTGGTTCAACTGACTCTGTACACAATTGGCTGCTTGCCGCCGCTTCCCTGTCGTCATTGTGTTAAACCAGCCAATAGTGCGCCGGGGGGGGAGAAGCCAGCCTGGTGATTGGCTCCCGCAAAAACAGATCGGAAGCAGAAAGAAACTTATTGCTCTTCTCCAGACCCTTCTGCAGGGCGAATTCATATCGCCAGCAGAATGGGGGGGGGGGCTACCCAATCTAGGAAATAGGAATAGGTTTTCTTATGGGTTATCAAGCTGAATGATGGCAGATGCACAATGGGATTCAAAAAAGTGTACATTAATATCTTATTAAAATTACAAATACATCACATTTAGGCTATTCCATTATTATCTGTGTAATATAGTCTGTTCTTCCAGTTCTACATTGGAATGTTTATCCTCTCCCATATATAATGGCACGGAATACAAGCAACGTAGTTAATTTAAAGTTATCTGCACAGTGGCTTAACTATAATAAAGTATGTTCCAAACAAGATAGAGCTTAGTATCATCGACCAACTATTATCCATGCTAAACATGCTAAACTATATAATGCTAAAAGTGACAAAGTCTATCAGCATTCACTCCTCCTATTGATCCAAGTATGACCAGATAATAACAAATTGTGCCATTGAGTGTGAGTGCATGTGTGTGTGTGTGTGTGTGTGTGTGTGTGTGTGTGTGTGTGTGTGTGTGTGTGTGTGTGTGTGTGTGTGTCTCCCTCAGGTACCCAGGGCTACGTCTACTCCACCTTCCTGAAGCAGTACAACCCTTTGAGGGACGTGAACAGGGCCGGGCAGAGTGTGGTAGAGCAGCCCCAGGAGCAGCTGGTGGATGAGGACTTTGACAACCTCAGTCTGTTTGTGTCAGGCAGCGGCAACAGCAGTCTGCGGAGCTTCAGCCTCCACACGGCCGACAGCGGCTCTATCCTGTCCGGCCTGCAGGGGGAGCTAGAGGGCCTGCAGGACCTGGAGGAGTCAGTGGACGAGGACCCTCAGCAGGTGTGTGTGTGTGTGTGTGTGTGTGTGTGTGTGTGTGTGTGTGTGTGTGTGTGTGTGTGTGTGTGTGTGTGTGTGTGTGTGCGTGCGTGCGTGCGTGTGAGTCCATAATTGCAAGACTACTGGAAGAGAAGCACTGAGAATAACCACATTTAAATCCATCCATCCATATCTATATATTACAGTGAAGAACGTATTGGTGTATAAAGCTCCAATGTACACCCAGACATTTCAGCTATGGTGCCAGAACAGTTTATAGTGCTTAGGTTGTTCACAGCCTGAAAGTTGTGGGTTCGGAGAACCCCAATGTCCGCAGTCTACCTGTCCCTTGAGCATGATGCCTGAACCCCAACATGCTCATTGAAGTATACAAAAGAAGCACTTCAAGACCCTTTGGAAAAAAGGCATCTGCTAAATGACATTTTGTTATTTTCTGTCTCATTTCCTCTCCAGTTTTATGCGGTGCATGCGTTCCAAGCACGCTGTGAGCAGGAGTTGACGTTACAGGAGTACCAGCACGTAAGGATCCTCCAGTTCTCTGACCAGGGCGGGAACAAGGACTGGTGGCTAGCTGAGTGTCATGGACAGAAAGGCTACGTTCCCGCCAACTACCTAGGAAAGATGTCCTATGCCTAAAAACCTAAAAACAAATGGCATGATCAATTCACTTGGGCCCTTTATAGTAACGATGTTGAAGTGCTGCAGAAATGTCAAGGATTGCAATGGATTAATATCCATAATGCACTGTAAAACAGGTGTTTAGCTGAACAATTTTCATTGCCATCAGATTTGTACAATACAGACGGCCAGCACATTTTGGTTCTTCATGCAAGTGAGCTGTCAAGGGGTGATGCCACCAATTTATGTAACCACGCCGAAACATTTACGGCACATAATTTGTGTCAGAATTTCCCCTATTCCCTGCCTTACTTTTCCCCTAACAGTACAAAGTGTGGAATGGGAATGTGGGATTGAGGGAACAACCAATTTGAACATGGAGTACTGGTTTTCACTTGATTATATTGTGTTAACCCTAACCCTATAAAGGTTTTATCAAATAGAAAATAGTATCGAGTGTGAATGTGATATAGTTAACGCCTCACTTCTGAAGGATATTGTGAGGAAATTACTTAACCCATTATCAAAGCTTTCAGGCCAGAAGTGTTGGCCTTTAAACCTCAATTGTCTTGACAGATTATGACTAGAAGAGATATATATATATATATGGGCAATTTTGCCTAGCACTTTGTATTGTGACAAACAGTGTTGTTAATATATTTATACTAATGGATAAAATGAAGTGATCGACTCCCGTTAATGAAGTAAATGTTTATGTGAAACTCTGAAATGATGAAATCTATATATGTGAAATTGTGAATATTGCTCTTACACATATTTTGTTAATTATTAAATAAAGATTCTCTATTATATAATTACGACATGCGTGGAATGAAATACTGTTCTGCAATCACGACACTTTATTTTATTTTTTTAGTTTATTTAGTTTGTCAATAAAAAATATAGTTATTCACGGGTAACATTTGTTTAGACCAAACCAAACGAGGCACATAGACTCCAGCAGCACTTAAAACGAGAAACAAAGAGCACCCTCGTGAACGGTGTCACACCCTTTACAGGTGGATCATTAAACAAAATGTCTGCCCTCATTCCCCACATCCGCGCTCAGTCTCTCTCCTCCGCACCTACGCTCACTTCTTGAGCTTCTTCTGCGCCGCCTTCTTCTTCACCATCTGAAGGCGCTTCATGGCGTTCAGCTGGGACTCCTGCGAGGTGGGGGCCTTGTCGCCCGCGACCGCCTTCGAACCGTTCCCGTTGTTGCCGTTCCCGCCCCCATTGCTCCCGGACCCTCCGCCGTTCCCCCCTGAGCCGTGGGACGACCCCGGGGACCCCCCGCCCCCGGAGGGCGCCTTCCCCTGGCCCTCCCCGCTGGAGGAGCGGTTGAGCGACTGCTTGCCCAGGGTGAGGGGCGGCGGCTGCTTCGACGGAGCCGCGCTCGAACCGCCCCCGTTGCCGCCGGACGGTTTGGCCGTCCCCGCTCCGTTTTTGGTCCCCCCCGCCAGTCCGGACAGCCCCGCTGGCTTCTGGGCGCTGGCGTTGGTGCTGGAGCCCGAGGATGCCAGCTTGGCGCTGGACATAACGGAGGAAGGGGTGGTCTTGGCCACGAAGGCGGCCCACCCCGTGAGGCCGCTGCCTGCGGAAGACGCGCCGGCGCCGCCGGGGTTGGCTGCAGGCGCGGAAGTCTGCGGGGGAAACGGGGAGGAAGGTTTCCAATTAAAGGTATAACATCGAGCTATCAAAACCCAGGATCATTTCATTGGAAGGTCAGGATCATTGAAAAAATAAATCATTCATGTGATGTTAACTAAAAAAAATCAAGAGCCAGATAAAGAATAAGACAATATGTTAATAAGGACAAAATCCCCTGATTGATTCTATAAAGAGCTAAAAAACACTTGGAACACCTACCTTCAACTCGGTTCTTTTGAACGCTTGAAAGCTGCTGGCGGTGTCGGCCTTTGACTTCACCTCTGTCTTCTTCACCAGCGCGTCCTTCACTACGGGGGCCGCCGAGGCCGCGACGGGGCTAGACTTCTGGGGAGGCTTCTGGGGTTTCTGGGCCTGGAAAGTAAACACACGCACACACACACACTTTTAAGCAGTGATATTAATACATTTAAATGACATTTACATAAGGCCGGAGCTTTAACCAAAGCACTTTTCCGATGAAGCTAAGAAGAAGCCAAGCACAATCTCCCTCTCCTAAACAACAACAACAGAATCTGCAATGCTTTCGGGTATTACTTTGACTACAGTTGTTGTTGTCAAAACTCTGTTTGTCCTATGAAACCACTAGACGGAGTGAGCTGTAGGAATCAGAACACAAGGAGAGTCTACAGGTCTCAAGACTAGCATTTCTACTTGTTGGGGAGAACCCTTTCTCTTATATCTGTATACAAATCTTCTAAAGAAATGACTGATGAAAGACCTATGAGAAAATGAACTCGCAACCACCTGGTAAAAGGTGGCAGTCTTGAGCCCTCGGTCTAGGTAGGAGCATCAAAGTCCCATCCCCGGTGATGGAGAAGGACTTACCAGGCGTTTCATCTGCCTGGTGCAGCGGGCGCAGTGCCAGATGAGGCGCGGGTCGTTGACCTCCTTGTCCGTCACCTGGGGCTTGTGGCAGTCCTGGTGGTACAGGTTGTGGCACTCCTGGCACTCCACCAGCTGGTTCCCCATGGTGACCGTCATCTGCCTGGAGTCATTGGCAGGTGCACAAAAAGGGTGTTGGCATCAACTGTTCCATCAATAGATCTCCGAAATGATTCACTCCACGCATGCTGGTGATTGTTGAGAATGAGGACGTACTTGATATTTATCTTTTATATTTCTTAATGATCAATTTTGCGTTAACCATATAGGTCTATTACATTTTTGGAATAATTGTCCAATTGTATTTTGCATGAATTCCTTGTGACAACATACCAAGACAAATATTCATTCTGATTGAGCTGATTTAACTATTGTTAGTTAAACAGGTGACCCCCTCACCTGCACACCACACAAGCCAGGCCCATCTCCATGGCAAAGTCGTCTGCGTTGGTCTCATCGTAGTCGTGCATGCTGGGCTGGACGAGGTCCTTGCTGGTCTGAACGGTGATGGGCGATGAGCGGCTCTCCTGCTTCTCCAGACGCGGCTTTTTAGGAGGCTCCACCTCACACAGCTCAACCCTGATCTGTGTCAACCCATGGGAAAGAACATGGTTATAATGTACAATATCCCGTACATAACAAATGCATTATAAGCCGATTTACTTGATCCTGTGAATACGAGCAGGTGAAGTTGCATTTAGCTTTTCGTTTTTGGGTGGATGCTTTCATCCAGAGCAACTTACAGTAAACTTCAGATAAATCAAGGAGCAGGTAAGGATGCCTGCATGTAGACTGCAGGCATCGGGGATCAAACCCGCTACGTTTGGCTAGGTAGTCAAACATCCTGCCCACCGTCATGACTAATGTACTACTAATGCATTACCTTCTCGGCAGGGCGTTTCTCTGCCTCCTTCTTGCTCTTCTCCGAGTGGATGGACTTACTGCTGCCGCTGCCGCTGCTGCTGCTGCTCGGGGAGGAGGAGGAACTGGACGACGACTTTGAGTCCTGCTTACTGAGGCTGAGCTTGGACACAGACCCCTTTGGAATCTCAATGTCCTAATTATAAAATATAAAAAACACAATGTACCAGAATTTTTACTTTTCAAGAAACATTCAAGAAGTAAAGAACAAAATATCGACTGAGGTTATTTATAATGCATTAATAACAATGAGACTAAATTCAATATACAGTATATATAGGCCAATACAAAAATTATATATCATAAAGCATACCAGGAAATTAAACACCATATAGCACAGAGGACATGTCGAGTCAAGCAAGTTAACGTTTATAGCATTGCATGTCATAAACAAGGAAATAGACCATGTGTGTACAGCTTACCTTTATCGATGATCGGTAGGATGAATCACTACCTCTGGACATAGACTCGTCGAGCAGGGCTCTGAGTTTCTCAGCAGAGTCTTTGCTCTTGGAGTGCAGGAAACCCAGACCCTTGAGGAAGATCGGATCCAACTCCAGACTCAGGGCTGTTGCCATGGTTTAAACTGCAGGTGGAGAATGCATGGTAAAGCTTTGATTAAACTCAAAAAGCTTCGTAAAGTCCCATGTCAGTTAAACTCCTCTTGCCATTAGAATGGCATTACAAAGTCAGAAATGTCCAGGATTGTTAAGGTCTCTGATAAAGCACAATGACAGATAGGGATGTTACAAAGGGTTGCACTCTATTCAATTGTATTACTATCACGTCCTTGTTCGTTTACCTTTCTTATAACGTACGAAAGTGAGTAGAAGGTACGAAACCAACAGCTGTGCAGTATTTACAAAGGACACAAACTAAATGTTAACGGACATTAGACAGAAATCCAGGCACTGATCAGCCGGTTTGGTCCATATATGTGAGTCGCACTTCAGCTGCTTTTCCGTCTTCATCTGGCGGTGCATCCGTTTTATAACTCCGGAGGAAACTGAAAATACTTTATAAGATTTATTTTTACATTTGAAAAATGTAACATTGATCTTACGCGTTATTATTTAATAATAATTATTAATCTAATAGCCTAGAATTTTTTAAAAATATTTATTGTGGACTATTTTACACCTTAGTATAATATTGGTGTGCCGGTAGAGAGACCTGGCAGCGCACGGGGGCACTGTAGAGCCATCAAAGCCTATTTAATGACAGAGATGTAAGGCGAGGAAGTGGTTCCACATAACGTGGTTTGAGTTTGAGGCTGGGCAATCGGTTACTGTGGTAAAGTTAATCTATATAATAGTGTCATTAGTCTCCGATTCAACCCAGATTAATTATTTAATTGGCTTGACAGGTATGTCACACAATATCAAATGTTGACATTCATTCTCCACATCCAATATTGATCGTTGGCAATAACATGATTTGTCAAACAATTAACCCATGTCTTATTATTTCCTTGTAGTATCTACAATGAAGTCCGAGGATCAACGACAGCATTCTCTCTATTTAGAAATCTCCTTCGATGATGATGATGACAATCCCTCAATTCCCTTGCGCACCTCAATTGTCCTCTTTCTCATTTCCTACTGCAAGTCCAAGTCTTTCAAAGTGTTTCTCGTCAGTGCCAGGCCAATAATTGCTCACACCTTGGAAAACCATGTCATAGTAGCAAGTGATTTTTCTGTAGTCCAATTGGAAGACGTACCTGCGTTAGCAAGAGGCTGTCGTCTGCCCGTAGTTTTAGATGAAACGGAGATGCATTGCAGAGCAGGACTGGCTGTGGTCCTTCGGCACATCATTGACAAGACGACGGAGGCTGATCCGTCCCGGAAGGATGTGCTAGAACTGTTAGGCTTCAAGAAGACATGCCTCAAAGCCTGTGCTGAGGTAGGCTTCCATGCACCTAAACAATACAATACATGAATATCCTTAGTATTATAATGGTATTGCAATACAATATGTTATTACATGAATCCATCAAAACAGTGCTTCTCTTTTAAGTCTTTAAACATAGTGATGAATCAGACATGGCATGTGTTTGCGGGCATCCCATGACTACATTATATATTCGTATATAATGCCAATCCCGCCACTAATTTGGTGCTGTCACCCAAGTTCCCAGCCATAGCTTGAAAATCACTGGCCTAGACAATTACAGCCCAGGCTGTCAAAAAAGGCTATCTTTCATGTACACCGGGAAAACTTTTTTTTGATTTACCTTTCGGACAATCGAGTCTTAACCAGTACTCTGTTCAGTGTCTTGTTTGTTCATTTAATATGAACAGTTCCTTGTAATGTGGAGATGGTAAAAGGGATAGCCGGATGATTAAAAAAAAACTCTTTGTTATTATTCTCATCTGTATGATCAGGTAAGCCACTGGACGAGGCTGTGTGAAATTGACATCCCCTGTGCTGTGGAGGAACACCTCCAGAACCCGACTGATCCCTCACTCCACCTCCCTGAAGCCATCCTCCACCTAGAGAAAAGGCTCGGCGAGCCTGTCAAAGTGCACAACGACGACAAAATACGCAGACAAAAACTCAGAGAACAGAAGCAGCAACAGAACAAGAAGAAACACTGCAAAGAAGCCGAGGATAAACAGGCTACTAAGGCTGGCGAGAGCCTTGAACTCCGGGCAGCTCTTGCCAAACTCTCCGTGGAGGATGTGGTTCTTTCTTCCGCCACCAGGGAGCACTGCGCGATCAGGAAAGTGAGGACGGCGGACCTGCCTCCGCTGGAGCACGTGTTCGCCGAGGGATTGTACTTCACTCTGACGGATGTGGTGCTGTTGCCGTGCATCTATCACTACCTGGTAATGACCACCGCGCTATCATTTATTCCATCAATGTCTCGTCGTTTAGAGTTGCCTCCTGTAATTACTTCTGTTTTATTAATATAAAAAAAATATATTGGAACTCAATCAACATGAGAGGCTATTAGTTGATATAGATTTTACCTTTTAAAGTGTAGCCTTCATTGTACTGTGGAGTACTTTGGTGGGAAAAAAAGGCGCAGCAGTCCACAAAGTGGATTACATATTACACATATACTTGAAACGGTTGCTTTGGTACTGAGCGCAGCTGCAGTTAAACAGTGAACAGTTAGGTCTGGCATACAGAGGAACCATCCATGGGCGTGTGGTTTTCCAGCTCATCTTCAAGTGTTCAAGTGTTGTCAAGCGTTTTAATCTCAAAATGATATTCCTAAATCAATGCTGGTACCTTTTTTCTTTTCTTTTTCGCAATCTTAGTTCATTTGCATAGTTAGACTATACTTATTATATGTCCCAGTGTTATTATTATTATAATATTCCATGGTCGACCTCATCAAGTGGTTGGTCCCGTTCACACCCACAGTGCATGTTCTGGCAACCTCTGCGGTTGGGTGGTTATGGTGTAGCTATTTGGAACACACCACGCAGGGAGAGCAGATCTTGGATGAACAGCTGCGTTGGACTTGGCAGAGGGGTAGGACCACCACTGGATAATGATGTGTGTGTTTGAGCTTCCATTTCTAAAATGGCTCTTTTACTGTTATTTCCTCCCTCTTCTCTGGGTAAATATCGAATGTCAGGAGTTGATGAGGTCGAAAACATCCGAAACGGTTGAACATTGAGGTTGTTATGGGGAGGTGTGGACCACATGGTGGTTTTAATTCGACTTTTGTCCGTGCCACCCACTGCTAGTGATGCTTTTCAAATGCAGATCGGGAGTTTGGCACTGTTTGTGTGCATTTTTGGTTTGCGCACACTCTCAGTGTCTTGTTAAGGAGGGCTGGCGTAATGCTGGCTGTTGATGCCCCTGCTCATGTTGGGAGGAGGCCGTTAGTATCACCGCCGTCGCCATCGCCTCCCCTTCGAACCTCATGAGCCCGTCCCGCTCCGGACTACTGTGGGAACGGAGTGGAGTCCTCCTGTTCACTGGTCAGCTGTGCTCCATTGGTCTCCAGTTTCACACTCTGCCTAGCGTGTCTCCTCTCCCAGCGGCTGTCTGCGTCCCTGGGGCGCCCCTAGCCTGCTGAACGCCCCCCCCCCCCCCCCCCCCACTCGTCTCTCCATCCCACCCACCCACTGTGCTACTATTCCAACCAAACACCCCCTATTCACAGTATTGCCTAATCTCTCTCGCTCTCACTCTCTCGCTCTTTATCCTTTACTTAATCCTCAAACTGAGTGACAGGACATGGTCACTGTTCATGTATGTTTGTGTGTCTACATTAAGCACACACACACACACACACACACACACACACACACACACACACACACACACACACACACACTCTTTTCTTTCACCCTTCCATGTCTGTTGAGAGGAGGGTGATGAGTGGAGTGGAATAAGGGAGGGGGGGGGGGGGGGGTGCAGTGAAACCTGTGCATCCCGCTTCGATGGATGGACATTTTAGTCACATTTTAACCTGTTTATTCAACCTCTTCTTCCCCTCTCCCTCCTCCTCCTCCTCCTCCTACACAGTGTTCCCTCCAGACCACCTCTGGTCCCAGCTCCCTGTCCCGGCTCCCCCTCTTGCTGGCCTGGTACCGCCGGGTGCAGGAGGTCCCGGGGATCCTGGCCGCGAGTCAGGCCTGCGGGATGCTCCTCTCCTCCCCTCCTCCTCCTCCTCCCCTTCCAGCTGAGGTTCCCCCTGGGGGCATCTCCACCACCACTGGCCCTTCTCCTGCATGTTCTGAGTCGCTCCCAACGGAGGCTGGAGGGGAACCGGAGGAGGTTGTGGAGAAGTCCTCGGAAGTGGCCTTCATCGGGGGACCAAGGCCCACCATGACGAAGTTGAAAGTAAATATACGGGTTTGCTTACTTTCGGTGTGTGTTTGTGCGTTTGAGTGTGTGGGCGTGCATGTATGAGTGTGTGGGCGAGGATGTGTGAGTGTGTGCGTGGGCACGCCCTTGTATGTGGGGGCGGGGGGGATTTCGGTAAGGAAAGCCTGCCCACATACAAGGAGGCGCCCACGCACACACTCACACATCCTCGCCCAAGGAAGGTTGTTTGCCCATAGTCATCCATGGATGGACTTGAGAACCCCTCCACCGTCTGTGGTCTGTGCAGAGCCCTGATGAGGGCCTGGAGTGCTTGTTGGCCTGCATCCCTGTAATTTAGTCCGGTGCTTCCTGCTGATTGTTCTCTCCCAAAACGTGGCTCAAAATTATTGTTATGAGCTAGGCAAGAATGCTCAATACTCCAGCGCACTCTTTTTCTATTTAAAGTTGGGTACCTTTTTAATTCCATGCCTTGCCCGCCATTCATAGAAGAAAAACCCACACTACTTTTGTTGTCGTCAAGGATTCATATTTTTCGCAGTTTCCGAACCAAAAAGAATGAGAACTTCTTTTAGGACTATCTGATAGAAGACAAATGTAGCTTTACAGTCTGAAATCCCAATGCATTTCCTGTGACTGAAGGGAAGGATATAATGAATGTAATTATAGAGCAACATGGCGTTCCCCGCTGGAGTGATCCGTAACGGATGAATTAGTGCAGGTATCACAGGCTAGTCTCTCCCAAGGTGTTCGTTTTTGCATCCAACCCCCGTCCAACACTTGATGAAGGTCTATACTTACTTCCTGTTCACCATTCATGCTAGTCCTTTAGCTCAGCAGAGACTTCTCTGTAAGCCACCTGCAGTGAAGCAGCTGCATGACATGAAGGAGCAGGTTGGTTACTTGGGGACACTTGACTCAAGGATGCCTCCAGGTACACTTCAGACATCGGGAGGGGATCAAGCCCGGTACCTTCTGAGGGTCCCAACACCCGAGCCATAGCTCCAGCAGGCCTCTGAAACGTATCTCTGTGGGTGTGCAGAGTGTAGTCAAGGTGCAAACGTTACAAGTACCCTTTCCCAATCCCTTCAAGTACACCCCCTACCCTGACCAGTCTCATGGATCAACATGTACAGACAGACAGAGTGGTCTCCACATTGTGCTGGGTGCCTTAGTGGGGTGAGCTGCTCAGAACTCGGCAAGAATCGGCTGTCTCCCCACATGGGGATGAGCGAGGATGTCTGAGTGCGAGGCCTCACCCTCTCCCTACTGTAGTCCCCCTGGCTCTGTAAGCTCTGCACTCTCCAGATAGATCAATCATCGATTTCCTGTTGGCCTGCCATCAAGAACAATACGTCGAGGGAGGAGACGAGAGGATGGGGGAGTGGAGGAAGAGGGGGAGGAGAGGCAGGGGGACAAGGCGAGGGAGGGGGAAGGGTGCAGCGGGGAGAGGAGGACAGAGAGAAGAAGCTGAGGAGGGTAAAGTGTTTCGAGAACTTCTAGTAAACTTTGGATGGGGGCCAAATTGCAGGGTGCGACGTGCGCAAATGAAAGCTTTCATGTGCGGAAAAGTCAAAACACGGATTGATTTGACACACACACACACACACACACACACACACACACACACACACACACACACACACACACACACACACAATGATCACAATTCTTTGCCTACCCAGGGGGATTAGCAGGCTCACCATGTGTCGACCTCGTCATGTCTGCCGTGCAGCTGTTGTACTGGCTTAGCCAAGGTGTCTGTCTCTGTTTTTCTGTCTGTCCTCTCGCATGTCAGCCCGTCTGTCTGCATCTCCTCACATAAGTCTGCCTGGCCGTCTGTCTGCATGCGCGGGCGTCTTTTGGCTATGTCTGTCTTTTAATTGAGTTTGTGTGTGTGTGTGTTAAGATGCACTCTCCGGATATTATTTCTGGCTTGGTTGATGGCCTTGATGATCTGTAAATTATGTATGAATTTATGAGTTTTTGGGAAGTCCAAATACAAAGCCTTGGCCGTTGATTTCTTCAGAAACTTAGCTGTTTTGTTGCTTTCCTCCATTTGTCCATCAAGGTTTGTATGGAATGGTCATCTGAGAAAGCTCACAAATGTCACTTATCACTATGATAAATTATTTCTTACAAATTATTTTGTTACCAATTTTTTATAGATAATTTATTTCTACTTTATAGATGATAGATACATGAATAATACATTTTTTATTGCTAAATTCATTGAGAATATTTTGTTAGGTGTGTGTGTGTGTGTGTTGGGGAGTTTGTGAGAGTTGGGGAGGTGTGTGTATGCCCCTATCTGTGTGACCAGATACTGGGAGGTCTATGTGTGTGTCTATGGCGAAGACAGGGCGGTGTTTGTGTGCATGTGTGAGACAGATACAGAGAGTTGTGTGTCAGTCTGAGTGTGTGCTTGCGACACAGACAGGGAGGTTTGTGTGTTTGTATTTTTGACACAGAAGAGGAGTCGTTTGTATGCATGTGTGAGACAGATACAGGGAGGTGTTTGTGGCACAGAAAAGGAGGTGCATGTGTGAGACAGATACAGGGAGGTGTTTGTGGCACAGAAAAGGAGGTGCATGTGGGAGCCGGATGCAGGGAGGTGGGTGTGTTTTTGACACACAGCGAGGTGTATGAGTGTGTGTGTGTGTGTGTGCAAGACGCACTTTGACACACTATCCTGCAGTAAAGCTAACCAGACCCTCTCCATCTCGCTCTGTCCCTCTCTGTAGCACTCACTTTCACTTTCTCTAGTTCTCTACCCCTCTTTAGCGTGCTTTCTGTAGTTATCCATTCCTCTCTTTAGCGTTTTTTCTCTAGCTCTCTTTCTCTTTCTGTAGCGCTTTTTTCGCCCTACTTACTTATTTTTCTCTCGCTCCTCTCATCTTTCTCCACCTTTCTATGTCTTTCTCTCTAATTGTCTCTTCATCCATCTCTCTATCCCCTTCTTTCCCTCGATATATCTTTCCATTTCCTCCATGTCCTCTCTATCGCTCTCTTTCCCCACCTCCTTCTCTCTCCATAGACTTTTACACGACCGATCAGTGTTTCTGCTGTACAAACACTTCTTCGCTGTCACGAAGGCACACCGATGCATGCCAATTAAACACCTGCTATGAAGTCTATTTAAACTCATTTTTAAGACTCAGTCATTAAGAATGCCCACACAGTCTTTGGAGGAAGCAAAAAATTCCAATCGGACTTGGCAGCTTGCTGTTTTTTGTTGTTTAGAGCCTCATTGAGCCATCCTGGTAAACAACCGCGTGTGGCGGCCACAGCGGCAACATTGTTTCTATGGTAACCAGCTGCGTGTTTGTCATCCGTGCGCCACCCTATAGGAGCAGGGCATCGAGGCGGTCTTCTCCACCCACCCCGGCGCCATGCGGACCCTGGCGTGGGAGTCGTTCCCAGGGGCCGTCAACCCCACGGAAGGTAAAGCCCTCACGCTGCCTCTCTGGGCCCTGCCTTCCCTCCATCCATCCTGCAATGCCAAGGTGCTCACGCATGGCCCAAACTGACACGACACCCAGAAAGGTGGGCCGCAGTGGGCCAACGTCCAGAAAAGTGCCACAGAAAAACCGCCAACAACCAGCTATAACTTGACCTGTCACTACGGCACCGATATTCGGTGCGGAAATACCTTAGAACTCACTACATGTTGAGGGTTCTTTCTGCGACAAGGTTTTGCTCAAAGAAATCTATAGAGACCCTTATTTCATTGTCATTGAATCGCTGCATCCATCAAAGGAGCTTGGATTATCATGTGCGTGTTTTTGCAGCTGGTTTTCAAGTAGTCCGGTGAGAGCAGCTGAGTTGGTGGCCAGAGAAGTGGGGGAAATCACCCTCTCAGGAAACCGGATTGTTACGCAGGCTTCTTCTGATGATTTATGATGAATGTGGCGAAAATAACGGATATCTACTGTAACAGCCGCTCTTACTACAAGCACAACTCAGCTGTTTAGAAAACGGACTCGTGGCACTCCTTTCCTGCTCCCATTATTGGAAACAGTCGGAGCATGTTGAACGGGTTCCCGTGCAGATGAACCGGGCACGTCGTATTCATAGACACTAAACTCATTTACATTAATCTGGTTTACGTAATATGTTATGACACTATGTTGTGTGCACTCATATACCGTTACCCCTGTTTGACCCCTCTCTCTCTAACTGCCTTTTGTAGTGTTATTAATATTATTTCTCCGTCATATATTCCTAGTGCATCCATTTCCCTCGGGTGGTTGTTGTTGTCGTGCTAAACAGTGACCTGTCGACATGTGCTAAGGCGTACTAGCTTTTCTCGCTAATGGAGGGAAAATATACGGTCTTCCCCCCCTACGCTCCGTTTCTATTCTTTCTCTGGTTTTCACCTCTCCCTGTTCCAATTAGTGACATTTTGGTACTACGTGATGGGCTTTTTCAATTAAATGTTAGGACATATACTGATTATTATGTCCACGTAGAGATGTACCATTAAAAAAAGAATTACATTTGATAGCACTTTTCATTGGTGCGTGAAGAGGGTTGAAGATTAAAACTTATCCTGAGTTAGGAGAAGTGGAACATTTTATAAAAGTGAACTGAACCGACATGTACTTCATTCATCATACATTCTTAGAGATCCATTCAATGGTTTGCTGTTGATAGCTCATAACTTCACCAATATGTGGTTGTGCAACGCTAGCACTTGCCTTGCACACAGGAACAGCCGCCGTGCTGCTGGGAAACTGAGAGTCGCAGTTTGTTTTCCTCAGTGATTGTGCTGATTGTATAAGTCACATCCCCTAAACAAGGCTGGGGTCGGATCCCTCCCATGCATCAATTATATTTCAGGAGGTTCATAAGCCCTGGAAGAGCTGCGATGAAGACATAATGACCACAACCTTTTGTATTTTGATTACATAATCCTTTATCTGTTCAGTTGAAATACTGTACTTTGGAAAGTAGTGTGGGCGTCCTGTCCACTCGTTTGTGTGTCTGTGCGTGCTCGTGAGCAAGGTGTGTGTGTGTGTGTGTGTGTGTGTGTGTGTGTGTGTGTGTGTGTTTGTGCGCAAGGCACAATTACGTACAAATAACCACAACCTTTAGAATTTCTGTCTCATACCTTTCTAGTGCTCAGTAGCAATACTGTACTGTCTGCTGTCGTGTGGGCAGAAGTCTACTCTGTGTGTGTGTGTGTGTGTGTGTGTGTGTGTGTGTGTGTGTGTGTGTGTGTGTGAATCATGGACTGGACTACATTTTTATTGTTGTCGACGCTGTGCTTGATAAATGGAGCAGGTTGCCAGCGCCTCTCAGCAGCGCGGGGTTGGAAGGTAGGTGGGCCCTTGTGTTGCAGCACCGCGGCAATTAGGGCGGCGCAGAGACAAGAGGTGCACAATTTGTCCCCAGCTCCGAGTGTGGGCTTCCCCCTGTTCACACTGTATCTATCACACACACACACACGCACGCGCGTGCGTGCGTGCGTGCGTGCGTGCGTGCGTGTGTGTGTGTGTGTGTGAGCACACACACGAGAACTGCAACAGTGTTCGTTAAAACCCCTGAAAACGGGAGCACAGGGATGCACAATACATCTATTAAAAAAACTAAAACAAATGGGTTTATACGCAAACGCACGCACACCCTGACTGTTTGTTTAGCTCTGCAGAGGAGCCTGCTAACCTTTTTAATAAAGTGTGTCGCCAGGGCCTCCAGAGATAAGCAGTCCGGTAAAGACTGGGGCCATTGTGTACAACAAGTCTCTTAATGTATGCAGCTGCAGCCTCAATAAAGCTCAATGTATGTAATGGAGAAGATGCAAGTGGGGGGAGCAGGAATTTAAAGAAAGGAGTATGGAGAGAAAATGAGGGATGAGAAAAGAAAGGGGAAGTCAAATAACTATGTTTTGGGAGAAACGGGGAAGAAGGACACCTTGAGATAGCGGCTGTGTTTTGTCATGTTTTGTGCTGTGAGCTGCTCCCGGGGCTTGTTTTGGTACAAGGAGATGTGCGCTGTGTTCCCCACTCTGTGTCTGAGGTTACCGGCGGTTGGCGGTTGAAACGCCGCAGAGGAACCCCAGGCAGCCATTTGTCTCCTGTCTCCTGCGGTACCTCTTTGACTGTGACACACAGGTGGTTATTAAAGCCATTTCAAAATAGACCTTGCTGACGCAAAACGGGTGTCAAAGTTGAAGCGTTTCGGCGGATTAAAATAAAAATGAACATCTCAGGCTACAAATGCAAACCGGTCCTGGTAAGAATATTTAGCCAGGTGTCGAGATACGTTTGAGAGAAGTTACAACACACAGTTACAACTGACTACTGCTTTGGATAATGGTTTCCTCTGAGTCAACATAATGCTAATAGCTCTGTTAGCCGGATATGTAGTGTTCACCCACGCATTAATTTCTGCATTTGGCCCCATTCACCCCATTGCTGCCTTCGCTGTACATATAAAATATGCATAAAGAGTCGTCATTGTTGGTTTTTATATTTACTGGTCATGGGATTCGAGAATTGGGAAAGCTCTTTGTACCGACATTAGAGTAACCACTGAAACCCAGAGATTTGCTATAATCCCAATAGCGATCAGTGTAGGATTTGAGCTATAAAGGATTGTCTCTCATTCCATATATACAGAGCATATATAGTTTTGATTAAGATTTGCAATACAATATGTGGTCCATCGATATATCACCATTTTATTATTATTATATCAGGTCTAAAAGTTGTTTCAGTTTTAAAAGCAAAGATAATTTTGAAATGCCCAAACCAAAAGCTATTTTTGGTTGTTTTCGGTCATATTAATGTAGTTCCTGTGACAACTGGCCTTCCAGATGGGCCAGGGTTGGTGCAGTGTATGGATCAGGCGCCGCATGCTGTCGGAGACCCTATCCGAGCCAGTCAGTAGAAATGTGATTGATGATGATTTTCTTGACAGTTGTTTTGACAGCTGGCACAGACAGTTTGATCAATACTGGACCAGTTCAAAACGATTTTTTTCCCGATTAGTCTACATGACTCATTACTTTTAGAAATATGAGCTAGATGATGAGATCCTTTTTGAAGACGTAACCTCTTAAAAAGCCTTTTGAGGTCCTTATCCCACGCTTATTGCCCACTTATTCTTAAACACCTTGCCAATTTAGAGGAGATGAGGCAATACACTCCAACCAATCTTAACCCCCTAGAGACCTTATAGAGTTTCATTTAACCAGTCGGTGCTCTACTAATGTCTCCAATCCAATCCTGATTGGTCCAATCATATTGTTGCAGGCTCCGCCCTAAAATCCCTAATAATAATATGGAAGACGTTAAGCTCTTAATGCCATTTCATGTTGTCTTAAAATAGAGGTGGAAAGTGCTTGTTATGCTCTGGTGATTATTGTGTGATTATTATTATTGGATTTTTATGATTAGTATGAGCGCAGTACAATACAATGGAGAATTCTGACGCTTGTGCACGGAAACACCTACAAAGGCTTATCTGAAAGTAAAACACAAATTGAACAAATTGTTATTCTGCACTTATTGTTCCCCATGCTGAGATTGTAGAAAGCTATCGTCACTACATACTCCATGGAGCAGGCCCTCTCCAACTGAACCACAGGGTATCCCCCATACATTAAAATGAAAGGATGGAAACGTGTGTGTGGGGGGGGATGTCTCCCACCCGCTGCTGCCTTTCTTAGTTAATCCCAATCAGAGGTAGTAATGGGTAATCTTGTGTCCACCCCTCACTCCAGACCCCTGAAGCCCCCCCTAGCAGAGACACTACTCTCTGCCAATCTCTATTTTGTGGCGACGTTGCGATTTGAATGCAAAGCCACTTAACGTCTTCACACTCTCCGGGTCTCCATAATGTTATTTCATGAATATTTATCCACGCTCCCTAGGTTTTCTTAGTTATTTATTTACTGACATATATATGCATATATGTAGATAAAGAAAGATATATTTCCTTTATTTTTATTTTGTTTTGCTGTGCTCGATAATCGCTGTTGAGGTTTCACATCAGTGCTGTGTAAGGGGGGGGGGTTTGGGTGCGGGGGACTGGAATCCGCCTGGAGCCAATTTTTTCCGTCCCGCTCTTGGATTACCCCATGTTGCTCGTTCAATTTCACCCGATTCATAATGAAGCAGACTCCAGTGTTTTTTAAGGGCGAGCCGAAGCAGAATTTAAAACCCAACGTTTTTTCCTTGGTGTGTTATATTTATTTTCTCCGGCTCTCCCTTGAAGACAGTTCAAGTTTCCCTGCCTAAGGGGCTTTAAAGTGTGATTGTAATGCGGAGTGGACAGTCAAGGGCTGTCACGGCCTGGTACACACTGTGTGTTTTGAGCTTTAGCATCTCTCCCAGATTGACTTACCTGGCTTTATTACCGCACGCACCCTATGAATAAAAGATTATTTACCTATTGAAGTAGGGCTGATGGAGAAGTACCTGGTCAAAAATACTTCTTTTCCTGCATTTTCAGCACTTGGGAGTGTTTGTGCCATTGGCTTTTTTCGCATTCTTCCTTTATCGATTTTATTTTTTATTTTGGGCTTTATCATGGATTATCTTGTTTTGGATGGGTCTTTGCTTTTTTGTTTGAATAGCTGATGCTTGATATTTCTGATTCCTTTTTGTTAACTTTGTCCACCTTTTGTGTTTGCACACTAAAATTGTGTGAAAGGAACAATACAGGCTAAAACACGTTGACACTTTTATAAAACCTAACATTGATTTACTATTCCAGGGGGATTATTTTTCCAGCATGTGTTATATACTGTACTGTACTTCATCATTATTTGCAATTTCTCAATGGCTGCCGTGTCATGGTTCCTTCGAATGAGCTCCAGTGTGCTATTTATTTTTATTATTTTTAGGACTTTCGCTCTACCCTCTCAACATCATGAGGCAATAATCTGTCTTTGGTACATTTACAGAGTCAAATGAATAAAAACAGTATTCAAATCAGATGAAACGTATAACAATAAGCCTTACAGGCTTAATTATTAGTTCTGAAAGCTAGCTAGTCATTTGGCAGTTTGCTACTGCGATAACTAGGGCTGTAACGATACACCAACTCACGATTCAGTTTGTATCACGTTTTTTGACCCACGGTTCGATATATCCCACGATTTTTTTAAATTTAAAAAGCGTTTTATTTAAACAACGCTTTTATATAACAATTATAATAATTAACTTTAATTATAACAATTAACTTCAATTAACATTTAATAACAAATCATTTGGAGCACTGAACAGATTCGAACAGAAAGAATACTATTACAGTATAGCAAAATGAATAAATAAATAACCAGAGGTTGCAGTTGGAGGATGCTTGCAGGTAGGCAAAAACCATAAACTGGTTTTGTGGTTTAGGCTTACGTATTTGAAAATATTATTGTCAAATAAATAATAGTAATTGGAATAGTTTGGTAGCACTAACCAGCGTTCCCGCTAGAAAAAACGGTGCTGGTCAAAGTGACCTGCATAGGTTTCGTTTTCGGTCAAATATCCTATTATCGCTTCTTATTAGGCTATGTAGCTTAATTAATGACATAATCAGGCCGTATAGAATGCAACATATTTAATAGCCTAACCTTCAAATAGATGGGGAAAAAACATGAATGTCTGATTCGCAATAACAAGGCATAGTGTTACAAGCAGCGTATGTGTGTGCGCGAGAATCGCGGTGTGTGTGTGTGAGTGACGTCAGCGAGTGAGTGGACGAGCGAGGAGAGCGAGCGGTAGCGTGTGTGTGTCTAGTGAAGAAACGAATGAGTCCGGTAGAATAAAGTACCCAGCCTGTCAATAATCGGTGGCCGCTTCATTCTGACCTAAGCAGCCCAACTGCTGGTCAAAGCGCACAAAACACTAGAGACAGGGATAACACAGGCTATTTTTGCGCATTTGGCCAACTCTGGATAAATGTTGTTCATATCGCATATGAGTACTTCGCAGGCTGTGGAGAAATGCAATCCTCCGTAGCCACGCAGCGCTGTCATCACAACGAGGGCATCTCTTCGCAGACTTACGGCATCGATAAGAGGAGCGGTGTCAGCAGACTATTATTTAGACATATTATTTGCAAATTTCAATCTGACAACTTGACCGGAGAGATACAATTTTGTCTGACATTAAATTTTTTTATAACCGGACAAGGGAAACCCTGGCACTAACAGCTACAGTGGGGCAAAAAAGTATTTAGTCAGCCACCAATTGTGCAAGTTCTCCCACTTAAAAAGATGAGAGAGGCCTGTAATTTTCATCATAGGTATACCTCAGCTATGAGAGACAAAATGAAAAAAAAAAATAGAAAATCCCATTGTCTGATTTTTAAAGAATTTATTTGCAAATTATGGTGGAAAATAAGTATTTGGTCAATAACAAAAGGTCATCTCAATACTTTGTTACATGCCCTTTGTTGGCAATGACAGAGGTCAAATGTTTTCAGTAAGTCTTTACAAGGTTTTCACACACTGCTGCTGGTATTTTGGCCCATTCCTCCATGCAGATCTCCTCTAGAGCAGTGATGTTTTTGGGCCACACGGATTTTAAACTCCCTCCAAAGATTTTCTATGGAGTTGAGATCTGGAGACTGGCTAGGCCACTCCAGGACCTTGAAATGCTTCTTACGAAGCCACTCCTTCGTTGCCCGGGCGGTGTGTTTGGGGTCATTGTCATGCTGAAAGACCCAGCCACGTTTCATCTTCAGTGCCCTTGCTGATGGAAGGAGGTTTTCACTCAAAATCTCACAATACATGGCCCCATTCATTCTTTCCGTCATACGGATCAGACGTGCTGGTCCCTTGGCAGAAAAGCAGCCCCAAAGCATGATGTTTCCACCCCCATGCTTCACTGTAGGTATGGTGTTCTTTGGATGCAACTCAGCATTCTTTCTCCTCCAAACACGACGAGTTGAGTTTTTACCAAAAAGTTCTATTTTGGTTTCATCTGACCATATGACATTCTCCCAATCCTGTTGTGGATCATCCAAATGCTCTCTAGCAAACTTCAAACGGGCCCGGACATGCACTGGCTTTAGCAGGGGGACACGTCTGGCACTGCAGGATTTGAGTCCCTGGCGGCGTAGTGTGTTAGTGATGGTAGCCTTTGTTACTTTGGTCCCAGCTCTCTGGAGGTCATTCACTAGGTCCCCCCGTGTGGTTCTGGGATTTTTGTTCACCGTTCTTCTGATCATTTTGACCCCACAGGGTGAGATCTTGCGTGGAGCCCCAGATCGAGGGAGATTATCAGTGGTCTTGTATGTATTCCATTTCCTAATAATTGCTCCCACAGTTGATTTCTTCACACCAAGCTGCTTACCTATTGCAGATTCAGACTTCCCATTCTGGTGCAGGTCTACAATTGTGTTTCTGGTGTCCTTTGACAGCTCTTTGGTCTTGGCCATAGTAAAGTTTGGAGTGTGACTGTTTGAGGTTGTGGACAGGTGTCTTTTATACTGATAAGGAGTTCAAACAGGTGCCATTAATACAGGTAACGAGTGGAGGACAGAGGTGCCTCTTAAAGAAGAAGTTACAGGTCTGTGACACCCAGAAATCTTGCTGGTTTGTAGGTGACCAAATACTTATTTTCCACCATAATTTGCAAATAAATTCTTAAAAAATCAGACAATGTGATTTTCTGGATTTTTTTTTTTTAATTTTGTCTCTCATAGCTGAGGTTTACCTATGATGAAAATTACAGGCCTCTCTCGTCTTTTTAAGTGGGAGAACTTGCACAATTGGTGGCTGACTAAATACTTTTTTGCCCCACTGTATATATCACGTGGCTGGATCTGGACTGGAAGGATAATGGGAGTTAGAAAGGGCGTGTCTTGCTTCTGCCTTCTCACACCGCGAGACGTGGCTTTGAGTGTCGCGATTTCGGTTTCGATACGCATATCGTTACAGCCCTAGCGATAACGTATGCTACAAGGGAGATCTAATTGCGACTTGTCTGGTGGCTGGGAGCGCTAGCCTGGCAACGCTAACTTTTGCTTAGCCAGTGGTACATTCTAGAACACTAAAAGAAAGAATCTCTCCGCTGGATTTGGATCCTGTACCCCTCAATTTCAGAGAAAAACTCAAAAGTCCCAAACCGAAAAAAACAACAATCTTTCACAGATTTGCTCATACTTTTAGTGAACATTTCGGTACGCAGTTATCGCTGAGGGTAGCGAGTTTATTCTCAAAGAAAAAAGGGATATCAAACGAGGTGCTGCCTGGGTCGGGACTGTATGAAGCCTAGAGGCATCGGCCATGTCTGGCCTCCTTGTTGCTAGAACAGACCAGATCCGACGGATTAACGGTGGCTACACAGCTGTTTTCTCGTCAAACGAGGCAATGGTCATAATCTGTGTGTAAATTATGACCACTCCCCAAGCCCCTATAGCCGAAGTGCATTGTGGATTGACGAATGTGTCCTTTTTCGAAATCACAGCTTTTCTCGCAATAGGAACATTGAAAAAATGTATTATGAGAAAGAACTTCAAAGTTGTTGTCATATCTCTCCTATTAATCCCCATTGTAACTATTGCAGCAATGTCTCCGTGTGACAAAGCAGCGTCTACAGAAGCGTCTAGACTAGCCTCGACAAAGTGAAATACTACACAAAAGCCTGACTTGCTTCGCACAGTGCCAATAGACCTATCTTTGCAATGTGTGTTGAAGCCTGGGCAATACTGAAGGAGAAGTACAGACCAGCTGGATTCAAGGTGTACATGTACGCAAATATTGTCCTCCTTTGATCATAAATGAAATTGCAGTAAAATAGAAACAACAAAATCCATCATATCCTTCCAGTGTCGGACAGGGAGAAATGGAAGCACAGGAATTTCGGTCCGACCCATTCGATGCGCTCTGCCGATGACAGACCTCCCTTTCACAGTGTACCCCGAGACACGTCATTGTTATCCAGAGGTCCCCGACGCCCACATGCCGTTTGGGTTCAAAGAAAAAACGATCACATGGGGTCGGTTTTTCTTCGCCTTTTCTTTTTTATTGCTGATGGGTCGAGTGTTCTCCAGTTTATTTTCCAGCGGTTTGCCCAGAAGTGAGTCATAAATTCACCTATATGACTGTTTACGTAACCATCCGGAATCCTTAACGGCTTGTTTCACAGCCATATGTGGGAACTCAATTGAATTGTCATCTGCACGTCTGGGTTCTGTGTTAGGGAGCCGGGGTCAGCTTCACACGTCATTAGGGTTACAGTGTTCACTTGAATCATTATTGTCATCATTTTTTATGGCATCCTGAGGAAACGAGGGGAAGTATGGTCTAGTGGTACGAATGTTAAGTCCTTGGTTCCAATCCCAATGTCTGCATCTTGCTTGAACAGCAAGATGCCCGACAGTTACCTTCTCTTTAAGGATATCCAGGAATAACCCAAACAATAAGACGAGGGACAAGAAAAAAATCGACTGATTTGAGTCTGTATGAAAATGCATTTCCATAACCATTTTTCACAGAGATGAGACTGAGACGGACCGATTTATAAATGTCCTTCTCGCCGCTCTCTTCACTTAACAATCTTTAAGAAAAGGGAATCATACTAATTTCCCTTCCACGTTTGCCAATAAATACAAGAAAATGGATCAATAATCAGTCATCAACGCTGGTGTGACTTGCAGGGAGAGAGCCACTGAATTGATGATCTAAGATCCTGTGTGTGTGTGTGTGTGTGTGTGTGTGTGTGTGTGTGTGTGTGTGTGTGTGTGTGTGTGTGTGTGTGTGTGTGTGCCAGCCAAAAGTGTTTCTTCTTCCGTGCTCGTTTCTTTTCCCCATCCAACACCGGGCATCTCTTCTTATCTTATAAGGGACGGGGAGATGAGAGGTCTAGTGGACTCTAGATGCTGGCGAATCGCGACATCACTCCCTCCACAGTGAGAGGCAGCGAGAGGGGAGGCGGGGGCGGGTCGTGGAAGCATAACTACGGGACTCTATGGAAAAGAACCCAGCGGGAGCAGCTGGTCGGGCCTCCCTCCCCAACCGTTTCTAGGGGGGGGGGGGGGGGGGGGGTGCGCTGTTTTATAAAAGTGTCCCGCCCAGCGGTAGCCACTACAAAGTTTGGCCAGCCAGAGGACGAATTTACGTGGGGGGTGGTCCCGTGTGGGGGCCGCCAGCTCCGAGACATCGACGGCTCCGACTGAGCGGTGCCCCCGACGAGAACGGGGGATTTAGAAAAAGCGAAAGGGGAGCGAGTAGGAGGATCCATTTATAGAAGGAACAGAGTCATTACCGTCGGGGGCTTGTTGTGTCTTTCCACCCTGAGAGTTCCTCCCGTGTGCTCTGAAAGAACAGTGGCTTCTATAAGAGATGCTTATATTCCCGTACTATTGTAAATGGAAACTGGATAAAGGGAATTATACAAAAATCATATGTTTTAAAAAAAGGAACTACTTCCCGAGCAGCTGGTGTTGTTTGTTATGCTAGCCTGCAGAGCCCCCCCCCCCCCCCTTGGGGATGGTGGGCGGCCAAATAAAGAAATATAAAGACCCCAGCGCCTCGGTCTGTGTGTTTACATTTCCATCCATCTGATGGGCCCGACAGATAGGGCCTCGGGCATTTTTCGCAGAATTGCAGGCTATAAGGAAGAGATCAGCACTCGCTGCCACAGGCAACGGGCAACAGCAGCAACAACAACCGCCGCAACACAAAGCCAGAGAGGCTCGCTGTGTAAACTAACGCAGTGGAGGAGCGAAAGGCCAATAGACCCTTCACGGCTCCCCTGATGGACGAACCGCTCACGCAGTTTTCTCTTCTCGTTCTCGTTCTCTCTCTCTCTCTCTCTCTCTTTTTCTCTCGTTCTCTCTCTCAATCTTTCTTTCTCGTTCTCTCTCTCTCTCTATCTTTCTTACTCGTTCTCTCTCTCTCAATCTGTCTTTCTCGTTCTCTCTCTCTCTCGTTAGGGTTAGGTCAATAGACCCTTCACAGCTCCCTTGATGGACAAACCTTGCACCCAGTTTTCTCTCTCGCTCTCGCTCTCTTTCTCTCATTCTATCTCATTCTCTCTCTTTCTCTCTCTCTCTCTCTCGCAGAAGGCAAGTTGAGAGAGTTGGTCCGTGCGGTAAACAAAGACTAAATGTCAACAGGGCTGCCGATGTTGCTCCTGATTTGATGTCATAGATTTGCCGGCTGTAAAGTTGATGTGTGGAGTTTTGCATAGGTTAGCGGTGGGAGCAGGAGATCTCCCATGGCTGGAGAATGGGGAACAGAAGAAAGTAGTGGAGGATGGAGTTGGCTTAATTGTACACTAGCAAGGAGTTGTCCTGAAAGTGTTATAAAAACGGCAGTGGTTTGGGCCTATGGTAGATATTCACAAACTGTAGTTTACAACTTTGAAGTAGTCATATTGTGCTTTTAACAGAGTATGTTTTAATGGGGAGGCATGTGGCTCAGGAAGGCTGGTAACCGGTAGGTTGCTAGTTCGATCCCCCGCTCCTCCTAGCTGGTTGACTCCGCCCTTGGTGTGTGAATGTGTGCATGAATGGGTGAATGTGAGGCAATGTTGTAAAGCTCTTTGAGTGGCCACTGGTTAGAAAAGCGCTATATAAATGCAGTCCATTTAATGAGTTTCTTTTAGTAATTTATTCTTTATACCGTAGATTTCAGCTTGGATTGTAGCAGTGGAAGTTGCCGGACTATAAGATGGCCCCCAGACTGTTTAGTCTACGAAGAGAAGTGGGCCCGGATCTGACTCCTTATTGTTTATGTAATACCTAGTGGGAACAAGTCCAATGCTGTCCCCCGGGTTATCTCATCGCTAGCCAACATGTAGGCGAAGCAACAACCACATTTTACTGATGAGCGTCTCAGATGTGTGGCGGAGCAAGAACAGGAATGGCTTATACAGTGGGGCAAAAAAGTATTTAGTCAGCCACCAATTGTGCAAGTTCTCCCACTTAAAAAGATGAGAGAGGCCTGTAATTTTCATCATAGGTATACCTCAGCTATGAGAGACAAAATGAAAAAAAAAAAATCTAGAAAATCACATTGTCTGATTTTAAAAGAATTTATTTGCAAATTATGGTGGAAAATAAGTATTTGGTCAATAACAAAATGTCATCTCAATACTTTGTTACATGCCCTTTGTTGGCAATGACAGAGGTCAAACGTTTTCTGTAAGTCTTTACAAGGTTTTCACACACTGCTGCTGGTATTTTGGCCCATTCCTCCATGCAGATCTCCTCTAGAGCAGTGATGTTTTTGGGCCTTCGCTGGGCAACATAGACTTTCAACTCCCTCCAAAGATTTTCTATGGGGTTGAGATCTGGAGACTGGCTAGGCCACTCCAGGACCTTGAAATGCTTCTTACGAAGCCACTCCTTCGTTGCCCGGGCGGTTTGTTTGGGGTCATTGTCATGCTGAAAGACCCAGCCACGTTTCATCTTCAGTGCCCTTGCTGATGGAAGGAGGTTTTCACTCAAAATCTCACGATACATGGCCCTATTCATTCTTTCCGTCACACGGATCAGACGTCCTGGTCCCTTGGCAGAAAAACAGCCCCAAAGCATGATGTTTCCACCCCCATGCTTCACTGTAGGTATGGTGTTCTTTGGATGCAACTCAGCATTCTTTCTCCTCCAAACACGACGAGTTGAGTTTTTACCAAAAAGTTCTATTTTGGTTTCATCTGACCATATGACATTCTCCCAATCCTGTTGTGGATCATCCAAATGCTCTCTAGCAAACTTCAAACGGGCCCGGACATGCACTGGCTTTAGCAGGGGGACACGTCTGGCACTGCAGGATTTGAGTCCCTGGCGGCGTAGTGTGTTAGTGATGGTAGCCTTTGTTACTTTGGTCCCAGCTCTCTGGAGGTCATTCACTAGGTCCCCCCGTGTGGTTCTGGGATTTTTGTTCACCGTTCTTGTGATCATTTTGACCCCACAGGGTGAGATCTTGCGTGGAGCCCCAGATCGAGGGAGATTATCAGTGGTCTTGTATGTATTCCATTTCCTAATCATTGCTCCCACAGTTGATTTCTTCACACCAAGCTGCTTACCTATTGCAGATTCAGACTTCCCAGCCTGGTGCAGGTCTACAATTGTGTTTCTGGTGTCCTTTGACAGCTCTTTGGTCTTGGCCATAGTGGAGTTTGGAGTGTGACTGTTTGAGGTTGTGGACAGGTGTCTTTTATACTGATAAGGAGTTCAAACAGGTGCCATTAATACAGGTAACGAGTGGAGGACAGAGGAGCCTCTTAAAGAAGAAGTTACAGGTCTGTGACAGCCAGAAATCTTGCTGGTTTGTAGGTGACCAAAAAATGATTTTCTGGATTTTTTTTTTTCATTTTGTCTCTCATAGCTGAGGTTTACCTATGATGAAAATTACAGGCCTCTCTCGTCTTTTTAAGTGGGAGAACTTGCACAATTGGTGGCTGACTAAATACTTTTTTGCCCCACTGTAGTTGAATAATGAACAACAGAACCACTGGTGAGATAGAATCACTGGAACGGGTCGGTCATATTGGAAACACATGATCATCTAACCCCCCCTGCCGCCAAAAACGAATCTTAATTCCAAATACATTCTCATAGTGGGGTTATGGTTTTATTTTAGTCAATAATGTGTCGTCTCTCTAGATTATCCATGAATGGTAAATGGACCGGGAGAGCAAAGTGCTGCGACCATGAGAGCCAGTCCACCCACGAGATATGGCTAGCGATCAGTGAGGCTGCTTCAGTAGAAACGCATTGATCCTAATCTAAGGCTGCTCAATAAACACAAACTGAGCATTTTTTTTATTAAAAAATGCCTGAACGCGTATCAACACAAAACTGAATTAGCATTTATTTTTAGATAAACAGGCTTCCCCCAGTTGAAGAGAAAAATCGAAATTGATTGATTAAACTGTCAAGCTTTAAGGCTAGTAATGTACCCACATTCTTATACACTCTTTTTATAATTTAACCATGATTTTGGATTTCCCGCACCATTTCTGTCACATAACCCAGACCTACTCTCCATGCTGTCTGGTCTATCTTCCAAATCCCTCAGGTGAATTAGTTCTTAATAGTTTTTTCACGGTGTAGTCATTTTCGAGTTGTTTTCGTCTAAATGTGGTCAATATTGAAGGGAACCTTACCATTTCGTACAACATTTGAATCAAGAGCATAGTTAAAAAAGGATGCTATTTGTTAATTGTACACCCCTTTTCAAGGGGTGTATTTAAATTGCGTAGTATAATAAGTTGGATGATTTTTTTTTCTCTTTTGCACTTATCTCTCAGTTTATGCTTGAGATTAATGATCATAATGTGTTTGCCTACAAGTTGCCAAACAAGCAATATATTTCACTTCCCTGCAGAGCTGGATGCTAAACTGCTAGAATCATCCTGGGTGCTTGTCCTGGCAACTTTCCCTTTGATCAGAATCATTTTCACACAGATGCATATTCATGTGTGATTTATTACATTCTCAATAGTGATGAGCAAATATAGAAATCACAAACCACTTTTAACCATCCAGACATATGTTGATTAGTTTTAGGACTCCAGACTGCGACCAAAATGTGAGTGTGCGGCTAAATTTTACAAAATTTGCCCTTTTTCATATTTACACGTTAAACGAGGAAGGTGCACGTCAACGAATCCGGATCTGTAGCAAGCCATTGAGTGTGAGAAGGATAGGGAATGGCCACTATCGAGCGGGCGTAAACGTCTCTGTGAGAAGGAGAAAGGTTTCACAACTTGCTACGTGTGTTACAGCAATTCGCAAACTATTGACTCGTTCTTCCGTGTGCCAGTGCCAGATTCCTGCACAGTCTTATTTTGCAAACCCGCACCCGCCCGTACCCGCAATAATTAAAACTGCATCTGACCCGTGTTCCGACAGTAGCGCGAATTACATTCCGCACCCGACCCGACCCGCTATAAATTGATATCGACGCCCGACCGGCACCCAAAGGAAAATTAGAAACATTTGCCGGGGATTTACACTATGTGGTGTTTGGCCTCGGGCTTTAGATTGCTGTGCAAAAAAAGCACATCATCCACTTTTGACGGTTTAAGTTGACTCCTCCGCTAGTGAATAACATCTCCTGCACCAGAGAAGTCTCGCTCGCAATCGCAAAACCCGCGTCCGACCCGCGCTGTTCAGGCGTCCGACCCGCAACCGTGTCCGACACAGTAGGCCTACATTATTTTTCACCCTTTTCATCCAAATTGTGCGGGTCACCCGTCGTGTACCAGCGGGTACCGGAACCCGGGCAGGACTTCATGCGCCATAAAGGGCTTTTCACACGGGAGGCATTTTTCGCGCCTGCTAATGCATTCTCAATGGAGAGGCTAGCGGGCAAAGAGGAGGCTCAGCGTGCTCGTCGAACGCATGCGCGCACACGTGGAAACAGTTGGTATAGATGAGAATCACAATAAAATGTGACACTGAATTTGAAACCGCACATTGTAATTTCTGCATCTATTATCAAAATATTTATTAGTAATGCAGTGAAAAAAAATAGAAAATCACATTGGCATGTTGATTTATGGTGTGTGCCCCTAAAATTTCTGGTTGTGCCCCTACAATTTTCAGTTAGGGGCCACAGTGCTCCTAGAGAAAAAGTTTAGTCTGGAGCCCTGAGTTTACTCTCTCTCTTAAGGCTGAGGAGCAACAATGCTTAGAGGACATTTAGATAACAACTTTCCAGCAGCACAAGTGATATTGAGTGAGGTTCTATGTAGATCAGCATTATATATATATATATATATATATATATATATATATATAAATAAACTGGCAGATTATATTGCTATAGCAGTGGTCTTCTCTCATTGCCGAATTATGAGTAACTTTCTTTACTATTATTTCCAAAGCGACTCAAGGTGAGTTCAGACCATTCGGAACAAGCCGATTGCTCGGCCTCCTCCTTAGTACTCCTTGAGAGCTGTTTGTTCATAAGTCGCCAAACTCGTCACTGCACGTCCTTGGGTCCTCAGCTATGTACCCTTGTGATCCGAGGATGATCAGCTATGCACCCGGCAAGGATGAAGACGATGGGATTGAACAGTTGTTTTAGAAACAAGTCATCGTCTTCAAGGAGCAGGTAGGGGGCAGGTCATTTTGATCAAGGATGCCAATACTGCAGACAATGGCAATGGAGCCCACTATCTTTCAGCTGGAACTGTTAGGGTGCACCCTAGTCCCTTTCAATATCCCTCCTTCTTTCCCTATTTAGGACAGCTACATTTGAGAATTCTGTGAAATTATGTTCCAGTTTAGGACATTGCTCTTTTTGTACAGTGTTGAAGTGCGGCAACACTTGTTATCATGGTAGCGCCCCATCACGTCCACATGGTTAATGTGCTTGATCCTTCCCCGCAATTTGCCCTTTCAGTGAAATTTGCCATTTCACTGAAATGAAGGGAGGCACAAAGTATAGAGCTACTGTAAAGATTTATGTACGGTGTATTTATGCGTGACACGGAGGGCCTTACAACCTTCTGTTTCTCCTCTTCGTTACACTTCTTCATGGCATTCAATGCCCGCAGATAGTTTGGAAAAATCTATAAATCAACACACACACACACATACATACACACACAGTATTGACCTAAGACGGACTAAAGACTAAACTTGGTATTTATCCTTCAGTTTGTTAGTATCATTTTACACACTTGAAGACATTGACAAGATGCATCTCTTTCTTTCAGCACAATGAACCAAAAGGCAATTTTCAAAAAAACTGAATGAACCCCTGCATCTTACCTTATTGACAACCATGTGGACACAAACATTGGAGGGGTAAACAAAGCAGTAGCACTTAACAATGAGGGGACATTGATGATTGAACCATGAATTAACATTAGTTAATCCAGTTATACACATCAACTGCTAACAGTTAGTTAACAGTTAACTTAATGTCTAGAAGTAATTTACTAAAGGTGTTCCTGTAAACTAAGGGATTCCTTTGTTCATTATTTAACCCATATTTTAATGCTATATAATAATGCTTATTACTGCGTTAACTCATGTTAATGAATGGTTAACTAACATACCCTTATTGTACGGTGTTACAAACAAAGCAGTCCTCCAGCTTCATCAATAGAGACAGGCGTTGACGCTGGCTGCGGATGTGGCTGCATGCTTGTCATGTGTGTTGGCTTCGAGGCGTACATACCAATTACATATGCTGCCCACACACCCAGAGAGAGCCCTTGCTGTGATGGTTTTCATTCCTGTCGTGGCTTGTGGGAAATTTGCTGCAGGTGTGTGTGTTTGTGTGTCCCCTAATCATTCACCTAAGTGTTGTTGTGCCGTGTCAGAAGGTAACTTAATGGTTGATCAAAGGGATACATTCACCGGCACAGAATAACCATGCATCAACAGTCTGTTAATGAATGCAGATATGTGGTCGTGCTGATTAGGACTACTCTGTGAATGGAAACGTGTGAAAGAATGGGAATGTGCTAAAGCTATACTTTCTAAGTAATTGGCCTTCAAGATGTCATGTGTAAAACTGTCTCTATAAAGTAAGACCTTTTGTGAACACTGTTATCATTTTCACGACATGTGTGTTAATTACCACAGTTTGGAACAATTATAGTATAGGGATTTGCCGGTTTTGTCTGACAGGCCGCCACGAAAAGACATCTTTTGTGCTTGCTGTGTATTGTTTGTCAGAAGACAAGTTACTCGTTTATGGAAGGGAAAAATACCCAGATGACCGTTTATTATACCAGAATGTTCAATCCATTTCCGTTTAATTCTTAAAAATGATGTCAGCATATGGAAGAATAAGTGCTTTATGCACGTGTTTGTGTGTTTCCTGTAGGGAAAATGTCAGCCGACCGCGCCCTGAGGAAGAGACAACAGCTGAATAATCTGGTGGGAATGGTGACGGAGCTGGCCAGACCCGGAGACACTATTGTCGATTTCTGCAGTGGAGGGGTATGTATAACACACGCACACACACACACCCCTACACACACACACACACACCATGATTACTTAGCTTTTGTACCCATGCTTTAGCCACACTAGGACTAGAACGCAACTATGACTAAAACAAGTACCTTGCATACTAGAAGCGAGGAATTCAACCTATGGGTCATGTGCCGCAGCAGGGAACAGAGTTGGACGCGGGGGTCGCCAGAACATTCTCATATGTTAGGTCTATTTTAAAATACATAGACACCTAAATGCGCGGTCTGTTTCCTTTGATCATCAGCGTGTTAGAAGGTTGCAAAGGTGAATAGCCGACTGAACTCTAAATGTACGTAGATAACTGTTAATTAACCCTGGGGCCAAGAGGTTGGTGAGGATGATGAAGAGGTGGGGGAGCCCCAGGTTCTGGAATTCATCTCATCAGTTTTCCTCATGCCCCTGTGGTGGATACATAATTCACCCCCTCGATACACACACACACCCACAGCTATACGTACTGCTTAGAATTCAGCCCGCTCTCCACAGTGAGCGTTGTTCGCTCTCTGATACAGTGAGCAGGTCCCGGCCCTGGTCAGCTGGTTCATTATGGTTAGTTCCCACCGAGCGGTGCGGTTAAGTTTGGTGCGGCTCGGAGCAGGACAGCTCTGTTACGCTAACACTGGCAAGCGTTTCCACCGCCGAAACTACCCTTATGGTAGGGCGGGGTTTAAGCCGGATGGTGTTAGACGCAGCAGCAACGTAAATATCGTGATATCATAGCAGCCCGACACAGTGTAGCCTTCTAACGAATTCAATGAAATTTTGTTGTTTTTTTTATTTTGGGACCCTGGCCAACTTTTGGTAGTGGAAACGACAATATAAGCGGACCGAACTGCACCGCTAGGTGGAAATGGAGGCATAAGATATGCAGCCTGGGAAGCTCAGCTGTGTACCGGCCATCATATTGCCCCAGCGCCGTCCCTTTTCCGTTCCTTCTCCTTGTTATTGAATGAACATGAACGGCTGCTGTATCATGCTGTGACTTTCATCTGTTTCTCCCACCCAGGGTCACGTCGGCTTGGTTCTGGCTCACACACTCCCAGGTTGCCAGGTAATGAAAAAAACAACTCACATGTGACCTCGGTGCCAAACACCAACTCATTTGGTTGGACTCCACTGACGCGGCCCTCGCCGGGTTGCCAGATGTGCTTTTATTTCCTTTATCGATCGCGGCGGTTTTAAGCAAGAAAGATCTTGCTCCATACCAGGGAGACATCAGACTGTTTCGGAGGCAGTCATCGACAGAGGAGGGTGGCACTGGCATGTGCTATTGTGTCAGATTAAAATGTTCAGGGTGAGGTTAGGGGACCTGAACACTGCTGTCGCCACACTTGTTTAGTATTAGAAATATGGAATACAAGTAAACGGTTCTAAATAAAATGAAATGCTGCCTAAAATCCATTGTCAACTAAAAGTGTTGAAGCGGGTTTAAAGAAGCTTGAATTGTAGCCGTACTTTTTAGCTATTGTCTCGTTATTCATTATTTATCTTTTGGTTTTACATTCCTGTGATTTCTCACGAAGGTCATCGTTGCTCCCCTTCACAGGTGATCCTCATCGAGAACAAGGAGGAGTCCCTGGACAAGGCCAGGGCTCGCGGCCAGGAGCTGGGCCTGGCTAACCTACGCCTCATCCAGGCCAACCTTGACTACTTCACCGGGCCCTTCCACATCGGGGTGAGCAGCCATGGCCACGGACAACTGCAGCAAAACAAACCCTATATCACAGAAAGCAGAACGATAACCGAAGCAGAGATAGAATCCCCCTATCCCCCAGTATGGGCTGTGTGTATGCTGGTTAACGCTCTCTGATAAGGCGGGGGGCTTAGCATGCCACGGCTAGTGAGTGCACATATAGATACTTTGTGTGTAGGTATGTGTGTATGAGAAGGATACACACTACTCTGCGCTTCTCCCAATAAGATGAGATCAGTGAAGGTTTGCGGAGTAGCCCACTTGGTTTCTCGACTGTAAGACGATTTTACCCTTAGGTTGAACTCGATAAGCAATATTAAATTAAACTCAAACTAATTTGATGCTGTGCAATTTATCCTCCCCCGTTAAGGTTCTGCACAGCCGTGGCTGTACAATGGTTGGGTTTCAGACAAAAAACAAAAACTGCCGGCTGCTTAAAATAATAACATCAAGGTAGAAAATTTGGTGAACTCGGCCTTGGCTCATGTTATCCCAATTATATTTGGCTGTGAACGATTGTTTCCCGTCGGCGATGCCAAGGCCGTTTTAATGTGACTCCGGGTCAGATAAACCCTAGATCGCAGCAACCGTTGGTTCCACCCCGCTGCCCTTGCCTCAGAAGATCAGTGATCTATTCGTTTAGTTGCGCATTTAGAGTTGAGCTCTCCTACTGCAAGGCGGCGGGGTCGACACCGTGCAGTCCGACCACTTGGCTCGACTCCGGGGGCCTCTCCCACACAAATACACTCGTCAATTTGCATTCGCGGGATGTCGTTGGCTGCATCTGTGTACTCCTCCCCGATTCCTGCTGTTATTCCGTCCTGCGGTTTTCACTTCGTAAAACACCCGGGAATGTTCAGTACTTAAAAAAGAATAGAATTCATCAGTGCTAGCATAGCTATATACTGTATGTGTAGATGTAGCCTTTGCAATTAGCGGCAGCTCTCAGATCTGTTGGTCTCTACCCACTGCTCTGTAGAGCCGTGCCGCTCAGCGAACAGAGAGCTGCACAAAAACCTGCACTCCATTGTGAGTGGGAGGGAGGCTTGCTACCCGGAGAGAGCTGTCATTGAACACACACACACACACCTGCATGCACGCACCTTCCCATACACATCTACAGACACACACACACACACACACACACACACACACACACACACATCTACACACACACACACATCTACACACACACACACATCTACACACACACACACACACACACACACACACACACACACATCTACATACACACATCTACACACACATACACACCTCAAAATCTACACACACACACCACTTCAACATGCACACACACACACACACACACACACACACACACAAGCACACGTCAACATGCACACACACACACACACAGACACACACCTCCACATTACACACACCATTGCCGACACTCTCTGCTTCTTTCCTTCCGGAAAAAACCTTGTGCCGTATCACTCTTCTAGATTTATCTCGAGTCATGATGGGGCTATCGCGGATCTCGCTACTGGTCCCGAGTTATTCTCACCTGAGGCCTGCCACCAATCACGCCGCAGTTAAATCCTGCGCATGCATTATGCATGTGGCCATTTTTAGCGGCACTAGTTTAATCAGGCTAATTGGGTGGAGGTGTGTCGCCGTCTGCTGTTTAATTATGTCGTTGTGGCGACCATGTGTGAGGTCGGAGTGAGGGCTCGGGGGGGGGGGGGGGGGGGGGGGGGGGGGGGGGGCTTGAGCCGGGTACACTTCCTGCTTTTGGCCCCGTGGGGTAAAACACTGACACCCAGGCGAGACAGCGGGGGCGAGCGGGGTGGCGGACCGTGAAGTTCACTGTGGATTTTAGTCTCTTTGAATTTCATTGAATTTCATTATGGCTGTCGTCGTGTCCTAATGGTCTGATAACTTGCAATTGATTCTTAAAGTGGATCCCCTCTCTGTGTTTTGTATCTTTTAACAGCTTTTTTCTCTAATCACTTTTATTGGGGATTTTGAACATCTCACAAAGCCTCGAGGATCTGGCTTTGGTTCATGTCTTTGCCGTATCGACAATGTATGAATACGACATTGCCTTACTTATTTCAGATATAACTAAAGACTGCATAGATAAAGATGTACTGTATACGATGAGATGGATAAAGGTGCATTATATTTATATTTTATAAACCAATACAAAGAGTTTAGCATAAAGTGGAAAACAAACACCAAACGGACCCATTCGAATAAAGCCAGAGTTGTTCTTTGTCGTATTAGTCAGCCCGACAGCTATTCGACTTATGAAATATGGAAACAACTTGCAGATGAAGCATACACACAGAGTGTAGTAACTGCAGAATTTCATTCGGAATGTAATTTTGCCCCGGTCACAAAGACACAAGATGAATCGATTTTTAATAGCGTTTCCAACCCCCTTCCTTCCACACATTTGCATACGGACCTCTGGTCTTCAATTTACATATAATCTATAATATCTAAGCCTTTACAAGGCTTAAGTCGTGGTAGATAGTACCATGCAACACATTTTTCTCCTAGAGTTATTTTTCAAATGGTCCCACCACAACCATGTTAATGAGGGAATTGAACAATGGTATTCTGTGGGCTACATGTAGGCTTCTGTTGGGTTGTGGCTGCTTGGGACTCTTTTCAGCTTTCAAATGAAATTTAATACCAAGAATGAGAATGGGGGGGAAAAATTAATTAGTTCGAATTAAAGTGGTTATTGGAACCACTTACTTTTAGTCAACATAGAATATAATCAAATCATCTCTGCTGGAATAGAAACGGCTGGAGCAATTACTCTAATAATTGCCTTGTTATTATTTTGCGACGCTCATATTTCGTGACATCCCCCACCAGCCCCCAGCCCCCTCCCCCCTTTTTCAAATGCATTGCAACATATATCCACAATAATGTAACGTAATCGTATGAAAAAATAAATCTCCACCTCTTAGAGATTCAAATTCAGAATACAAAACACTAAGAAATGGATTCATGGTTATTCTTTCATGTGCCTGGAGTGTCTAGACAAGGAATACAAATTATAAGATAATTAGATTTAACAATTGCTCAATTTTGAGTGAACACAGTAATTTTTTGTTATTTGCTTTGAGCAGGTGTCTGGCACAACCAAAGCATTTCAGCAGACACCTGTGGTAGCTTCAGAGAAGTGTACCGCTGTTTGATGACTTGGGCAACAAGTCAACGCTTCAAAAATATCACCGTGAGAGTTACACCAACAGTTTTTCTGCCGGTTCATCTTAACTTTATTTTTACTAAGCTAATGGGACACGGTACTGATTAACAATTAATTTGGTGGTTTAAAATAACAATCACCAAGTTTATCGGTTTATATAAATAATAGTTACTCCAAGTTGAGTAATTTCTGTCATATTGTGTTAAAAACAAAAAAAAACATAAAAGAAAACCTTCAACTTAATACAGTCAAACAGTGTTGTGAGGTTAGAGTGAATTGAGCCATTTTTATTGGAAAGTCTGCGTTTACTCTGTCCGGGTCAGATCTAAACTGCCATGTAGCTCGCTGTCACGGCTTGACGGCTCGACCGGATTTCAACCATTTAAGTTGAAATGGAACTGGTATTTTTTATACTTCTCACTAGTAAAGTTGAAATTGAAATGTGTTTTATTTTCATGTCTCTATATTATTATTTTTGTGTGTACATGACCATATATTCACACAAACAAACAAGGGGGATTTTGCTGTGTTCATCATGGAACATGTTTCCAGCCAAAGCCTTTTTCGTACTTCTCGCTAGTAAAGTGGAAATTGAAAGTAGTAGAACCCATTTTTATACGATGAATGTGTTCTATTTTCATGTCTCCACGTTATTATTTTGTGGGTACATGACCATATATCCACGCAAACAAAAAGAGTGGGTGTTCTGTCTTTATCATGGAACATGTTACTTGCCAAAGGCTAATGTATAGCAAGATGGCAGCCATCACGCACAGTTTACCCACTCAGTAGGAATCCAATGGCGATCCGTGTGCCAATACAGGAAACACTAATAGATTCTGTTTTGATCCAGCACCTTGCGCCTGCTCCTAATAAAAACGGCCATTGAATCATTTATCTAAGCCTCTGTTCCTCCCGTTGGTAAAATCAATAGGAAGGGTTTTAGTGCAGGTTCAACCATCTCTGTGAGTTACACGTAAGTTCACCGTAACTATTTAATTTGTGGGCTTTTTGACTCGCCTTGGACCGAAAGTGAGTGCTCACTGTGTTTTATTCATGGGCTGAACACATCATAATAGTCGTTGTCTCTGTGCGGGCGTGATAGTCACCTCACCTGTTGTCTGCTTTGGCAGGTGGCTCTGCACGCCTGCGGTGTGGCTACAGACATGGTGGTGGAGCACTGCATCCAGGCCCGGGCCGCCTTCGTGGTCAGCCCCTGTTGCTATGGCTTCGTCCAGAACACCCTCAAGTTCTCCTTCCCCCGGAGGTTCGTGGCTGTTGTTGTTCGTACCCGACAGTGACACACAATGCTGATGTTTCTTTTGTGTCTTTTTGGGTTCGGGCCACAGAAAACAATCGCTCAACTTATTAGTGTCTGTTGTCTGGTAACATGTTTCCCTTCCTCTCTCACTGTTTTTTACTACTTCACTTCGTGTTTACTATTCATTTTCCTCCACCACTACCAGTCAAAACAACAACTCGTCTCGTGACTTGCTACCTCAGCCTGCTACTGCCCTATGTGTCTTGTATTGACCCCAGTTTGATTTATTTTTATCTCTCCTTTATCTCACTTTCCCGTCTGCCCTCACTATCCTGTCCAAAAACTCTTAAAATGGCCATAAAATATAGATATAAAGCAAATACATGTGAGCACATACCAATCCTCCTATGCGTCGATCCCTAACCAAGCAATAGGGACCTCCACTATTATTATGTAGTTCTTCTTGTACCGTTCCATTGCCATCGATGGTTCTCTTTGCCCTGCCCCGGCCAGGTAAAAAAAGTGTTGCTCCTTACATTAAAGTGTGTGTGTGTGTGTGTGATTTATGGGTCCTACAGCTGGAGTTTGCTGGAAAAAAAGCATTGGACCTTGGGAAATTAGTTTTATCAATTCCATCGAGATGAGAAAGGAACTCTATTTCTTCGAACTCTAACGATACGATTTGCTTTGATCCTTTTAAAATAGTCGTAGAGAGAAGGAACCGTACGTTATTAAATTTGGTGGTTGCTATGACACTTCTCTCTTTACAAATGGGCTTGTAAGAGAAAGAAAAAGCACAAGGGCACTTAGGCACCATTTTAGTTTCATGGTTTCGATCCACCAATGCCACGGCTTCAAGCACTCGAGTTATGCTTGCAATTTTGAATTTAAAATGCTCATGAAAAGAGCTTGGGGTTTAAAAGCTATAAAACCTTGCATCAACCAAAAATCCGATAATTGTAAGTTCTGAAAACCATGCCTCAAAATTGCCCTAAATAATCTGCAAATATTTTAAAACGTCATGTTGTTTTCAGGTAGCTTTTCCCCATATCTCGAGTGCATTCCCTCCAACTCTTGAAAAGCAGAGGGTGCAGTTAGGGGACCATGCCGCAGGGTCGTACGATAATACGAGTTTAGTTCTCCATCCCCGAAGGCTACACTATTAAGGAGGACCCTCTCTGCACCTGACCCACTCAGTTCTCCTTCTGCTTCTTTAAGAGGCTTTTCCACCCTGAGGCCATATTCCAAACCCCTTCTGAAGACCCTGCCAGGTGCACACATTCCCAGCATAGCGGCGATGGAGACTTGAGACTCGGACTCGATTTGTGAAAATCTAGAACATAAAACTTGACTAGGTTTTGCCTGCTGTGAGCCTTAACTTACTCAATGAAGTTTGCAACAGACTGTATCCATGGTAGCAGTATGTTAAATTAATCATAGTTCCCTGTCTCTCGTCATCAACTGCTGTCAAAAAAATGCTTTATAAGCCTTTCAACAGTGTGGCAGGTGTCAAGCTCCCCACAGCCTCCATGGCAGCAGAGGGCTGATGTCTCCTAAAACTTAAAATAACAAACAAGAAGAAATGCCATAAAGTGCATTAATTGTGAATTTGTTTTTGTATGGGAAAAAGTAAAATTGATTTTAGCGTTTTTTTCCTTTGTGTCATGTCTTGTATATCGCCAGTAACGCCCAGTCACTTCTTCTGTTGAGTTTAAGGTGGCGTTTGGTGAACTCTGAGCAGATTAGGAATGAAAATGTAATACAGATAATATGGCCCAATGGTTGAGAAACTAGACTAAAGCTCTGCCAAAAAGTCCTACTTCCTACTGAAGGAAGACGCACATGATTGAAACAATGAGCAGGGCAGAACTTATTTATTTATGTTTTGAGTCTTATTTTTATATTTTCTTTTAGGAGTCCTCTTACTACTATTATTACTAGACCCTTTTCATATTGCTAATGCAACTTTCACTGCAACACTGTAAGACCAACCTCAATCAAAACGATAAAGAATGATTTAACCGACTAAGAGCATTACATTGTTAGGATTCTCCCCAATCCCAAGGGGGCCTGGACTAACGAGTCCGTAGACGTAGATGGATGCGTCGTCTTCTTCATTAGTGCCATCAGTAACTTTTTCTTACCAGTACATGCTTTCAGCCCTTGGTTTTGAATTGTGGCCTACATACACGGGCATGTTCATATTTCTTTAACCCAAATTCGGGTCTGATTGGCTTAAAATATTCTCACAAGGTTCTATAACAAATTGTGAACATCTCGAACAAGCTCTCGCTTTTATAAGAATAAAATCCAGGGCATCGAACTAAGCAACTCTGCTCTATTATCGGTTTTAGTCCCCCTATTAGTTATAGTGCTGTTATGATTTATTCTGAAGGGATTTTGTTGGCCTGACTGTATGCAGGATAGAGATAGCCTTTCCAAGCAAACACATAATGGATGCAAATATTTTGTGCAAATATTGGCAAAATGTCTCACATTTGTTTCTTCTTTCTTCTTTTTTTGCAGCAAAAGGTTTCAGGACACCTTGAGTTATAAGGTATGTAGAATCTGTTTTCAAAGGTATAATATATATATATATATATTTCAACGTGTAATGAACTAAAGATGGTTATGCTAATGATATGACATTTGGCTCCTTTGACTAACTAACTCCTTCTCTTCTCATGCAATATTTTTATTTTGGGGGGTCTTTTAGATCTTATACCACACATCTCGTGTGAGAAAGCTGTTCTGAGGTGCCACCATGGATTCTCAGACTAGCAGGTCATTGGTGGACAGAGAACACAGGGAGGGGCGTAGGGGGGGTACCTCAAACTTGTGATGAATGGGCCCTGCCACTGCCCGCTAGAGAAACTCATCACTTCAAAGGGTTCTGTGTGTCCTAGCACTAGCAACCTCATGCTGGCACTCAGGAACTTCAATCACCTCTACTTTCTGTTGTCCCTGCGCCCAAAGAAACGAAGCGAGGAACTCTCTGTAACATATTAGATCTTATTTTTTCCCCGGGGGCATTCGTCCCGCTGTCTTGCCATAATCCACCATGAGGAGACGCGGTAGGAGGAATAAAAAGTACACAAGCAACACCATTGCTACAACTGGAATAAATCAAAAATAAATCCATATCCCATTAAAAAGGCTTGAAACATTATCTTCCACTTTACACCTCGCCTCTGTGTATCACCCCCCGTCTCTCGTCTCCTTTTTAATGTCACCAAACATGTACTGATTATCTAGTCTGGAGCTCTACAAGGTCTGTTGTGTCTTCTGGGTGTCTTAACACACTCAATCACCTGGCCCGCTGCTAACAGAAACCAATGATACAATTACATTGTTCCGCACTTTCTCGTGATTTGTCTCCTTTTGAGCAAGAGTAACGCGCTGTATGTTTGCCAAATAAAGCATCCCGGACATAATAGGGCATGAGATAGCCATCCTCGCCCACGAAGTCTGCGTACGAGGGGGGGCCTGGCCTTCAACGCTGAAACATTTTCCTGTGATTTATTTTAATGAGCTGGGAAGACTGGACATGACTTTAGTCTATGACTCTTTGTACAAAAACCCACCAAGAGAAGAAGTATGGTGCACTGTTCTATGCAGATGACATTTTAATGCATTGCTGTAATGAACGACCTCTTCCCCCTCTTCCCCTCTCTCTCTCCAGGAACACATGGTGCTTTGCCGCTTCGCAGACCAGACCGCTGCCCAGCTTCCTCCTGAGAGACGACTCATAGGTACTGCAACCCTCCACCTGGTTCCCTTACCATCTTTATCTCAACGAGCCTCCTCACACCTCCTCCTCATACCTTCCATGGACTTCTTGGGTGGTGGAACCGAATGCGGAATTCCGCATTCAGTTCCCTCACACAGCTAGCGTTTAGAAGCGAGATTGTGCCATAGTGGCCGCATGGTTATTACGGCCTAGAGCTATAAATATTTCTTTAGGGAGTTGAATTAGACATGTTTCCCAGCATGCATTAGCAAGATCAAAACAAGGAAACTTTCTAGGCAGTTAAAACTCCAGTGTGCGGCACCGATCTGACCAGCTGTTACCAAACCAATCTTTCACCTTGGCAGATGGATGAAGAGGGCCCCTGGTTGTGTAAATAGGAAGAGGGGAAAGTAAAAGCAAAAGTACTTTATTGATCCCAAAAGGTTCTCACAGTGTAACTGGTGGGAAATGTGCCATAAAATTGTCAGGCTCAAGCTGAAGAAAACCCTGAGATTGGACTGTTTGCAATCATTTGACTTTATCACTTGCAGATCATCTGCAATTACATCATCCAGAGTTTGTATTATTGTCGTATATATAATGATATATGCACCGCTCAATACTGCAGCCTTTTTCTGTTGACTGGTGCGGTTTCAATTGTTGACTGGATTGCCTCGGTGCCACTACCAGCAACTTTATTTATCCGTGAAAAAAACATTGTCATTCTCATGCATGTGGGGGTGCAACCATGTGCTCTGGGAGACAAAGCTAATAGTAGCTTGGTGATGCGATGCTGACGTCCTTATTTTTCAACAAGTTTATTTTGCAACAATCTAACTAAAGAGATGAGCCAACCCTTCCAGCAACGACCTCAGGCTTCTTAGAGGAGGACGTCGCCGCCCAACGTTGATCACAAAGCCGTCTCCGTAGTCCGTGCTTTGGTATGCCTTCGCATGATTAGGCGAGAAGCGGGAGCAGAGGAAGTGCATTTGGTGATGCTGGGAGTGCGGAGAGTTCCTGTACGTCTGGAGCCTGTAATGGTGTGGGAGGCGTGACAGGCCACGCTGCGTCTGCCTCCACTCAGAAGGAATGAGATTCATAGCGCCGCCCGTCACCAAGACGGCCGCTCGACTCCTGTCGAAAAATGGAAACGTAAACAAATCCGACGCAGACGCGGGGCCCGTGACAACCCCAGATCCGTAATGAATAACGCCAGTGTGCTATTTGAGGTAGAAGAAGATGAAAAGTATGAGTCTTCGTCTGGGACATAGTTAATGCTTTGGTTCTGCTGCAGGAATTCTGATTTAATTTATTGAGAGACAGAGAGGATACTAAAGGCTTCCCCTGTCTGGGTGTGGGTGTGTTTCTCGGTGTGTGGGTGATTGTGTTTGGGTGTGTGGGTGTGCATCAGTGTATGTGTGCTTGGGTGTGCATTTGTGCGTCAGTGTATGTGTATGTGCACGCGTCAGTGTATGCGTGCATATGTGGGTGTGTGTGTGTGCGTATTAGTGTGTGTGTGTGTGCACGTCAGTGTATGCGTGTGTGTGTGCGAGCGTGTCAGTGTGTGTGTGTGTGTGTGTGTGTGTGTGTGTGTGCGCGCACGTCAGTGTATGCGTGCATGCGTATGTATGTGTGCGTGTGTGTGGGTTTTTGTACATCTTTCCGAGGACGCGGTGTAAGTCTCTCTCTCTTCACCCGGTGATAACTCCTCTGTTTTATCAGCGTGTCCCTGTCTCTCATGTGGGGCGGATCCCCAAGGGCCCCATCACTCTGAAGCCCTCTAACACCAAGCTGCCTCCACGCATCACATCTACTTCACCTCTCCATCAGTTAAACCGGCCTGCTCCGCCCTGCATCGCCTCCTCCTCCGATCCCCTCCCCAGCCTCTGACGTTCACTCTCGTCTCCTCTGAGCCCACCAGCTGGGGCTGTGACAGCCTGGCTTGCATGGGGAGCGGAGTAGCGTAGGGGCCACAATGCTATCTGCTCTATGAAATGATTTATATATTTATTGAATACAGATGCTTGTTTTCTTCGCTGTTGTTGATAAACTTTTATTCCGTTGTTAATCGTTAATTAATTCTTATTTCTTCCTATTATTCATCTTTACACTGACGGGTGCTGCTGTTACTGCATCATTTGAGTCCGTCTGGCTCTCATGTGTTCATTCAAATGTTTGTTGTAGTCTGCGTGGTTTATCTTGTTAACGTGTGTCGCCTCCAGGTAAGCAGTGCATGGGGCTGGTGGATCTGGACCGCTCGTGGTGCGCCGAGGCAAGCGGCTACAGCGTGCGCGTCATGACCATGGTGCCCGAGAGCTGCTCTCCCAAGAACAACATGCTGGTCGGCACGGCGATGAGACGGCACACCGCCACCATCCCCAGCACCACAGAAGAAGAAGGACGTGCTGCCAATATAGACTGATCCGTGCATAATCAGGTCCCTCAAGGAAATGATTTTGAAAGACAGTACATGTCAGATAAAGGAGCTTATCTCTGTGTCGTATGGCGGAAGAGATGAGATCTCTTAAGAATGGGTGTATTCAATATCCATGGAAATGACTAGGCTGCTAATATGGTTTTTCTTTCTTCTTTTAATTTACCGACTTTCAGGGTCTTTTTTTCTTTCACAGTTGTCATACGATAGGCCTTTTAAAGAATAATCCATCGCCATAATTTTACTTCCCGCATCTTTTTTTAAAGTTACGTTTGCGATACTGTGTAAAGATTGAGTTTGCAATGATGATTGATACAATAACAATATTTTCAATCTTAATGAGACTATCTCTTCCACTCCTACTCTATTAAATATTCTTCTAAAAAGCATAGAAATAAACATAATTTATGTGGAAAATTTATATTTGATATGTGAGCTCAAAAATAAGCATCTTGCATATATGCATTATCATCTCTGTGGCTCCTGAATAAAAGAAAATAGGAAAAAGATGTATGCTTTCATGACCGGTATAGTGACACTTTACAGGCCTCTCCTGTCAAGCCACCTTGACGATATATAACGGGTACTTGATTAAGCCGGGAGGCAGAGAACCAAGTATAGGCCTTTTCTTTTCCAATCTTCAGCTCATCTAAATTCAGCCGGCACATCCAATCTATCGGAAAGGTGAATGACCGAAGACATGGTTTCTACCAACGGGTTTGGAATGATTTCCAAAAGAAACATTTGACACATCTTCTGCCCCATGCCCGTAGCTCCTGTGAGCGCCGGTGCACATGAAAGAGAAGCGTAAGCAGAAGAACAGGGCGAGAGGTTCCTGTAACCATTTCAATCAGGCTCTCCGTACGCAAATCTCACTTGAGATCATCAAGGAATTGAAATCCATTTCAAAAGCTTCTCTTTTTGCGTTGAATCCTTTCATTTTTTCATAGATAGGCTGTCTGCCAAGGTCTCGGTGAGAACATTACTCTCGTTACAAACATGGGCCTATGTAAATGAGTAATGAAGTCAAATATCTCTCACTTTGGTCAGTTATGCTGTGTGTAAATGTGCTTTATAAAATGAATGAACTTACTTACTTTGGTTTTATATATAAGCCTTATATTTTTTTAACAAATTCAAGTGGCATAGTTCTTATACACAATTATAAAGACAAAATACAAAGATGCACATCTTAAAAAACGAATATGGTGTTTTTTATTCTAGTGGACACCATATTATTAAACCCATTAGAAGTTATGTCATTGTTAAAAGAACAATACTATGAATGTTATTGTTGCTAACTATTTGTAATTGAATTGTAAGACATTGTGAATGTTAACAGTAGGTGGGTTAAGTTTGATAGGAAGGACAAATTACCTCATGATTCGTCTACATTACTTTAGCATTATTTACAGATCTCTTGATTGACCTATAAAGCCAAATGAGCGTTATTGTGTTTAGATCTTGTCACTACCTAGGTTTTTTATTATGCTTACTCTAAAGGTCTTATTCTAAGTCTAATAAAGCAGGAAATGCAGAAATTCTTATTTATATATTTCTACTTATATCATATATTGCGTGCCTTGAGGTGGCTTTTATGGAAATGCTTATTTATTGAAAGATACAACTTTTGTTGATGTGCTGTGAAATTCAGTAAGCAGCTACTGCTGAATGTGAGAAATCCAGAAAATTGTCAATGAAATAATTGTAGACCAATTTGACATTCACAATTTGGCCTAACAGGTTAAAAAGCCCATTCTCTCATTAGTAATTTAACTTCTGCGCGGTTAATATACAGCCTATGATCTAGTTTCTTGTGTCTGCCCATGGTTCATGATTAACCAAAACATTGTATGGATTTTATCCTAGATTCCTTGTGACTGCCTTCCCTGGATAATAGGCCTACAACAGCTAGGATACTGCGGTCAAAGGGAGGTTTAGTAACATGGGAACCAGACGAATCTGCAAGCTCATGTTTATATATGCGAACTGGTTCGGTCTGGCTAGAAGTTATGCCTGCTTTGAATGTGAAATAGGCCATGAAATAGGCTATGATCAGAAAGGCAGCCTTTGGTTGAACTTTGCCACGTGTTGGGATCGGACTAATTTCCTGTTGTGCAGAGGGCAACGTGCTCCCTTGTTTGCATTCTGTGTTAATGTATTGATCGATCGATTGATTTGAGTGTAAGGAAATCCAACACTTTATACAGACTAAAATGTAGTCCTAATTAACCCCCAATAAAGGTCTTCTATGTGCCAAATCAATCACTTTTACATTTACAAACGGGACGAACTGACACTGCTACTGCCCGTTGACCTTCCGTCGTTCTTCCCGCTCTTCTCCGAGGACTGACCATATTTAACCAGCCTATAATTTCCCAGGGGAGTTCGGCTCCATATCCACATGGGTGGCCAAAACAACGCGTGCCTCGACAAGCTAGGGAATTAATTATGACTTGGAAAAAAAAAAACGACACCGTATCCCCACGAGTTTAAGAGTGATCTCCTCTTGATATTTAGCCAGGAGTTGTTTTTTTTGGATTGTTCCAATAGCACACTACATCGGCGGTCGCCCGTCGACTCGTTCGAGTGCACCGTCTCTGGTGGTGTTTATTGGCTGACTCGCGCCACTCTCTCGTGCGGAGTGATAGCGAGAGCTGTGGGGTCCCGTGAACACCGATAGAGTGCACTCTGCTCCACACACACGCGCGCGCAAGAAGGGGCGCCAGCAACTGTTCTCATCGTAGCCTACGCTCCGGGGTCACTTCTAGATCGCGGACTGATTTCTTCGGCGCCTCGAGAATATATTGCAAATGATCAGTATTTAGGTCGCCGGAACACGCCTGTACCGGCACGGATATTCACGTGCTTGGTGGAAACTCGTGCTGACCACATCGCGGTGTACACCCGCTCCAGTGTTTCCTCCTGATCAGAGGATAATTGGCACGGGCGCTCTCGCTCTCTCCCTCTCTGTCTGTCTTTCTCTCTCGCAAATCATGGAATTATGGATAAAGTTTATATTTTTCTGCGGTTGGTGCGTCGGAGCAAGTGCAGACTTTGACGGCAGGTAAGGACAAATATTTCTTGAGGTGCCGATGCATCGCCCGGAGGCGCGCTAGGGTGATCCACAGCAAATATAGAAAGGTCTATAGACACGGTTTCAATTGCGCTCTGGTGTGACTGGTAATATGTCGCTCTTTTCTCAGTAGCATTTCTAATTCTGAAGGAGAAGGCCTATTCTTTAGCTATTGCACTTGACAACGCGAAGTGTTAAAAGTCCGTGTGCTTGGAGCACAATACAAAAAATACATGCGCAAAGGAATTGCATCTTTCATTACCAAACGGATAATGGCTATCTACGAATAACTTTCCATCCGCTTTTTGTGTGTTTGACCTGTTAAATAGCCTACATTTATCCTACCATTGTATTTGTTTCTCTCTCTCTCTCTCTCTCTCTCTCTCTCTCTCTCTCTCTCTCTCTCTCTCTCTCTCTCTCTCTCTCTCTCTGTCTCTGTCCCTGTCTCTCTGTATAACTGTCTCTCTCCGTAACCACACACTTCGAGCCGAAACACACACATTGTTTACATACACCACTTCCAAAACAAGGGGCTCTTGTTTTTAGTCGGTGTCTCCCCTTGTTATAAAATGATGTGACACTCGACCCGGTCCTTCGTGTTCTAACACGCACCGGTGAAATATGCACAGAGAAGAAGTGTGGAGACCCGCCAAACCCAAAAGAATGCATGCGCTCCGAGATGTAAATCTGCCTAAAGGGGCATCGGAGTTCAACGGGATGATGATTTATCAACGTTAACCCTTCGTTACAAAGAACTGCGCCCCCCCCCCCCCCCCCCCCCCCCCCCCCCATACACACACATACACAAACACAAACACACACACACACACACACACACACACACACACACTGAAATTGTCTGGACTGAGGGAGCCTAAAATTAAATAAAAACAGCACATAGCCTCAGCACTTAACGTCAATGTCAGAACTGATTAAATATGATCACCTCGAAATGAGCCATGGTTAAGTTATCTTCCTTTAAAAAGTTACACATACACACACCCAATGATTGTTCATGTAGGCCTTATGTTTTACACAATTTGCTACATCTATTCCAAATTCGTCTGAATCTCCAATCTAGGTCATTTTGAAGGAGCTTAGATACACTGGGAAACTTTTGGCCTATAGAAATGACGCTACGTTTCTTTTTTTTCTTTTCTTTAGGAGCTGACATTTTCAGTTCGGGTTAAACCGAGCGGAGAGCAGGGTAAACGTTGACACACAAGTCCAGAGCTGTCGTAGACTATCGCATTCTCTTTCTGGATTGGCTACATCCTTTTTTGAAACCAAAATGTAGAGCCTTTTTTCAAGAGATATATATTATAGGCATATAGAATAATGTATAATGATGATCAAATAGAATCCTCTGTCACATTCAACAAATGCTGTGTTACTTTGTCAAAGGCAGCTAACTTAATCAAGGCTGACTTTGAGCTATTCATCTTCAATCAGTTCTGACATTGACGTTAAATTCTGAGCCAATGCTGTCTTTTGAATTTAATTGTGGCTTCCTCTGTGCAAACACATTGTCATAATGTGATATTTAAAAGGCTTAACTAAGTGGGGTGTGAATGTGTGTGTGTGTTTGTGTGTGTGTGTGTGTGTGTGTGTGTGTGTGTGTCTGTATGCCTGTATGTAGGTGTGTTAGTAAGTGTACCTGACATTAGTGAGTGTATGTCTCTGTGTGAGTGTATGTTTCTGTTTGTGAGTGTATGTTTTGTGTATGTTTATGAGAGTGAGTGTCTGTATGAGTATGTGTGTCTAAACGAGTTTGCGTGTGTGTGTATGTGTGTATGTTTGTGTGTGTGTGCAGCATCTTGACCGTACGTAACAGGCGTGGGATCTGATGAGATGTTCTGTCTGCTGCAACGTTAGTTCAAGGCGTGTTTCCTGCTTCTCCTCTGATGGGGCCGTGTGTCAATTTGGTTGTTCATACAAACCTTTGACTAAACTCTTAACACTCGCCTCCCATGCCTTGATCTCAGTCGGTGCATAAATGGTTCAAAAGAAAGAAAAAAAGAGTCTAAGCTAAAGAAAGCAGAGAGAGAAAAGTAATTTTCTGTCCCTGTGAGTAACTACTCACAGGGACAGCTTTTAGACCTCAGGGACTTCAGCAAACAAAGACATCTCTCTCTCTTTGTATCTCTATCTCTCTTTTTCGCTTATCTCTCTTCTTCTCTATTGCCTCTCTGTCTCTCTCTCTCTTTGTCTCTTTCTCTCTCTCTCTCTCTCTCTCTCTCTCTCTCTCTCTCTCTCTCTCTCAGCTTATTCTTTCAACTGCTGTGTATTGGACAAAGTTTGTGCTCAAAACAGTATTGATGTCTTGGATTGTTGTGGGTTTTAAGCTTATGCTGTTTTCAAGGCATGCTTTCAAAAGGCCAAGCTTTTGCACATCCACATCACTAGACCATCGTGTTGAGTTATGTAGAGGAGGGAAAAATGATAACAATGGAATGCTAAACCTAGCAAGGATTCACCTGTCCACTCCCCTTGGGTTCCCTGCGTGAAAGCAGACCAGACAGACAGACAAAAACACAGCCAGGTAGACAGCTTGAAGGACACACACACAGACAGACATACAGATTAGGCAAGACAGACAGACAGCCGCACAGAGACAAGACAGCCAGACAGACAGAGAGGTATGTGGGCAGATTCTCAGACAGCAGGGCAGGTGTACAGACCAATAGAGCTGTCATCGCTCAGTAAAAGCTGGACTCTCTCTGAGCCTGTGATTATATCCTTGTTGAAAAGAGCCCAGTCTTCTTTTTGTGAGGCAGCATTGACCGGGGCACTTCTGTATCCATTAGCCAAACAATAGCAGCCGGCGAAGACCCCCCCCCCCCCCCGCTACTATGTCTGTATCAGGCCCACTCCCTCTCTCTCTCTCTGTCTCACTCTCTCTCTCACTCTCTCTCTCTCACTCTCTCTCTATCAAGACTGGTGGGGGTATGGGGTTGAGGGGGAGCTGTTGGATAGGGTGCTATTCAGAGAAGGTGGCACGCAGCGAGCGCGACGAAGGGTAATCATCTTCCGCTCGAGTCCCTGCGAGGCTTTAGCCGTCATTTTGGATCCCCCTCCCACCCCCCACCCCCCACACCCCACCCCCTGCTCTTCCTGGCGGTCATCGTGCAGATTAGACGCTCTCAGATATTCTAATATGACATCGCTCACTGTGGAGAAATGTCACCGAGCATCCGGGGGTGTGTGTGTGTGTGTGTGTGTGTGTGTGTGTGTGTGTGTGGGTGTGGGTGTGTGTGGGTGTGTATACTTCTCCCATCTATTATTAGATGGAGAATTAGGTTGAAAACCTGTTGTGTCATGTGACTTCAGAGCTCAGGCAGGGCTTTGAATCCACAGCGCAGGCCACAGAGTGACTGACGGACACATGTTGGTGCGACCAGGAGTCAAAGAGTGAACCTGGAAGATAGAGCTGCCTATTAGCTTTGTGTTTGTGACGGATGCCAACAGTGTGAATGAACATGTAGAACTGCGAATACTGCTAGCCTATTTGGCCGCAAACAAATCTGTTCAGAACTCAAAGTAAGGTACCGAAAAAAGTATTGAATTGATACTGGAACCGAATGCCGGGTTCATAGCAAGTTCAGACAATACCCGGCACTTGTCACAATGCATAACAGCCAAGGACCAAGTGAAGTGACTGGATATTTGAAACTAGAATGAGCAAGACTGGGGAATACGCGGAGGACACGAATGTCAAATAAACATCGCTTCTCTTATATTCTCCCTTTTTGTGTGTGTGTGTGTGTGTGTGTATGTGTGAGTGCATGTGTTGTTGTAGTAATACAGGTTTGTGCCTGTGGTAATATATGTGTGTGTGTGTGTGTGTGTGTGTGTGTGTGTGTGTGTGTGTGTGTGTGTGTGTGTGTGTGAGTGAGTGTATGTGGCCGTGTGTGGTTGTGGTTCTGTGTGTGTGTGTGTGTGTGTGTGTGTGTGTGTGTGTGTGTGTGTGTGCATGTGCGTGTATGCTTGTGCGTGTGTGTGTGTGCGTGCATGTGTGAGAGAACGTCTGATATTTACTTTGGATTTCCACCCAGACTACATCTCCCATAAATCCTCCGGAGGTCTGTTAGTCTGCGTCCTCCATGACCTGCTATAAGTATATGCACTTTCTCTTCCTTCATGCAGAAAGAAGTTTGATCTTGGTCAACTGTCCTCATGGATAACCCATTTGCAAGTGCTACCATCATCATCATCGCTTCTGTCTGTCTGTATGTATAACCTGTGAACGGCGAGTGATGGCTTCGTTAAATTACTATTGACATGATTGATCTCCCAGGGTCGTCTCCTCCATTTAATTATGGCTGTAAATCAGCTGCTTCATAATGTTTATTATTGGAGTGGAATTTCTGCCCCGGGCTTTGTGATCTGTGTGGTTTTATGACGACATGGATGCTGTAGGAGGGCTGTGTTTGTGAGCCACACATTCATAGACATCTGGTTGAAGGTCTTCCTTAACAGGAACCACCTCTCCTCTCCTCTCCTCTCCTCTCCTCTCCTCTCCTCTCCTTGCCTCTCCTCTCCTCTCACCTCCTCTACTCTCCTCTCCTCTCACCTCCTCTACTCTCCTCTCCTCTCACCTCCTCTGCACCCTCCTCCTATCTATTTAACTTATCTTACCCCAGTCTCCTCTCCTCTCTCTTCTCCTCAGCTTTTTCCTCTAGACTATTCTCCTCTATTATCATTGGTTCTCCTCTTTTATCTTTCATCTCCCTTCTCCCCCTCTCTCCACTCCTCATCACCTCTGTCCCTCATATCCCCTTCCTACTGTCTCTCCTCTACTCTCTTCCTGCTCTCTCTCCCTTCTCACCCCTTTTCCCCCCCTCCTCTCCTCCCTTATGTTCTCTCTGCAAAGCTCCCCTTCCTCCTCTCAAACCTTTATTGCTCTACTCTCCCCTTCTCTGCTCTCTTATCACCCTTTGTCCCCTCTTACCCTTTAACTCCTTCTCCCCTCTCATCTCCTTTCCTCTCCCCATCCCCATCTCCCGCTTTTCTCTTCTCCTCTCTTTTCTATTCCACAGCTCTCCTTCACATCCTCTCATCTACTCAATCCTCCTTACTCCTCACCTCTCCTCCCCTTTTTCTTCACTCCTCTAGCCTCTCTTCTCTCTCCTCTTCCCCATCCTCTCTCTTCCTTTTTCTGCTGAACACGCTTATGTGTGTGTGTATGTGTGTGTGTGTGTGTGTGTGTGTGTGTATGTGTGTGTGTTTGTGTGTGTGTGTGTGTGTGCTTTTGTCGGCCTTGCTGCTGCCGTGCTTCCCGCCTGCCAGGCAGCAGACAAACATTTCCCCTGAATCTGCCACTCTCGCTTAGCGTCCTCCATCACAGTTTTTCTTCTCTCTTTGCCCCATCGAGGTGATTGGCAGCGGGTCAAGCATTAGCATTTGCTCATCTTGGCAGAGAGCCGCTAACAGGCAGGCATGGCGATGTCGGGTGTGCGCTGAATACTGAGCGGAAGCCCCTCATCTTCATCGCGGCGCCGCAGATCAGTGGTCTGTTGTCTCAAGGGGTTTCCACACACTTTGGTTCCCCCCTCTTTTGTGCACAAGGGAGAATCCTCCGGCCGCGGTGTCACTCAGGAAGTGGCTCCCTTATCCGTGCAGGGGCTTAAATTTAGACTGATGATGACTCCTGTGGCCATCACCAAATATATAAACATGGTACACACTTATAGCCTGCACTTTATAGCCAAAGTGGTTGGTTGTAGATCATTTTGGTTGTGTGCGTTGTTAAATGAATTTCAGATGCCTGAATAAAACACAGAACACATTCCTGCCTCACAGCCGTTGATTCCCCTAACCGCCAAATTTCACTGAGTTAAGACGAGCTCTTGAACTCTGCAGTCTGGCGCTACGGAAATGCTCTGCTCTGCTTCGCTCTCTCTCTCTCTCTCTCTCTCTCTCTCTCTCTCTCTCTTTCTCTCTCTCTCTGTCTCTCTGTCGTTCTCTCTCTCCCTCTCTCCCTCTCTCCATGCCAAGATGTTGTGCGGTGAGACTGCGTTGTGTGGACTCAGCCAGCCAGCCCATCATTGCTCTCAGCTCTTAAGATATTTCCTTCCTCCGTAGGGCACAATGGTGTCAGAAAATCACTTTGATTCTCTTTCTGTGTGTTTACGTTTCATACAAAGTATTGCAACAATCATTTGAAACTATGAAAACAATGATTAGTTTTATCGGCACTGGGAATATTACCGGTAGCCTTTCATTCTTGCACTTACTCTCTGTATATTTACCTTTCAGGCCTGCACTCTGGATGCATTTTATGCTACTTTTCACTTTTATGCCGGCTGCTCTTTCGGGTTATGGTACTTATATTGAAATGTACTGTCTGTGAACTCTCAGTCTAAATGAATAGATTTTATTTTGTACATTTTACAAGAGATGGACCTCATACCACTTAATCTCACCCTGTGAAGGGTGAGAGTGCCTCCGTCTTTTTGTGGGTCTCTATCGAGAACAGCAGAAATGCGGCTTGCATAAACCTCAAGTGTCCGTTTTGCACACGAGTGCAACTTGTAGTAAAAGGAAGCCAGGCGCACTTTCAACACCCTCTCCGGTTGACCATCAGAAACATTGATCTGACACATTGATTTCCGTCTGCGTTTTGAGGTAAACTTTAGCACAGTATTGATGTTGTAATCCTAAAACAGCCCAAGCTTTTACTGGAAGGGGCACTGCAAAGTCGGTTTTATGATTTCTTAAAAGGGAATAAGGATTTAATTTAAAAGTCATTGGTTTCTATTTGTAGGCTTCTGTGGATCCAAGAGATCAACTCCTACTCTACTCAACTTAAATGTTATATATAAATATTAACTGTATCGCATTTAAAAAAAAAACATAAATGCATACAATGAACTCAATTAAAACTAAAAAGAAATGAATAAATATGAATGAACAAAGAGAGATAAAAAAGCAAACCCTCAACTCAATAATAATATAGCATAAAAAACATTCATGCTAAAATGTGGTTCTGGTTCGGTCTCAGTAAAAAGAACTGAAATTCTGGCCTGCTGATGATATAGCAACCGCCATCATGAGAAGAATCCATTCCAGCCTATTATAACATTTAGTGCGTTGTGGGGGACTGTGATCTAACTAACAGTGTGTGTGCGTGTGTGTGTGTGTGTGTGTGTGTGTGTGTGTGTGTGTGTGTGTGTGTGTGTGTGTGTGTGTGTGTGTGTGTGTCTCTTACAGGTGGCCGCGGCAGATGGCCCCCTCCAACGGCTTGTGTCGCTACGGGGCCCGGTTGGACTGCTGCTGGGGCTGGACGCGCCGCTCCTGGGGCCACTGCCAACGTGAGTCACACTGCGGTCCGGCCATGGACTTTTATTGGTGGGGGGGTACTTCCTGGGGTCACCTGGGGTCCGGCCTTAGGCTTTTATTTGTGGGGGATACTTCCTGGGGTCACCTGGGTTCCCCACTTTGTGTCACAGAGCAGGGGTTGGGGGGGATTGGTCCTGAGTGGTTAGGGTGTTTGACGCCCCGGCGTAAAGTTGTGAGTTTGAACCCCCTGAATTTCTGCATGTTTTCTTATCTGTGTGCATCACTGAGAAAGATGCCTAGCCTCTACCTGCTCATTTATGACCACCATTTCTGTCCTGTAAGTCACTTTGTGTGCTAGGTAACTATGGTTATGAATAGCATTACTAGGAAGCGGTAGCCTATGTCACCTGCTGTGTTTATGTTTTGTTTCGTCCCAACGTTTACCTGATGACCGAGCGAGGCATGAAGGAGAGAGAGAGTCATGTGGACGGAACGCTCAACGCAGCGTTTTGTTGGTTAGTCGTCGTGGTAACAAAGCCTCTCTTGTACAGGCTGGCAACCGGCCAAAGTGCCTGCAACCCGAAACCCTCGAAAATGAACAACACGCCCGAATAATGAAATCAGTAATATGTACAATTGAGCTCCCTTGGAAGGTACACGGCGGATTTGAGTCTTTGTCTTGCCCATGTTATTGTCTTAACCATGTTAGCAGACTGAGCACGTGTCGTTTCTTAGACATCTTGCCAAAACAAGGAACCTAGGAACTTGGATTCATCCTCGGCTTCTCCCTGGATATTTTTCCGCCTCAAATTGATGTGTACGTCCTCGAAAGTATCTCTCTCCAACGTGGCAGACTCACCCGGGGGCGCTGGGAGAGGACTGCCGTGTGGAGATAGTTGCCAGGGTTACTGGCTTGGGTCATAGTAGATGCTAGACGTTAGGGTTAACCCTTGAACATACCTGTCGACTTCAAAGGTTTCACAGGAAAGCATTCAAACAAGAGCGGACAGGTTGGACGTTGGAGTTTTGTTTAAGATTGTAATTGTTCCAGATAAGGGATTGCGGATTGCACCACATTATTTATTTTCACTTTTTTTGTTGAGGATGAGGGGGTGCTGGTTGAATCTGATGAGGAGATTAGTGCCACCATCAGGGTTCGAGTTACGATTCCATCTCTGTGGGGGTCTCAAAAAAAAACAAAACTGTAGATGCTCAAGTAAATATTTAAGGGATAATGGATCGAATGCCAGTCTTTATCGGGAAATAAGCCCCGAAAGGGCCCGACAGCCCCCCCACCCCCGTACCCCAACCAATAACTTCACACGGTGTGTATTCTTTACGTTTACCATTTGTAGTGTTGATCAGTGCTGTTCCACAGCATTGAGAAGAGCCGTGTAATAAAGGCTATTATTACACGGCTCTTCTCAGACTTCAGACTTCGGGCGGTCATTACTTTTTTGACAATTGACCGTTGCTAACCATACAATGACCGCTGTCAAGGAAAGTGGACTTTTTGCCTCTGATTCATGTATTTCGAATCCAATGACGGATTGGGATCAAAAAGCGACCCTGGCATTTGTACACACAAGCGGCCCACGGGACGCACACATGCCTGCGTGCGCAACTCGAGGATACAACTTTTCACGCACGGAAAAAAAGCACGCTTTTGATAGCCCCAGTGATGGTGAACTTAAACTTAAATGCGTAAAACAACTGCACCATAACATGGACATATCAATGCACAACCCCAATGCATAAAAAAAGTCAATAGATCATCAGAGCCAGCCGCTCCATAATAAATACATGTCTTACTGTCATGTAGTTAAAAAAGTACAAAGGAGCTTGCTCCTCTCCGCAACCCTGTCATCCGAATCCAAGTTCATAAGGACCTCTTTCTGTCGCCATCACTGATGGCGCCAGAGTGTAGCTTCCAACTTCCAACTTCCAACAACCCCAAACACGCAGACGTGGTCTAGCCTACTCGATTCAGTCTTGAAATTCCCAGAAGTCATTGCTTCATTTAAACTTTTGCAAACAAATAATCAAATCAAGAAAATACAGGTAGATTTGTTTCATTTAAAACCATGCAATTTTTTAACATCCGAGTAAGAACTTCGGCTACAAAACAATGTAGACCGATGTAAAAGTTGAGGGTAATCATGACTGTGATATAGAGACCCGTATCTCTGGTCTGAATACTTATATTTTCTTTCTGCTTGGCCGGTCGGCTCAAACGGCCCACGAGAGCCCGTGCCCCTGTTCGAGTCCTGTTCGCCCTGTCGGGGATTATTTTCCCAATAATGACCGGCGTTCTATACATTATACCTTACTTAACGTCAATATTACTCTGTATGTGGAAGGGAAAATAGCTTTATTTGTATGTAAAGTATTATGCTGCTGTATTTTCAGAGACCACACAGATATTTGAGTTTGCTGCTTTCATGGAAGCCAGACCTCTCTATGGGAGCTTAGCCCCCACTGGCTCCCACTTAACTCTAACCCTGGATACCATCCTGATAGATTCAAAAGATAGTTGTGATGTGCACTTCACTTGCATAGATAACATTTCATTTGTACAGAGCTTGGCTTATCAAAGGACCTCCTACTGAAACCCTCCACACTTTACAAGAAAAAATACATAGTTATGGTTGCATTCCTCCTTTCGTTTATCCACTCAATAAAGTGTTTTTATGGGTTTTATGTGTAATTATGTATATCATTCGGCTAAAAAAATAAACATCCTAATGATCAGAATGGGCAGCATGACCCTGTGTGCATAATGAAGCTCAATGTGATGGGGATAAGGGTGGGGGCTGTAAACAGAGGGTCCATTACACTGCATGTCCGTTCCATATGTCAAAGCTTTTATTTATGTCCTCTAATCCAACATAACATTTGTGTCTTGTTCTGTTACCAAAGCAACAACTTGTTGATCTTAAGTTTGAATTGCTTATTTTTAACTTAATCACGTCATGTTATGATTTATTTATAAAAAATGATTTACTAACTGCATTCTTTTTTATTTTCAGGTACATGTCTCATATACTGCTGCTGTGGTTTATATAAGGAAGTCGATATAGAAATGGCGGATTTATAAATGAAATATCACAGTCGGAGTATTTGCCACATTTAAACATCAACATTGGTTTGCTCTCTCTCTGTAAATGTTCAGTTCGAGTTTAAGATTCAGACATAGAACCTGGAGACACGTTAAACGTTATGTCAACAGCTTCCTGAGCCAAAGCTACTGTTCACACCTTGCAATCACAATTTCAAACATAGAAGCGAAGGCTCACTAGCATTTCCCCTTTGTGTATAGAGTGTTATAGTAGCTGTTGAAGGATGTATAACATAGTCTCAGCCCAGACGTCAATACAGCTCTGTAGCCAGCATCCTCAGCACAGCAATATTAAAGCAACACCTAGGGAACGCCAGTTCCCCAGGCTCTATACACTCAACCTGCAAAATGTATTATGCTATTATCTTAAATAATGTTTTTGGCGATTCGCTAGTCATTACCGTGCGCTCACACCAAAATTGAAAAAACCAAATTGTTTGAAATTTGTTGCTTGAATATTGCTTGATGCTGAATCACTCACGTAAGAAGAGTTTGCGGTAAGTAAAGTGACTAGAATATGGCTTCGCTTTTTGCGTGAACGCACTTTTAGGTACAGCAACGTATTGTTGACACTGAAGTTTCTATTGCAGGAGAGAGCAGATATCTTATAACCAGTACAACTGACGTAGGGCCTGAAGTGCTGTAAATGAATCCATGAATGTGGTCGACTACAAACAGCAGCAGTGTGTGAGCATCTGTGTTATCATGATTGTATCTCTGGAGTCCCACATATTCTGTTTTTTTAAGCGACACAACAAGCTATTTCAGAACTCCTCCCTCACACCACCACCACCATCACTACCACCTGCTTCCCACAAAGTCCTATCTGTTGCTATTGATGAAATCACTGCTTATTCTCCCTCAATGCATTCCAATGAGGAGTGAGAGGAGGGAGGAGAGGGGATGTGTGTGTGTGTGTGTGTGGGGGGGGGCTACATCCGCTGCTCATATCCGTACAGCCGTGCTCTTTAAACTACAATCAGTCCTCCATCAAATCAGCCTGCCTCTGATTTCAGAGGAGAGGGAGAGAGAGAGAGATCAGAAAGGGGGATTAGGATATATAGTGTGTGTCTTTGTGTGTGTGTGTGTGAGTGTACACCCGTGTGTTTATTTGTCTGCATGTGTATGTGTGCATGCATGTATGTGTTTGTGGTGATCTGTCTGTGTGTGAGTGCTTGCATGTGCAATCACGTGCAGCAGTGTCACAGTCCTCAGGTTGTTGTCTTCATGGTGCCAGAGGAGAGCAGGGCAGAGCTGCAGGGTTGTTGCCTCCGCAGATACAGTTCACCGACTGGTTCATCAGACAACCATTTGACAAGGAACACGGCGAGGGATTGGCCTCTTTGTTGAAATAATTGAGGAGAGAAAGACGAGAGAGAGGGGACACACATTGCACGGAGAAACTTGTTTATGTGATCCATTTCATTTAATATTTCATGTAACTTATATTTAACGTTTTATACTGCCCATAGCGGGATTTATTAAATGAAACATGAAACCAAGTTAAATGTGATGAACTTTAAAATGAAATGCTAAAATATTCCATCAATATAAAGTTTATCTTTAATAAACCATATCTACACATGGTTTCTCTACAAATTGATGATACAGACACTGCGGATAAGCCACCAGTCAAACTCAATATGATATCCATTGCATATATTCAACCTAGAATAAAAAAGATAAAATGAAACATTCAGAGTGACAGGAATACGGAGAACCAGCCAAGTGGAGACGCGGCATTCGTCTCTCTGTCCTTCACAGGTGAATTATCTCGTCTCTAAAGGGATTTGTGTTCTGCCGGGCTTCGGATGTGATGAATGGACTAGTGTGGTTTCATCCCTCTGAGAGAGGTGCAGGTCAGACTAGGCCGACGCAGACGCTTATAGAATCTGGTTATCGGATCCTATGAGTGAGCGATGATTGACTGTAAGGCGATCTGTAGTTTAACAAAACCTCATTTTAACTGGATGGTCTCTGTGGCTTGGTGGACCATTGATCCGTGACCACGGTCCCTTCATCGTCTCTTCAACTATTAGTGCTCATTAGGGCGGTGAACCGAACAAGTAGGCTTGAGTTTGTCCAAAGGTGTGTTTTCTTGCAGTGGTTTTGTCTTCTTTTTTTTAACATGCATTTATAGAATAATGCTAATATATAATACTTATGCTTCGGTTGAGCACTTGTGAATAACAGATGCTCCATTATTAATCTATTACAAAGCCACGTTTCACACTACAGCAGTATGTTAAAGAACATTTATACTAATGTATAATTAAGATCAACTATCTAACTAACATAGTCACATTGCCATGCCTTATTAGGTGATAATAATTTGTTTAAAAAGCATTCCACTGTGTCAATATCAAGGACATACACTAATAAAACCCTTACTTTAATTATATTTCAAAAGGCTACGACAAACACACACTTCAATACAAAATAAATTTCAGTTAGCATTCTGGTGGCATTCACATAATCGGTAATTTCGATCATGCTGCATTGTTGGACCAATTCAATTTAGATACAAAATCAAGTCTTTTTAAATCTTTATTAACAATCCTTTATTCAACATGACACAAAACCCAAGTAGTTTTTGCATGAATGTGAATATGTGTGACTCCAGACCTTCCTATTTGTTTTCCATAATTTATGTGTGTTTTATTTCCCTAACATCATGTACATTTGTTTTTGCTCCTGACAAAAATAACTAAAACGAAAAACAAGCCTGCAACGCTCCCTTGTCTTTGTTTGGCTGTTTGTTTTGCAGCGCTCTTCGCCCTAACACACAGGGTAGCCGGAATACGATGCCAACCTCAAGGTTAGCCCCCATATGTGTTTTTCTGGAAAATAATCTCGCTGCTAGACACTCGTCCTGGGGCCACATCTTCCGAAATCCTGCGCGCTCTCACTTTCTCTCGCTTACTTATTTATAGATTCAAACCACTTCCCCCTCAACACATTAATACCTCACTCTCCCCAGCCGCACCCCACCCTCCGCCCCCTTCGGCTGTGGCCATCTCTTTCTCTCCCCGGCTTCAGATCTCTGCTAATGACCTGCTTTCTTCTGCAGCTGCTGTTCCTCACTGAGAACTCATATCTCTCGATTAATTATTTCAAAATTCCTTCAGGGTGACACGGCTAACAGTTTATTGCCTCGCGTCGTCGCCTCGATGAGGAGCCACTAAGCGAAACCCTTTTAACTGACTTTAAAAAAAAAAAGAAAATGTGTGAGCGAAAACTTTTCTCTTAACTGCTCAGCATAAAATAACTAAAAGCATGGCGTGGTATAAGCAGGCTAATTAACACATTAAAGCCACAACTCTTATCACAGTGGCTTTTCCCCGCTCGTCGTAATACAAAGGAAACCCAACAAGGCATTAAAGCAGCTGAAGTTTATTTTCGTATGTATAATCGAAATGCGTATCTCTGGAACTCAGTTGCGCTTTCGGTCCCAGTATGTGGAAATATCCTGACCCAGCAGTGTCACCATTCCGTCCCGGGTGCTTTTGTGTCCGGCGGAATGCCTGATGTAAACTTTGTGTAACACCATGTGTCATCGGCAGGCACGTCCGCCCGGTATTCCTGGAACGACGCGCTGCTGCTGCTACGTACGGGCTATGTATGGATGCCCTCCGCTAGCATGTGCCTGTTTTAGCCCCCAATGCTGTTTGATGTGTTAATAAACACCACGGGCCAGCCCTTTCCCTGATCTCTGTTACTTGGGGTTACTGCTCGTTTAAAAATACCCTGCGCGCCATTGGGTAAAGCTGCTCACAGTCGAGACCTGTGTTTCCAATACCGGTGCTGCATTACAACGGAGAACCACACATGCCACTTTTTGAACCGTTTTCAATCACAGGGGTGCAATTGCTGGTTTCAGGTTCTCCATTGTTAATACGGCGGCTTATGGCCTCGGCAGAGGGGAAGAAGGCTTTCTTCTATAAGATGATGGCGTCTAATAATAACAGATCAAGTCTTGTATAGCCTCCTCCATTTTGTTTATCTTTCAGACCTTTTGTCCTTCATACTGGAGGGAGAGATGACATTGTTGAATTTTCAAGGGTGTTGTGGAGACTTCAAGTAAATACACATGGAATAACTATCTTAGCCGAAGATTGAATAGAACGGGCAATGCTGTCAAACCACTTAAATGATAACGCCAGTCAGATCAAACCATTCTAACCACCCTCCTGGCTTTCCTAAAACATCCACTGCCATTATAATTTGTCAGAATTACTTCACTGTGGCAATTTCTGCCTAAAAGGGTTTTGCGTGTAGTCGCTTGCACAACCAACATAAAAAGCAGCAGAACCTTGGTCTTCGTGATAACACCTTATGTTTGTACTTATGGCCAACGTACGGCAATTCACAGCCTTTATGTCCACTAACCGTCATAAAGTTAGTATTGACACAAAGCACGTTACAAAATACATTTGATGCAAGATTGCGCTCACGCTTTATGCTCTTGAGAAGAATGGGTAGGCCTACAGCCAAGTTGATTTTACATATAAAGTTGGCAGCGGGTGTTTTAGTGACGCCAGGAGAGACGGTGGTTTTTTCACCCAGTATCCGGTATTGTCCTTGAATCCAAAGCGGTGACCAACGTTTAAACTCATTTCGGCGTATCACCTGCCTCTTCATTACGGCATATTTTATGTACTTCTGATTTAAAATCTAAGAGAATCCTTCAAGAATTATGGAACCTTGCGAGGTGTTGACTCGAGGCTGTGTGTGACAACATCGTAAAGCCCGTAGCTTTGCTTTCCCAAATGCGACTTGATCCGTGTAATGATTTAGATACACAACAAAAGATACGCACCGCAATTTAGAAAACACAGCAAAAGCTGGCTCATGTGGGATTAGGACTCTCATCTCATGGTTCCCCTTTCTCTCCCTCTGCTATCCTGGTTTCATCTGTTTCTTCCTTTTTTTCTAAAACACACACACACACACACACACACACACACACAAGCACATACACATGCACACACACATGCACTCAGAAACACACACACATGAACACACACACACACATGAACACACACTCACACATGCATTCAGACTCACACACACACATGCTCACACCAACACCACACACATGTGGGCATGAAGACAGCCACACATAAAAGACAGCCACACACACAATTTGTTGCTATCTCAAAAACACACACACATTCACACACACACAAACTCACACACACACACACACACACACATACATGCACTCACACTCACATATGTACTCACACAGACACATGCTCACACCAACACAACAAACATGTGGGCGTGCAGACAGCCACACATAAGAGACAGCCACACACACAATCTGTTGCTATCTCAAAAACACACATCATCAGCACTCGGAATGGACACACACATTCGCAAAATCAAACACATGCAAACACACTGACAATCTGTACTTCTCTCTCAAAAACACACACACGCAACCTCACTCTCACACACATGCCCACACCAACATCACACACATGTGCGCTTGCACTGTCACCCACACACGCACATACTCACACATACACACTCACATTCTGGGCTTCTCTCTCCAAAACAAACTCACACACACACATATATACAACTGTACAAAATCTCAATGCCACCCGATGCACGCATCCCTTTAGTTTTTTGGTGTGGGGTGCCATTCACCGCTGGGGTAATTACGCCCTGTGATTGGCTCGTATTATGACAGAGCTAATGAAGCCCTAAATGAAAATTAGCAGCACTTGGCTGGGGTGGCGTGCAGTGGACATGCTTTACTGCAAGCCGAGGCAGGAGCAGTCAGATAAGCAGGGGAGAGAGCGGCTCGCTCACTAAGGCGCCGCACAAAGACACACACACACGCACACACACACACACGCACCGTACACACACACACACGGAGGCCGTGCATACTTACATGCCAACGTGGCCCGAAGTTCCCTGTATACACACTCCTCCTTCCTGGGTGTGAAAGTAACCGTAGTCTCCGGTGACCAGACCATGTAACGGCCTCCTCCTCAGTCTCGCCGAACACAGTGTGCACAGATTCCTGTGGGCAAGACACTGTGTTGATACCGTTAGGAATAGCTCATCTTCTAGCAGCAAACCCACATTTTTAGTCCTGCAGGCAGTTATAGACGTATACAGCTCATGTTGCATCTAAAAGCCGTGAGAGTAAGGGTTATTCTTTGGAGTTTTATGGAGCGTTCAGGTGCTTGCTAACATCGAGGTGTTAAGAGGATGTAGAGGTTTCTATATTTGGTTCATGTGGAGAGATAAAAATAACATTCACAGACGCACATGCGCACACACATTCGCACACACCTTCACAAAACACACATACACAAATATCTACACACGCACACATGTCTTATTACATAGATGGTTAGCAGACACATAACACACTGCTTCCCTCCTTGAAGCGTGCCAAAATAAAAAGGTGCATGGATAGAATGTTTTTCATGCTCAATTGCTCCAAGGACTCTTCCAGGGCGCAGTGCATTGATCTCCAACTCCATCCCCCCCCCCCCCCCCCGCTCCTTCTTACAGCCCTGTGCCAGCCCGGATGTAAACACGGAGACTGTGTCGGACCTAACAAGTGCAAGTGCCACGCGGGCTTCACCGGGAAGACCTGCAACCAAGGTAGGTTCTGATCCACACCTCCTGGCTCCCCGAGTTCATCTGAGCAGTAGTCTCACAGATCAGACTTCAGTTTGATATATGAAGTTTGACGGCAGACATGCTAAAATGTTCTTTGCCGTCTTATATGTATTTTCCAAACATGTTGCTTGAGGCGGGGGAAGTGAGTAAGTGCATAATTGGCAAACACAAACTCTGCCAACAGCCAAAAAAAATGTGTGATAGGTTTTTTGGTCAACACTGCAGAGACACACTTTTGCAATCTTCATCCACTCGCGAATGTGATTTCTTCGGTATATATATATAAAATATCTCCGCACAAAGCAGGAAACATGAGAAGACTCCACCCCCTCTGTGCCCCCCCCCCCCCAATTACAAATTACCTGGGCAGTCAATCACGGAAGCCTAACCTTTTATAAACATTTTGGCATTAATAACTATTGTTTTTTGTGTTTGTGTTGTCTTGCTCTTTACAAGGTGATTTTTTTTTTTTTGTTGATGGGATATTGTAAGACTAAGAAAGAGACGACACGCACACCAATAACAATCTGTTTCAAAGTGTAGGGTTCACACTATATAGGCTATATTTCTCTCGAGGGGATGTTTTCAACAATAAAAACAGCACATTGACCACATTCAGATCTTTGTTGACACATTTTATTGGGGATAATATCCCCCCTGGATACAGTGGGAGCATGAGCATGACTGTGCCTTATGTTCCTTCGCTGCACTTAAATAGGCATAAACGAGTAGCAGATAAATGCAGTTTTCCTATGCTGTATTTAAATAAAGCAGGGCAGCAAGGTGTAGCCAGGTGATGAATTTCTGCCTTTAAGGATGGATAAAGCTTTGCACAGGCCCTCGCCCCCCTTTCACGACATCTCCACCCTTCTGTCTCACCAGCTTACCCGGGTAAACACCGCTGCCCCGAGCCATCGTACAATACTGCTGTCATCTTTTTTTATTTATTTCAGTTGTCGTCATTTTGTTTCGCCGTCCCTCCTCCCTTGGCCGAGGGAGCGCTCACGTATTAATCCTGCTGATCATTCCCAGCGCATAAGGGGATCTGCTTCAGAGGCTGGTTGGGTTCCCAGCAGATGTGCTCAGGAGACACAGGAAGGTTTAATCACAGGGGAGAGAGGGAGGAAGAGAGAGAGAGAGAGGGCGGTGGAGGGAGAGAGAGAGGAGCTGAATCAGCTCAAATGGAAACGGCTGAAGGGGACAAGTCCTCTCCTGTGGAGATAACATCGCAATCACTGACCTCAGATACCTCCGCGCAACACAGCCTGACTTATTGGAGCTCCCTGATTGTGTGTGTGTGTGTGTGTGTGTGTGTGTGTGTGTGTGTGTGTGTGTGTGTGTGTGGGCCCACGAAGGGGAGTGTGTTGTGTTGCATATTGGGTATTGCGTGTAGGCCTTTTATATGCCCCTTGGCTTGTAGGTGTGTGTTTGTGTGTGTGTGTGTGTGTGTGTGTGTGTGTGTGTGTGTGTGTGTGTGTGTGTGTGTGTGTTTGCCTGAAAACCATAGGAAATGTGGAGGGTTTTGTCAAGACAAAGTAATTTGACGTGCATCCAAGTGTCTTGGAAAATTGTTGTGGGATTTGAGCCCTAACATGGGGAGTAGGATAACGTGTTATTAAAAATGGCAAGACAAGAAAGGGGGGAGTTGAAAGAAATCCTTTCCAGAATGTTCCCTCTGCCTCACCGGTCGTTGCCGGGCGATAGGTGGCTCCTGTCTGCCAGACAGCCAGCCAGACAGCCAGACGGCCAGACAGCCAGACTGACAGACAACCAGACTTTGTCTTTGCCTGGAACAAAAGGGAATGAGAAACGGATCTGTGCCCTGCATAAAGTCCACAATGGCCATCCGCTCCTATCTAAGACACCGGACACCGCGATGCTGAAAGCGTTTCAATGCTTAGATACGTTTGGATATGTCTGTTGAGAACCCATTTTTTTAAACCAAATGGTTTTAGGGTTTTTAGTCAGATATTAGTGTTTTGGTGTGCGCTGTGTGTGACATAATTCTTCCATTTGTGGACAATTTAGTTTTAACTCTTCATGAGACATGACGTTTCTACCTCCCGCTTTTCTGCCCTTGTTTCTTCCTCCATTGGCTGACTGCTCCTAAAGTATATTCTAAGATATATTAAATATATCATAAATAAATCAAGCAATAAAAATGCTGATTCAGTGTTTAAGGAGAAGCGGCAACACGCAAGAAAACATTTATTTTAACTTTTGCTGATGACATAGATTTACGAAAGTATATATTTACAAATATTCATTGCAGATGCATGCTTAAACAAATGGGTTGGCACTCACACACTGACAGCCCCCCCACACACACACACACCGCACACACACCACACGCACGCACACACACACACACACACACACACACACACACACACACACACACGCGCACACACACACACACACACACACACACACACACACACCCAGACACACACACATACTGCGAAAGACTCCTGGCAGGCTTAGCTAGGCATTCCTCTGGCTCTCAATAGGGCCTGTGGACAGATGAATGACCCTAAAGGCACTCCAATTAACAGGAGTGCTTATCACCTGGGAAACCACTGTGTCACTTAGCAGCACAAACCAACGAACAAGAGATGATGTTACAAAACTCACAACCATCTTCGTTTCAGGTTCCACACTCCAGGTTTCCAACATTATAGATTCAAAGAAATGATGGTTTAATCACATATTTCATCTCGTGTGGGACGCACGTATTGGGGTATTTTCATGTCCATTGTAGACTTCAAATGTTCACTTGAAGCGTCACACAAACACACACAAAAACACAGCCCACTACATGCAGGCTGCGTTTGCTTTGCTTGATTAGAAGCAAAATGATTTTATTCCATGCTTGGGTCGTGCTACAAATATGATAGATTCCAAAAAATGTAATCTTAAACAGCAATATAAGGTTATGAAATTTGACGGCAGACATGCTAAAATGTTCTTTGCCTTCTTATATGTATTTTCCAAACATGTTGCTTGAGGCTCTCTCAAGGCTATTTATTTATTTGTATATTTACGTATTTCATTTATTGGGCAACCGCTTTCTCACATATTTTACTTGGGGAGCAACACAGGAATAGGAATCTATACTGGAACGTGTTGATCTTTTCAATGAAAAATGATCGAACAGAATATACTAGGGGGGACAAAATCACAAAGTATTTATGTTAGGTCAGGGTTGGTAGGGTGGGAGTGGGAGTGCACCTCCTGCTCACCGTCAAAGTAGATTCAAAGGTTCTCTAGGAGGTATTGCATCAACCAATCTCTTCTGCTTGATACCCAATCATTCCTCTAGCTTTTTCAATTTGTTGTATTGTATGTTTTGTTAAAAAGCTACATATGGGAGACAAGCTGACTAATGTAAGGTAAAAGCTATTATTATTATTATTATTTCATGTTCAAAATGAATGTAGGCAAATATAAATAATTTTCAACCATCATCACATTTCTTTTTACAAATATAAGCTTCTCGATAGACCTGCACAATTTCACCAGCTAAGACAGGAGGTTCTAGGTTAAATTCCCCAATGTTTGCACCCTAGCTGGAGGCAACCTCGAGCAAGAGGCTTAACCCTTTCCTGCCCATTAATATCACCTACATCCCCTGCAAGTCACTGTGGATAAAAGCATCCAGAGCTAAATAACTAAATAGTGATATAAAACAGTAACAAAGCAAAGCGCTGATACATGTTCCCGATGCTCAGGAGCTATTCCTCAGCGAGTCTCGTCATCATGCAGGACGTTATCCCAACGGATAATTCTCTCACTAAAAAAATCCATCTGGAGCGTCCGTTTATTTAACAATGCCTGAAAAAACATTGAACAACAGCGATGCGTTCATGTACCGCTGGTTCACCATAACGCCGTGTTTATACCATGAGGGGGGATCTAATTGCCTCGTCACTTGGCTTACGGGAAGACAATGTTAAACAGCTCCAGAGTGAGGTGGTCATTAGCATTAACAGCGCTTTAAAGGAGACAGCTATTCTAAAACTTCACTTCTCCCCGGCTTCGCCAAAAGAACCGACTAATAACGTTCATCTTCAGAGCTTCCTAAATATTTTTCTGCTCTGCCGTCACAGAGAGTACAGTGTGCGCCTCGGAACGGCATATATTCTTCTTGACCTTTTCTCACTGTGTTTTTTCTTCCGCAAGACCACCCTAGTCGTTCCTTATTAAAAGCTGTGGTGAGGCTCTTTTTCTTCCATTACCACGGTTTAAAATTAGATCTGCAGTCTGTGCATAAGTGTCCTACTTGATATTTGTTTTTCCTGAAACGGATCTATCCTTGCCTCATCTGTTTTTTTTTGGCCTGCTGGATGTCATTTGAAAGCAATACAAACCAGATGGGACCAACTCAAATCATGGTGTGGATGTCTGTATATAATTACCAACCATTACCGCCTTGTAGCCAAAGTGTTGTGTTTTTGCTTTATTAGGCTAATTTAACCAATAGAATTACATGATTTAATGGTGAGCATAGGGACGGTGAATGTGCTGTGAACTTTACTTTGTGAAGCTACTCAACAAAAAGTGTGAACTCAGATATGAACCTATGAACCTCGCGTGAGCTCTGTATGCATAGATAAGCTATGAGTTGTTTACAGTATCTTCCAATATGTATTGATCTTTTGATGGAATTTTTGACCCTTTACGCGTTTACACAAGCAAAGCACGAGACAAACACATACAATAAAATGTATCTTACCAAAGATCATTTGTTCCTAGACTCATATCATAATTTTCTTGGTGTCCCTTGTAACTGAGTTCAGGCTGAAAGGAATCTAGCAGAATTGCCAACCATCCCCACCTCTCCCACTATCAACACCTCCACCACCATCCCCTACTCCCCCGCTATCACCACCTCCACCACGTACCAGACCGCCACTGGTGTGGCTGTTAAGCACACACCACCTGTCTGCCGTTGACCTATGACCTCTACACCGACACAGACAAATTGGAAGAGAATAATGCGGGATGAGTTCTGAAATCTGTGGCGTTATTGTGTTGAGCTCCTTCTGGCTTCTTCCTCAGTGGCAGAGCAGGAGGGCTAATGGAGGAGAACAGGTGAAAAGATTCCGGCTATGTTCTGTCTCTTCCGACCACATGTCTGAGTCCCACCGGCGTAATCCTCTTGCTGCAGTATGTTCTTCCCTGCTCTTCAGGAATGTGGGGAGAGGTGTTCTAATCCAGCCGTTGGTGCCTTTCACTCCAATAACACTCTCAATAACACTCTCTCTCTCTCTCTATTTCTCTCTCTCTCTCTCTGTCTCGCTCTCGCTCTCTCTCTCTTTCACTTTCATTTTGCTTTCATTTTCCTGTCTCTCTCTCTCTCTCTCTCTCTCTCTCTCTCTCTCTCTCTCTCTCTCTCTCTCTCTCTCTCTCTCTCTACATCTCTCATTATTTCCAATTTCCTTCTCTCTCCACACTATCCACCATTTCTCCTTCTGTCTCTTTTAAACCATCCCCTTCCTTCTCCCTCCTCCCTCGTTCTCCTTCGTCCAAGCAGAGGAGCCGGGCTATTTCGCCCCACCACTGTGGGATATCCATCTCCCTGTCTCTCTCCCCGTGGACCGCCCGCCCGCAAGGGTGGCAATAGAGGGTGAGAGATTGACATTGTCAAACGGCAGGCAGCTTAGCCCTGTCTTTGCCCTTCTTGCCCTGGCACCCCTCTCTCTCTCTCTCTCTCTCTCTCTCTCTCTCTCTCTCTCTCTCTCTCTCTCTCTCTCTCTCTCTCTCTCTCACACTCTCTCTCTGCTGACGGCTGGGCAACCAAACGCATGGTCCTGCAGACGCACTCACCACATAAAACCAGTACGGAGCAATGAGGCTTATCTATCAGCCCTATCTTCCCACGATGCCTTATGTTGCCATGGATAAATATACAGTTATACGGATAAAGTATACAGTATATTTATTTTATCATGGCAGTGCAGACTTGTAGGTATAAATATCTCTGCAGGAGGTGAATGTGAATGCAAAGCATGGCGAACCTGGCCACGCTCACAGTGTGCGTGTCCCCATCACTGTACATCTTTCTCCTCTGTTCCCTCGCTCTCTCTTTCTTGGTGTCTCTCTCCCATTTCCTTTCTCCCCTTTATTTATGCTCTTCTTCCGCTCCCAGCCCGAACGGTTGACAAATGGCCTTTTTTTTTTGTCCTGTCGGCATGAAGGAGCCACGATGAGTTCTCTGCTCATAACTCTGGCGAGCTGGACTTGTTGTAATGCTTCTTGTATCCGTGTTCTCTCTCCCCTATCGTTTCTCAGATGTCGAGCGCTCCAAGGAAGAACTGGGAGAAAAAAATGTTGATTTGAATTTTTGTTTTTCTTTCTCTCCACTTTTTCCACCGGCAAAGAACAATGACCACCATTATGGCCACCGTTATCTCCCGCAGGGTTCACACATCGCTGGGGATGAACACCCACCCACCCTCTTACCTCCCCTCCACACACACACACACACGCCAAACAAACACACACACCATCACACACACCATCCCACACACATGCACCTTCACATAAACACATCCACAATTTTTTACACATAGATCCTTTCATAAACATAAACCCACGCATACTCACACAGTCACACTTTTTTTACACACCAACACATACATGTATTCACATACGCACACGCACATACACACAGATACACACACACAGAAGTACTCACCCCCCCTTCCCCAACCCGCACACTCATGCCTAATCTCTCTGTGTGATGGAGGCGTGTCAGGTATGCAGCAGAACAGAGCTCACTATCAGGGGTCTGAGGCCCTATAAATCTGTCCACACGTACGCATCACCTCTGTTGAGTCAGTCCAGTATTATGGAGGCCCGGAGGGCCAGGTTTACTGTAAGCCCCAGAGCCAGAGGCCCTCCACCTGCACCCTGCCCCACTCCGCGTTAAACATGTTATCTGTCATATCTCCGTCTCTCGCTTTCTTTCCTTTATTTTGTTATGGTGCTTTCCTTACCTCACTCGTATTATCTCTCTGTTTCCATCTCTTCCCCTTTCTCTCTCCCTTTCTCTCTCTCCCTCTCTCTCTCTCTCTCTCTCTCTCTCTCTCTCTATCACTCTTTCTCTCTCTCTCTCTCTTTCTTACTATCTCTCTCATGCTACTTACCTACTTACCTTGCTCTAAGTCTCTCTCTCTCACACTCCCTATATCCCTCCCTATCTCTTTCTCCCCCTCAACCTCTCTCCCCCTGACTCTCCCTCTAACCTCCCCCCTACTCCACTCTCCCTTGCAGTGTTATTTCTCCTTTCAGTCTGTCAGTCTCGGCCCCAGAGGCCCCTGGCTCTCTGATTGTTTGACAGGTGCTGATGGTCGTGTGAAGCGCTCACCGTCTGAGAATGCGCTCATGTTCAATAATCCCTAATTTACATAGAAAATAAATAGCACTTTTTGTTTTGGGCCGGACAAGCGGGAGCCATCCCATAGTTGTCTTGATGGACAATGTCATCTCATGGGTTCCCATGGTTACCGACAGGAATGCCTTCTTTTGTGTTGTTGTTGTGGTTGTTTTGGTTTTCTTTAGAGCAAATTTGTATCCACCTTCGTCTTCGCCCATAAAACTAGGGTTAGGGTTAGGGAATGAGGAACACCTTGTCTGGACCGCTGACTGACTCTGTATCGTATTCTTCAACAAGCTGTTTGAGCGCTTTAATTAATTAGAAGTTAAACTATTCTCGTAAGAACGAGGATGTGCTCATATATCAGCTAATTTCCCCAGAAGAGAGGGTGGGAAACGAGGAAATGATTTGAGACTAATTACTGACTTTATTACCAACTTTACTGGCTGAATGGTATTCAACTATTATAAAACCCTAGTAAGCAGCACCTAACAAATACTTAGCATACCTGCTTCAAGTGCTTCATCAGACAAGGCTAATTGTGTTTCAACCGATTTTCCTTGCTTAACATTCATTGATCAAGGCCTGTATTGGCGCTGAAAGAACACTTGACAATATCACAATTCATCAACAGACAGCTGCAGTCAAACTGATTGCTCGAAAACCTTTGCCAATAATAGTGCCTTGAATACCGCAGTCAAACTGTATGCAAATATTCTTTCTCCTTTCAAACTGACAGAAGGGAGAATCGTCTGCTCCAATTTTGGACTGGAAGTGATTTCTTGATGGGTGATTTGACAGATTGGCTATCCACCAATCACACATTGCCTACCATTTTGATGGACACTTACCTGCTTGGACATCCGCTGGGGACTGGAGTCTAGTACGAGTCTCTAATATGACAGGCATTCTGTCATTTTTCCAGCAACTCAACTGTCAGAACCGGAGAACTAGACAACTGAAATAATGTCCATTCTGAAATGAAATCCCATTCAAAAGCTAATAAAAGAAGATACATCTTAGATGAGCAATTTTTACTTAGTGAACATTAAATTCTTTCCTCAGTCTCTTGCAACTTCAACCGAACCATATTAAATCTGATCTTTATAGACACTCGAAGCGAAGGCTTTTCTAGGCACCGGACACGCTGTAGATCAAAGGTGACAGGTTGACAACTCTTTCAAGGACTTAACTGCAAAACAGGGCCAACCCCACAATTTCCAGGGGTTGTCAACTAAATGATTTATGATATCTCAGCCATCGGCGCGATTGACCCTACCCTATTATCTTGTATCCGGCGCAGGTAATTCACTGGTTTGTCACTTAACACCCCCCCGACGCCACGTTCATCACAGTGTTATCACAGAGGAAACCTCTGACATGTCATAACACCGCAATCCTATTGCATCTGCCACGACTTGTCCCTCCCCCACATCCTTCTCTTTCCTACACCTTCTCTTCCCCGCTCCTCATTCCTCCTTCCCTCTCCTGCTCCCCCCCCCCGACACCTACTCCTCTCTCCTGCCTCTCCTCAGCCCCTCCACCCACACCCCAACCACCTCCTCCCCTCTCCTCCCAGCCACTCCCAAATACCTCCACCTCTCTCCTGCTCCGCATCCTCCCCTCCCCTCCCACTTCCTCCCCCGCCCACACACCTGAACCCTAAACCTTAATGGATGGAGGGTGTGTTTGGGGAGGAAGGAGCCATTTGACCCCTTGACCTCCCTCCCCTCCCCCCTTATTGACGAGTTCTGGAGCCGCTGTCGCCTCTTGTTTTTCACACCATAAGGTGTTCATCAATTATTTGTTCCCCCTCTCTCCCTGCCTCCCTGCCTCTCTTGCCCTGCAGACCTGAACGAGTGTGGCCTGAAGCCGAGGCCCTGTAAGCACAGGTGCATGAACACCTACGGGAGCTACAAGTGCTACTGCCTCAACGGCTACATGCAGATGCCTGACGGGACCTGCGGAAGTAAGTCTCTGGACCTAGGGCTTACCGTTCTCTCTCTCTCTCTTACCCTCTGTCTCTCACTTTCTCTTTCACACTCTCTAACTATATCGCACTCTTCCACTCTCTCACTCTCTCTCTCTCTATCAATCTTTCACCCTCTCACTCTCTCTCTCCCTCATGCCTGCATACCTCACACAATTATTTTCTTGTCTTTCCATATCTTGGTTTCTCTCCCGCATTCTGTCTCTCTTTTCCTCTACCTTGCTGTCACTCCTTCTGTTTCTCTATATCTGTTATTTTTCCTGTCTCCCTCGTTCTCTCCCGCACATTCTGGCTTTTGTTTTTTTCTCCCTTTCTCTATCCTTCTCCTTTAGTATTTCCCCCTCTCTATCCCCCTCTTCCTCTGTCTGTCGGTCTGTCTGTCTGTCTGTCTGTCTGTCTCTCTCATTGACTCTCTCTCTCTCTCTCTCTCTCTCTCTCTCTCTCTCTCTCTCTCTCTCTCTCTCCTCTCTCTCTCTCTCTCTCTCTCTCTCTCTCTTTCTGTCCCCTTGCGCCAGCAGCATGCTGGACACACGCTTCGTTATGGCGCCTCTTAGAGCTGGATGCCTACACAGGGCAGTGCTAATGACAGCCACTCCTCATAATGAAACACATTTGCACACCGCTGGAAGTGCCTCTGACAGCGGCCTCATAAGCGCCTGATTGAACGTTTCAATTAAAGCGCTCCGCGTTCTGATCACTCATCAGCTGGGAGCCGCTCAGGGGTCCTGATAAAAACACCTGCAAAGAATAAAACTTCAAAAATAAATGGATATTGGTTCCAAAGCTTTGAGGTTTACTCTTGTGCTGTATTGGCAGGTCTCACCAATCCTATCATGATTAAAGGAGATGGTGTCTTTCTGTACATGAATTATATTTGGCTCCTTTTCCTCTAAATTATTTGTATTCGATTTGTTCCCCACCATCTGAACAGCCTGACTTTAAATCCATATCGTCAGGGGCATAAAAAGGAAGAAGAAAACTAAATAAATTCCTACTTTTAAATCACACAAATTTCTTCCCAATTTCTTCCACCACGGAATGACTTTGAATCTTGTCATGTAAAAAGAAAATCGTTTCCCCAGCGCCGTTTCCCACAATGCTGTTGTGGCGGCGGTGATGGTGTATGATGATAGTGTAAAACACCACTTCCACTCACTCCTCTCCTCTCTCCCGTTTGGATCGATAGATCACTGTAGCATTTAATCAGGGCCCTTTGCCTCTCTCACCCAAAAAAGAAAGATGGAAATAAAACACACACACACAATGGAGTGAGAGCCAGAGTGCCTGCAGTGAGGGGAGGCGAGCAAGAGCCGCCGCAACCGCCGCAGAGGCAGTAGCAGCAGCAGCAGCAGTAGCAGCAGCAGCAGCAGTAGCAGCAGCAGTAGCAGCAGCAGCAGCAGTAGCAGCAGCAGTAGCAGCAGCAGTAGCAGCAGCAGCAGCAGTAGCAGAGGCAGTAGCAGCAGCAGCAGCAGTAGCAGAGGCAGCAGCAGCAGCAGTAGCAGCAGCAGTAGCAGCAGCAGCAGCAGTAGCAGAGGCAGTAGCAGCAGCAGCAGCAGTAGCAGAGGCAGCAGCAGCAGCAGTAGCAGCAGCAGTAGCAGCAGCAGCAGCAGCAGCAGTAGCAGAGGCAGCAGCAGTAGCAGCAGCAGCAGCAGTAGCAGAGGCAGTAGCAGCAGCAGCAGCAGTAGCAGAGGCAGCAGCAGCAGCAGTAGCAGCAGCAGTAGCAGCAGCAGCAGCAGTAGCAGCAGCAGTAGCAGCAGCAGTAGCAGCAGCAGCAGCAGTAGCAGAGGCAGTAGCAGCAGCAGCAGCAGTAGCAGAGGCAGCAGCAGCAGCAGCAGCAGCAGCAGCAGCAGTAGCAGCAGCAGCAGCAGCAGCAGCAGCAGTAGCAGAGGCAGCAGCAGCAGCAGCAGCAGCAGCAGCAGCAGCAGCAGTAGCAGAGGCAGCAGCAGCAGCAGCAGCAGCAGCAGTAGTAGCAGCAGCAGCAGCAGTAGCAGCAGCAGCAGCAGTAGCAGAGGCAGCAGCAGTAGCAGCAGCAGTAGCAGAGGCAGCAGCAGCGGGTTTAATTTCCTGGCTGTGGTTTGAGGATATTGAAAGAGGCAAGAGAAATGTGCTCCTTCGGGGCACTCGAGTTTCCCATGAGCAGCGGGCAGCGGTGCAGGGAAACAATGTGTTGATGGAGGAGGTGAGGGCGGGAAACGCTTTGGTCTGCTCTGGAGGGCAGGGAGGGTCTAGTGTGGGTCAGGGTGACCGTGAGAGCAGGAGGAGGAGGAGGAGGAGGAGGAGGAGCAGGAGGTGAAGGAGAGAAATAAGTGTGAGACACTCAGGGAGTGAGTGGCTCGCAGGATATTATGTGAACGTCATATTATTCAATGAAGTCTGAACACAAGTGTGTATATATGTGCACAATGATATATACGAGAGAGAAAGAGATAGGAAATGAAAAATAATAATATATATATAAAATATATATATTTGCCCTTTTCTATGTGGAAGAGAGCTGCAATATATATACATATATATATATATATATATATAGAGAGAGAGAGAGAGAGAGAGAGATTTCGGTAAAGCTGAAAATGTGCTATAACTCCATGACATGTAAAACCCTAACTCTGTGTTGTGGCATGTGTGCTGTTTTGCTCTCTCCCCCCCCCCCTCCCCGCCAGGTGCCCGTACGTGCGGCATGGCCAACTGCCAGTACGGCTGCGACGTGTCCAAGGGGGAGGTCCGCTGTCAGTGTCCATCGCCAGGGCTACAGCTGGGGCCCGACGGGAGGACCTGCGTGGGTATGTCCTGCTTCATCATCCCTCACAGCTCCGTACCTCCATGAAGGGCTCGGCCCCGCTGGAGCCAGAGGGGGCCGGTGGTGGGTGGCCCGCCGGGCTGCCAGAACAGAACAGAAAAGGCGAGGTTATAGGATTAGAATCATAGTGATGCTCTAATCATCACTATGAATCTGATCCATCACTATGATTCTAATAAACACGCTTTTCATAAGGGTGTTTATATTGCACCCTTATGAAAAGCGAGAGTGATTAAATGCAAGGAAAAATAGTGATTAGCGATGATAAATATGTCAACAGAAGCGTCTGTTGTCATGGAATGAAAGGAATTTTCTCTTGAAGAAAATGAATATGTGATAAACAGAAGCCCAGAGCATGGTAAAACAGTATGCAAACCAAATGGATTATATTCCTCACCAACCAAAATACATCCAAAATCCTAAGATTCTTTCAGAGACAGACTGGCAAGTAGCACATTTATGCAGAGTTCACTGTCACCCTGAGCTTCACCAACTGACGATGCTCAGTGGAGTGTGGTTCCCTTCTGGGTGAGATCACACCACCTACCACATCTACATGCCATCTTGGATCTTCCCCCTTTGTTCCTCTTCCACTTTGCATTTAAATCAACCAGGTACTCAACGCACAGACGGAAGGGTACAAATTGAGGCAGTGACCCCAGTGTCAGGTTTAAATACAGGGTGTCCTGGAGCTGACTGTTAGGGGGGGTCTGTGGTCCCTGCTTGTGAGTGGGGGGAGGCGGGGGGCGGGGGGACTGAATCAGCCACAACATTAATCTCAGACAATGGAAGAGAGCTACAGGAGCCCCAGGCACTCAGCTGGCGAAAATACAAAACAATATGAAAACTGGAACCATTATTTTTGTTGGTGACAGTTTCTGTGTATCCTGTGAATCTAAGTGCTTAGCCACAGTGAAGCAGGCCACTTCAGCATGTTAGTATTAACATCATGGTCACCAAGGTTACCCTCAGGATATATCAACATATAGATGGAAGTGCAATATCAAAAAAATAGAGCTTTTGTCAAGCCTTGCCTTGAAAGACAACTTTGTTCAGAAGGTTTTTACCATGAAAGAATTCTTCACCAAAATAAAAACTGAGACACTCTATCGATATATCAATAAACAGTCTATTCATCTGGATAGACTAGGTTAGATGTTGTTTAAACTGTTGTGAGAGACTCTGGGGAAGCCACTGTCATCTGCTTTAGGTTCAAGCTACGGGCGTATAGGTTAAAGATAACCCGCAGGTCAAAAGCTGGCTGCGTTAGCTGCGGGCTGAACACTTATGCTACACACAGATACCGCCATGCAGATACACATCTACACATAGATATGTAGCTACATCGCTTCCTGCAACCACAAAGCGCGTCTATGTTCAAACCGGCAGTAGATTGAGGATGAGATAACCATTAGCATAAATCAGCGCAACATGTTGAGAACATGCTAATTATAACGTCAACGTCAACTTCAGCATTCATTATGCACGGCGTTGACCTCTGGGTCAGACCCCTCTGAACTAAATTAATTGCCTGGTTAAACCAGACTCTGCATTTTGTTCCGTCGTCGGGAGAGGAAGAAAAAGTAAATAAATAGGAGAGACGTCCCCACGGGCTCCACCTCTGACTGACTGTGTCTGAGATTCACCGTCTAAGGTGGAAGTCTCCTCTCCCACTCCAGGTGCTAAATATTTATGTCCCGGTGTGGGGCCCCTAGAGGTGATCAACATTAAAGCCAATAGAGGGAGCTTCAATAATGAATCAAAGCATTGTTCAGGGTAATTCCAGGGAATATATGACCTGATACAACCCGCCGTGTTCATAAATGAATACAGATCAAGGGTGGAAAGGGAAGGTCATGCACTCCAAAGCACGCTACCTTCCAGGGGGTTTATTTGGGATATGTATTAGCATTTCAAAAACTGTGTTATTTGTTGGAGTTCTTAAGCCCTTCCTTGCCAACACGGTAAGACCAAGTGCTGTTGTTGTTTCAGACGTGGACGAGTGTGCCACGGGGATAGCGGTGTGTCCCCGCTTCAGGAAGTGCATCAACACGTTTGGGAGCTACATCTGCAAATGTCACGAAGGGTTCGACCTGCAGTACATCGGCGGGAAGTACCAGTGTCGAGGTAGGCCTACTGTGTTACTAACACCACTGGAACAGCGTGACCTGGGTTCAGGGTTCAAAGGGTCCCGGTTCAGACTTGCTGCTTACATGGAAGGGGCTGTGTATATATTATGTTTCAGTAATAAATAGATGTGATTTAAAATTACAGTAAAAATAATAAGGGTTATGACTCTTTCCTAAAAGTCTTGGAAGAGTAAAATGTAACCTTTAAGGTCTGAACTTTTTTGGAATTTTAACATCACCCAAAAACATGTTTTCAGGCTAACCAATAATGCTAGATATTCTGGTGGTTCTCTGCCTCCGGTGAGCTCTCTGCATCTGGAGGAGCAGGGAGGTGCAGGAAGCAGTGTGAACAAACAACCCGGTATTGTCTGGTGAACTTTTGTTCTGACCGCTTTTCAGATGTGGATGAGTGCTCTTCAGGCCGGAGCGACTGCGGGAGCTACGCTACATGCTACAACACGCCGGGGTCCTTTAAGTGCAAATGTAAAGGCGGCTACGGGGGGATGGGCCAGTACTGCAAACGTAAGCATTCAACCCTCTTGGTTCCCATGCCCACGGGGGAAACTGGTTCGCCACCTATTTTCCGTTCTCTTTATTTCTCTTTCATTATTCATCCCTTTCTTGCTTTCTTTCTTTCTCTCCCTCTCTTCCTTTCTCTTTCTTTCTCTTTCTCTGTCTTCCCAATGGTTGTAAGAAGAAGTGAAGAGGTGTAGTCCAAGATGTAGTCGGAGCGGTGGCAGACCGGCGTTCCCGATCTCAGAACCCACAGTGTTCAGACCTTTCTGTGTTCTGTGTTTCGCTGGTTCATCATGTCGGACAGCCATTACAGCTGTCCAACATGATAAACCAGTGAAACGCCTTAATGGACCAAATCCCCCTAGAAATGACATGTGTTATGTTTCAAGGCAAGCAACATACCCTCGTTTCTTTCCTTCTGATGACTCTGTCGCGTCTCAGCTCCGACAGTAATGATTTTTTTAGATGGTGGATGTTGCTTTTCCCTGCCAGTTTGTCCTCAAGGCCAGCATGTCTCGGACTCTCTCTCATTCGCTCTCTCTCCACCCCCCCTCTCTCTGTCTCTGTCTCTCTCTCTCTCTCTCTCTCTCTCTCTCTCTCTCTCTCTCTCTCTCTCCCCTCTCTCACTATGTCTCTATCTCTCTCCCTCTCTCTCTCTCTCTTTCTCTCTCTCTCTCTCTCTCTCTCTCTCCCTCTCCCCCTATGTCTCTCTGTCCCCCTCTCTCTCTCCCCCCTTCTCTCACTATGTCTCTATCTCTCTCCCTCTCTCTGACTCTCTCTCTCCCCCCCTCTTTCTCTCTCTCTCTCTCTCTCTCTCTCTCTCTCTCTCTCTGTCTCTCTCCCCCTCTCTCGCTCCCTCCCTCACTATGTGACACATCTCATAAACCCTGGTCCCCTCCCATCACTGGTGTGTTTGCCACAGTCTAAATTATTCACGATTATTGTTTCCACGGATTCTTAATCAGAAGACGTATAAAATAAAAAAAAGTGCAAGGCCAATCCGTCTGGCACAGCGACCCCCCCCCCCCCCCCCTGTCAGTCCCGCCATTAAACACTGCAGAGCCCCCTACAGAGCCCCCCGGCAATGGCTCACGCAATTGGTCACCTGCCCAAAGGGTGTAAAACAGAAGTGCTTTAGGAACCGGGGCTACGAGCTATGAGCTATCTGTGTATCGGATATCAAAGCCTGCTTCCCCACGTAACCTAAGAGCACGCTGAGTTCCATCCCCGTTCCCCTCATCCGTCCTCACTCCCCAAGCCCCCCTCTGAGTTTCCTACCCTCTCTCCCCCTCATTCTACTCTCTGGAACCTGAAGAATGTTCCGGTGTGCAGGAACAATAGGAGGGAAGATATTAGGGCACTGAGGACAGCAGCAAAGTGAGGGGGAGATTTTAAAGGCTGTCTTAAGCAGACAGCCTTTAACACCACAAAAAGCCTGCAGGGAAGGCATCGCAAATCAAGGCAGAGTGAAGCCTGTATGAAAGTCAAGGTGTTATAACTATGTTACATCTGATGACACCTTTTAATGATAGCAGCGACTGAATCAAGTTCTTCTCAGGGGAGGGTGAATCTGTAATCTGAGGAAATCTTTTTGGCCTTTCTGTATAAACTTTAAGAACATTACAGTACAGCCCATTCACCTTCGCATATTTCCCTCCATCTTTATTCCCCTGATCCCTGCAGCCGTGCCCAAGGTGTTCATCTCCCCCGGAAGACCCGGGACCCCACCCCCGAACCACCACAACCACCTGCCCGACGTGGACCAGCGACGGACCACCACTACCCTCCGCCCGCCGGTGACGCCTAAGAGAATACCCTACGTCAAACCCAGGACCACCACCATCAGCACCACCACCACCACAACCACCACCACCACCACAAAGTCATCCCCTCCAAAGAGGGTCACCCCGATGAGACACAAGCCCCTGGTTCCCACCCGGAGGCCCTTCATTCCCACCCGGAGGCCCGTCATTCCCACCCGGAGGCCCGTCATTCCCACCCGCAGGCCGCCGGCGGTCCCCCACAAGCCCTACGTGCCGCCCAGGCGGCTGCCGGCAACGTCGCCCCCGGCAACTGCACCACCTCCGCCACCACCCCCACCTCCCCTGGCCCCCAAAGTACCCACGGTGGCCCCGACCAGGCGGGCCCTGCCGGCCACGCCCGTAGACAACAGCATCGGGAAGGAGGTGACCAGGCAGAGAGGAGACGTCCACAGTAAGAGCTCCTTTCCTTGTTGCACATTTCAGTCATGAAAGGCGTGGTTTCCTTATGTAAAGTATATCGTAGTCTTTAACCTCTTGTAGGGCGTTTTTTATTGTTTTGTTTTTTAATAACAACAGTGAATAATGTATGAACAGGTACTCATTGTATTGTCCACAACACTTCAAATACTTATTGCTTATTCTTATGTGTTGCTAATAATGCAGTTTTTGAATCCGCAGAATGTAACATATCTGAGTAAGTAGGGCATTAATGTGTAAGGCTTGAATCCAATAGACAATTGTAGTTCAAGCCTAGTGTTGGCTGGCGTTATTCAAGTAGTGCATCTATTTCACATTTCCGCAGTAATCAGTCCTAGGAAAAAGCAAAGGGCCATCCTTCATAATTTGCATAATGTGCATATGGGGGCCATTAAAATATAATATCTTGAAGGTTTCAATTAAACATTTATACTGGCCCGATGGCAATTTGCATATTTCAATTATGAATGGCATTACTATTGTAATTCCAATACACCCATATGTATTATTAATATAACATTAACTAAAATATAAGATTAAAAGACTAAATACAGATAAAAGTAAGGACACATCAAACCTTATAGTAATTTCAGTTTTGAAAGGGCTCTTATTTGGATGCACTTGATTTTCTTTTAATTAACCATTATCAACTCAAGAAATCATGCTTTACTAATCAGAAATAGTAAGGCATAAAGCAATACAATTAGACTGTTTTGCCACCTGTTGGATCCTTTACTTCATAATGTTCTTGGCGACAGCATGCAGAGGGACTAGTATGTAAACACGTCCAGTCCGACGTGCTGTTCATCCATCTGTCAAGATACAATCTCTGATTGCTCTTACACCAATTAGATTTAAAAAGTGTTTATCCTTCTACTGAATCAACAGTTGCTTCATCAAAGCCAAAAAGCTTAATGCATGCCTGAATCAACATTTTTGTAACTAGATAAGGGAAGCCTAAGAAGTTATCGTTTATTTCCAACCTTGGTACGAGATGTTAACTTACGAACATTTAGGGTCATAGTGTGACAAATAGTTGAATGTATTTGTTTTTTATATTCAGGAAGCACAACCAAACACATACCATTCCTGTATTCTGATTGGTTGAAATTAGAACCAAGATGTGTTACTTGCCATTGCTACACCGTATATATGACGACTGCTAGCGGTTTGGGCTGCAGTACTCTATGTTTCTCCATAGACGGAGCTGTTACTGAGTTTAGATGGTTGGTGTTGGGTTACTCTTTAAAAGACTGTAATCTGAACGATGTAAACTGGAGCACTGATGTCATGATGAGCTCATTTCTGTCATCAGCCTGCATGCAGTAAAATTAACCTCCAACAGGCTGTGTGTGTGTGTGTGTGTGTGTGTGTGTGTGTGTGTGAGATTGTGTGTGTGTGTGTCTGTGTGTCTATGTGTGTCTGTGCATGCGAGTGTGCGTGCATGTGTGTGTGTGTCTGTGTGTTTGTGAAACGTGTTTGTGTTGCTCTTCATCTAATCCTAAAAAAAAACGTTTCGCTAGTCACCGCCTTCAGGTGACCACTTATTTTCCAACTCTTGAAAAGCCATTTGTTAAAAACCTTCAAGTAGACTCAAAATAATAGGGACCCAATGATTAGTCTACAGGATTGTTCGTCTTTTCCTCGACTAGCCGTGTTGTTTCTTGGTCAGGCAACCATTCACAGAGCCTGGTTAGTGCACAGAAACCAAGGACTCACAGAAGGCATCAAAGCCCCCTCACACAGTTCCCCTTGGACCTGATCCCAAAATGGGAGAGCACAAACGGGTGTTGGATGTGAGAAACGGTGACTCCAAGTCACTTGGCCAGGCAGCGGCAACATCGTTAAGAACCAAGAATGGCAGGAGGAATATTTAACGAACAACTGTCTGCCACAACAGAGACGTCAATCCAGGGCTGCTTGATTAATAGGATCCCTGACTTCTCTCCTGAGATTTTGTCATTAAGATGTGAGACCAGTAAAATCCTAGAGTGAATGGTTGGTAGAGTCTATCAAACCGCTTTACTATTAAACTAGAATACGTGAGGCATGTCAGAAAAACGAGCTTTGCATTTAATGTGATTTGGAAGTATAAGAGACACTTCCTGTTCTACTTTTACGTGTTAACAAACATTTAGACAGTGCAGATGTCAAAGTAACCCGACTTTTATGCAATAATTGTGATTTCTCGGTCACTCTAAATAATTGAGCCATCTATTACCCATCTCTATAAAAAATAGCTCACGGCAAATTATTGCTTCGCCGCAAGTCTCTGTGAAAAGAGTGTTTTCGTAAAATGTCAACGTGTGTCAAAGACAAATCGAAACCTCAGGGAACACGTCTGCTAAACAGAAGGTCTCTCCAGGCTCTGCTCACTGCACTCCTACAATCTTCTCCGCCAGTCTGTTGAAATGACTGGAGAATAGAGGCAGCCTTTCCAATGGATTAAAGCTTGTTTGCTTGTCAACCCAGCAGCATGAGGAGAACCCCCCCCGGAGCTTAAAGCCTTGTCGACCTTACGAACATTTGCCCTGCAACAAACACGAAGAGGTCAAAAGGCAAGCTCACAGGACAGCGAGGCAATCTGGAGGAAAATCACATTCATCCACTTTGTTTTCGAAGCGCAGTGCAACAAAGAAGAGAGGCTATTTGTGGACACCCATGCGCTCCAGATTGCTATCACAGTGTCTGGTAGCAAGTGTGTTTAAAGTGTGATTAATGCAATTCCTTCAGCCTAAATACAGGGGCTACTTTGGCTTGATTGAACGGAGGGCAAAGAAAGTGTTGTTTTGGTCATTTGTCAGTGTTTGCTGTCCGGACACTTAGACATTAGAGTTGGCAAGCAGACAGCCCAGGTATCATTCAATCGAGATCACATCAGAGTACATGAAGCTAAGAAATGGATGTATGTTTTGATAATTTATTACCAATTCAATCAGTTTTAATACGTTTTTGCAGCTGGGATTTTGAGTTGTTTCATACACACATGGACGCACACACACATATGCACACATACACGCAAACGCACACACACACACAAACACACACGCACACACACGCACACACACACACACACACACACACACGCACATGCACACACAGACATTCACACAAACCCACACATACACACCGAGCTGGATGCCTGGGATTACTGGAGAGTCTGGTGCGAGCCTGTGACCTCTCCACTTCCAGATTCCTCAGACAGCCAGACCACCTCTCTGAGCTCTGGGGTCCGTGGTCTGGGGGGACCTGGACACCCGCACACACACACACACACACACACACACACACACACACACACACACACACACACACACACATACACACACACACACACACACACAAACTCTTCTTCCTCTGATAGATATCACTGAAGAGGCTCATGTTAGACACTGGAGGAGTTTAACAGAGTTCAAGCACAGTTTACAGCTTGTAAATGAAGACTGACCGAATTAGACTGATTTTCTAAGAAGGGCTCGTTAAAGGCTTTTATATAATTTTATTTTGTTTCCTTCCATCTTCTCTCCATCTTTTTTGATCGCTCGTATCTAAAATAAATTCTGTGAATGTATCTTTAAAAATAAGAATTTCCATTTTCAGTAATGAAGTAATAATATGAAAAACTATTTGTGGTATTGAAACATCACCCCGTGCGCCGTGTATAACGGTGGGAGAGCCAAGTGGCCGCTTGGCAGTCGGAGAGCGTGGCTAAAGAGCATTAGGTTTAACCCCTGACGGCTCACATCCATAAGCTGGTGGGCAGAGCCCTGCGTTGCCGCCCCACTCAGCATTGGCTGTGCGGCTTGAGTCGTTTCAAAACAGTGTGAGTGAGGAAAGCGCATTCACGATGCAGTTCATTAGTTCCACATCGTTAACATATTCGTTTTCATGCTGTGGGGGGGGGGGGGGGGGATTAAACTTTGTTTTTTCGGTTGTATATTAATGAACCCTGTCGTGATGGTGATTTAATGGGAGTAGTGAAGAGCTAAAGTTTAGCTTGGATGAAATGACTCAGGTCCTGTGGTCATTTAGAGTCATCAAGCCACAGGATTTGGATTGTACTCCACTAAAACCTCCAAAATGTTTTTTTCGGGGATCCATTCACTTCCAAGGTAGTCAAATAGCATTAACTTTAGTTCTACAAATCAGACTTGAGATAATAATGTCATGTCTGAAAGCAGGCCAGCTCAAATCTGGATAAACGGGGGGCTTCGCTGTCATTCGCTTCGCTGACATTCGCTTCTTATTTATTTTCGACCAAATCATTTTTTGCTGGAGGCGTCGACAAACATTGTCAAGCAATAGTAGACTAGTAATAGTGTCTGTAAAGATTTTCGATTGAACACTGTGAAGACTGGCCAGTGTAGAAATACGATTCCACTTCCGAAAGCTTCATCTACTCGGAAAAAGTTTTGGAAATCGAAGTTTTGGAAAACAAAACAGAGAACTAGGTGTAATTCCGCCTCTTTCAGTTGTGACCCCAGCTTTTTGCCGCCTCCCCCCCAGAAGTTCTGCTACGAAATAGTAGGACTAGCCTGGGACCCCGATTAATCTGCGAGCTCATGTTGTGTTTGCTCATCTCATCTGCTTCTGGCCCCCGCCTGGAAAGAGAAGACTCAGCCAATCACAACAATATGGTCGAGCCAATCACAACAATACAGGGCGGGTTTCATACGTTGACCGTACAGAAGTGGGTTCTATGGGAGCGCCATTGAGGCATTTTCATAAACAACCAAGATGGCTGCCACTGATATATCACACGTTTTGTTGCTCTGATTGGTTGTCGGTCCTTCCAATTGCTTCCAGAGGCATTTTGGTCTGCGCATGTAGATAACGTACTTCGGAAATAGAAATTGAACTGAGCTGTTCCTGACTAATACGCATTTGCGAGTTGGTGTTGTGCAGGACTGCAGGGGCTGAGATAATGTTATCTGGGGTAGAGCATTGTGAATTTCCTTGTAAAAAAAAGGGTAATTTCTTGCTAAAGTTCATTTCATGATTTGGTTTTTGCTTCAGTGAGATATAGTTTGTTTTGCTGAATCCTTTATGTGACGCAGATTTATATTTATTCTCCTTTCTTTAATTCTATTCTCCACAATCTCTACACAAAATTCTACCCAATCTCCAATTATTTCCATTTCGGATATTTCTTTAATGGTTTGTTTTCATGCTTTGTGTTGTAACATAGACTACGTTATGTTCCAAGTGAATTCTCTAAGATTTTCACCAGAGTGGTTTAAAGACCATAATACATGCTCCTTAAAATTCTCTTCTCTGCACTCATTTAGTTTTGAGTTGCTTTGTTCTCTTCTGTCTTCTTTCTATAATGATGTCAGCCAATTTACCTTTTTCCCTTTTCTAGTTTGATCATAAAGCCTACCAAGTTCTGTTGGACCTCCATGTTTCATGATATACTATTTAAATTTGTAAAAAAAAAAAAAAAAAGCGATAACAGACTGACGTGAATGTTGAGGATAGTGCAGGTTATGAATAATATCCATTTTCACTTGGTGTAAAATGTCATGTTTCTCGAGTAGTCTCTCCTAAAACTCACAGCCAACCCAGTCCTCGTCATTTTTTATACCATATTTGTATCAACCATCTGTTTAAGGACACATATGTTGGGTCCATTTTAAAGTGACGTTTTAGCTTCAGCTAATGAGAGCTGCTGACGGTAATTATTCTTCTGAGCCATCACTCCTCTTGCAAAAATTGGCAGTGAAATATTTAATAAAGTCTGGAGAGATTCTGGGAGTAGATAATCACACATACACACCCCCCCACACACACACACGCACGCACGCACGCACACACGCACACACACAAACATGCTCACACATTCATTCATGCTAACAAACATGCTCACACAGAAAAACACACACACACACACACACACACACACTCAAACATTCAATCACGCACACACACATGCTCACACAAAAACACACACACACAAACACACACACACACAAACACACACACACACAAACATGCTCACACATTCACTCACACACACACACACGCATGCTGTCACATACAAAGAAATGCAGACACATTCACTCACATGCACACACACAGATATGCACACACACTCAGACACACACAAACATATGCAGAAACATTCACTCACACACACACGCACACACACACACACACACACACACACACACACACACCGCATCCTGTTTAGACATTGTGTTCTTTATGAGGATGGAGAAGAGAAGTGGGGACAGTAAATCTCGGGGTCTTGACCCTGCCGTGTGTACAGGGAATCTCTCTGCAGACAGGAACCCATTAACCTTCGCAGGGAGATGTGATCTATCCTTGAACACGGTGAATGAACTGCGGGTGTCGCTCCAACGCTGCTTCCTAGCTACACACCAAGGCCAATGCAGCCTCACAAAGAGATGTAGTAAGGAAATTGCAAGGTAAATTAAGCTATCCCGCAAGGGACCATGACTGGTGTGCAATTGTTTTTTTGTGGAAGTCGTCTAGAAATCAGATCCTTCTTCTTTTTTATATATATTGCAGCCATGGAACGTAACTTGACCATCTTTTAACCTTTCAACCGTTGAATTAACCTCCCCAGGATCAGCCAACCTTTAATTTGAACATCCTGGCCGGAGGGGCAATCGGTTGAATGACCTCAGAAGCTATTTCAGTTGTGTGTGTGTGTGTGTGTGTGTGCCAAGGTCCAATATTAAAAACAGTGCTTCAGCCAAACTGCTCCTGGAATTCAAACCATGATATGATGTCGACGTTATTTTAATTGAGTCTTAAGCGTGTGAGGTCTTTAGCCCATTCATTTTACAAGATTTTAAAAAGGACCCTCATGAATGTAATCCAATAAATGCTGACCAAAAAAATGTAATCCAGGGGTTATGTACTTATGGTGTTGCTTTAATGGAGGTTGTGTTTGTGCGTGTGCATATTTACCTACCAACTTTTTACTGCATTTTTGATACAGCATTGCCCCAGAAAGCATTCCAGCTGCTGTCTCATCACTTTTCCAAACTTCAGTTTTTGTAAGCGAACAGAACACACAGTAATTTGGTAGTGGAATTGTAGAGAGAAAGAGAGAATTTTGTGCGCGTCTATGCAGATAGCAGGTGTGGCAGTCAGTCCTCATGCTAAATGTTCTTCAGCAGAATCAGCACAACAAAGTAATTTTGACAAATGATGTCAGTAATGGATGTTTTAGCGGAGCCAGGAGAGATGGTTATGATGCTTTGATCTAACAGACAGTGTTTTCCTTTAACAACCATCTCTAAATGGCCTTTTCACTGTTTATGAATCTACTACCTGGTTCTTGTCCCTATTCTTCTTCTGCTACAGTTAAATGTACTTTATTAACCGCAGATGGCTGCTATAGTTGGAAGTACAGCAACACAATTCATAGAATCAAATTATAGACACATTTAAAATAAGACTAAGAAGAAAACATAAATAGAAAACAATATATCTTTATATGAGCTACGAGAAGCAGAATCATAAACGCAACGTGAATGTAATAGCAGACACTCCAGACGTTGACGCATGGATTGCGCTGTAATTGCGCTGTAATTGTCGTTATTATTATTATTATTCCTCCTCAGTTCCACGGAACCACGACCACAACACGGCGGTGGGGGGCCTGGACTTTGACATCGAGCTGGGGAACACGGCGGACGAGCCTAACGACCAACCCAGAGAGGACCGGCCCGGGGCCGACGCCCATCAGCACCCAGGTAGACACCGTCGCCAACCCCACCCCCCCCCCACACACACCACCACCCACCCTCACCTCAAACCACGGCGGATGACTAACATCGGCCCTGGAAGGCAAGGCAGCGGCGCACAATCCATCAGGCAGGCATTGCCCCGGCGACGGGAATATACATGATAGTGAGGCCCACCGAGGACACAGGACATCTGGCTTCCACCAGCGCCTCTTCTTCCTCTCCATCTTCTTCTCCAGCTTCTTCTTCTCCTTCTCCTTCTCCTTGTCTTTCTTCTTCTCTTCTTCTTCTTCGTCTTCTTCTTCTTCTTCGTCTTCTTGCTGTCTACAACACATTGGTGGGAGCAATAGGTTAATTTGGCGCGGGGGGGCTGAATGAGGATATGGGCTACAGGGTGTGGTGCGTGTTAGGTGCTGTAGATTCCTCTGTATTGAATACACACAGGTGCAGCCATTGCCCCCACACACTTGAGTGTCACCACGTGATGTTTATGTTTAGCCTTGGCGCTTTAATGATTTCAGACGTCAAGAAGTCATTTGGATGTGGAGTGGTGCTTTGTTTAAACATCTTACATGAATGCTCATGTGATTTCCTATTTACTGTGCGGTGCTTATCGTACGCTGTAAGTGTTTTTTTCTGAAGTAAAAATAACGAATGGCTTTTTGAAGGAATACATTTGAATGCATTCACACGCCTCCATGCATTCCCAGGCATTTGGTTTTATTCTGGATTTCTGAGCTATTTCCACATTCTAATTTTATTTCACCTGTGCATAATAAACTGTTATGCAAATAGGCAGAAAAGAATGATGAAACACATTTTGAATGAATACATGCCAAGTGCAAGTCTGGAAAATATGAATTTTCAGACTATTCCCCTTAAAATGTGTGGGCGTTTGAGCGGTACAAACATTTTAAATACATGCTCATTTGAGTTCCCTGTACTGAGCATCATTATTTCTCCAGTGATGTCCCTAAAAATACTAAGAAACACATTTGAATGAATAGGGATGCTCACATCAAAAGATGTATTTCCAGACACTTGGCTCTGTGTAAGTGTGAACGAGTTTCCCATTTCCTTCAATTTTGGATTGGATCCAGATTCGTAGACGCTTGTTTCTTCTTGCTTCTCCTCAGAGTTGGGCTATCTGAGCTGCTCTTTTGACCAGGGGTTGTGCGGCTGGATCAAGGACAAAGACGGAGACCTGCACTGGGAGACCACCGCTGATCCAGCAGGTGGGGAGGGAGCATCTGGCCTTTATCGCTGACTCTTGGGTTTGAAGCCCCACTAAGCACGGCTTTACTACATGTGGAATGGAACTGGAGTATATGCAACTTTTTTATGCCTTACAATAAAGATTGGGAAATTTATACTATACTATAATTATATATATAAATATATGAATCTTTGTGGGATATACTTTACATGCATATTACATTTAAAGTAAGTAAAAGCTCTATTCTACATTAACTTTTGACATTGAAGTCAGGTGGGTAATTTAATGTGAGGTGATCGGATCAAAACAAATACAATACAATATAAATAATAATAATATACATGCCTGTGTACTCAACAGTTGCAGAAAAAAATAGATATAGAAATAGGCCATTTGATGATCATGTTTTATCAAAAGCGGTACAATAATGGTCAACCTCCTTGTATCATCTATGTTTTTAATTACAATAAGATCCCTTAGCTTGTGTGCCCACCCAGTGGGATTCAAACCCCTCACCATGACCCCTCCCCTCTCTCCCCCAGGGGGACGCTTCCTCACCATCCCCGAGGCGGCGGCGGCGGGCGGGGGCAGCCGGAGGAGGAGCGGACGGGGGGCGCGGCTGGTCCTCCCCCTGACCCCGCCCTGGGACCAGGGCAACCTGTGCCTGTCCTTCCGCCACAGCCTGGAGGGCCACCACGTGGGCATGCTGCAGGTGTTTGTGAAGAAGGGCCGGCAGTACAGCCCCGCCGTGTGGGGCCGGACGGGGGGCAGCGGCTGGAGGCACACCCAGATCACCCTGTGGGGCACCGGGCTGGAGAGCGTGAGTCCTGGGCCGGGGGGGGTGGATGTCTGTTTGTGCGTGTTGGATTTGATCATTGTTGTATTGAAACAGCATTGTCGGCCTTCCCAGTCGTTGTTTCACTGAGGGTTGATTGGTTAATGAATTGGTTCGTTATTGGTTTGGTGTCTTGTTGATTGCTAGTTGATTGCTAGTTGAGGTGGAAGTGGACACTTTGTTGTTACAGCCAGTTCCCCTAGCTCAGGCTTTCTCCACTGGTTGCGCCCTGTTCCCCTAGCCGAGGCTAGTTCCACTGGTTGGATGGGCCCAGTTCCCCTGCCTCTGCTGGTTGGATGAGCCCAGTTCCCCTCGGCTGGCCCTAACAGAAGGGGGTGGATGGGGATACTGTCCTTCAGATGGAGATGACTGAATACTTCATCCTCCTGTGTTTTTCCCCCTGAGTTAACAATAACCCAGTGTTCCGTTCCCCAGGTGATCCTGAAGGGGGAGCGCGGCCGGGGCAAGAGCGGCGAGATGGCGGTGGACGACATCACGCTGAGGAAAGGCTCGTGCGTGGAGGAGCACAGCAGCGTGAGGAGACTTTGATGCACGCACCCGGTTGAGGACGCAGTGGTAACCCATGACAACAAAGGGTGAAGAAGAAGAGAGGATATTAATATCTGACTCTGAGAGCTGACTCTTAATTGTGTCACAGCCCCCCCCCCCCCCTCCCTTCTTTTAATCACTCTGGAAATGCGACCCCCCCGCCCCCACACACATACACACGCACACACACACACACACACACACACACACTCTCCTCTCCCCGTGAAACTGCTGTGTGGAGTCCATTGTGAAACACTATTTCCCCAACAGTTCCAAACAATTCAGTGCGTTTCGACCGACTCTCATGGTGCGAATGACGTCCCCTACGACCACCTGCGTCCCTCTGTAAAAACGTGTGCATGTGACGCCCAGAGAAAGCCCCATGCCTTAACGCAGCCCTAGCAGGCTCTCACCCCGACGGCTACACACCGCTCACCAAGACTGTGGGCCCTTTCGGACCAGCGCTGCAGTCACTGAAGTGTTTTCGGTCTCTAATACTTTCCCTTTGTTGCCTTGCTTCGAATTGCGTACCACAAGCCATACGGTTAGATTGTCATTTTTTAATTTGCTTGTTTGTTTTGCAAAAGGTTTTCGTCACCAGTGTTTCGGTTATCGAAATTTACCACAGACACAGACCGTACGGTGATGATGACAGGACAACGGAGTTGTTGTCTTTTGTATAGTTATTTTAATCTAGGATTAAAGAATTGTCACACACACACACACACACACAGTATTGCCCCCAGCAGCTGTGTCATACAACAGGCCACCGATAAGACAAGTTTGTGCTCCTTTCTAATATTGGCCCTGATGTTATCATCATAACCTCCGACAGCATTTATAGCTGCTTGGAACGCAAGTGTGTGTTTCAAATACTTGGAAATTGGTGAATCGGGAAAAACTAATTGTTTCTCTGACGTGAGATGGGCAGTTTGTTTTTACCACAGTATCGGCTTTCATATATTAAGTGTGGATTTGTTATACAAAAAAGGACACAGTAATTGCTTTCTAGGCTTTGGATTACAGTAAATGTAGTTCAGTGTACATACTCTTAAATATCAATATAATAACGCAGACTAATCGTTGTATAAAGGTCACACCATGTTGTCGGTTGAATCGTTAAAAAAAAGAAGATAACTTGATTGCTAACTTGACTTACAAATGGAGACGTTGTGCAGTGCGAGGCGGTGTATAAATATGTACTTTATGTTCATGTGGTTTGGTAAATTAATAATAATAGTATGTTATTGAAATGAAGGGCTGTGGTTAGAGATTACAGAGGATCTGTAAACGCATGGATGCATTCAGCACATTTAGTCCAACTCAGTCAGCTATGTAAATAAAATTGTTTTGACTGATATGCATTTGCAAATGTTTGGTTCCTTTGTGATTGCTGTGAAATGTCTGCTTTTATCTGCTGCGTTTATGATTCACTTTTGGTTCATGAGCTATCATGATCCACCTGCAGTGAGGCGGCGTTGTGTACTACCTTAGAATACTCGTCCTCCAAGAAGAGTTACATCACTGACGTCCAAAGCTTCCTCTTATCTCTTCTGAGTTCTCTGAGACGGCAGTCGGGCTGATGTGGGATGCTGAATGTCTAGACTTGGAGGCCCAGGTGGTTTTCAATGAAAACTGATTTCAGAGTCCAACCAGTTTTTCTAATCCAAAGATGAGTTGAATACGGCATCGAAGAAGCTTTTAAAAATTGTTTTATTAAAAAAAAAACTTTACAGAGGCATGATTACCATGAAAGAAATAATAAAGAGCAAGCATCAAAACACGTTGCGCTAATGTTCATGGCTTGAAGGTGAAATTCTGGGCCGTTATCAGCAGCTGTGGTGAGCATGTGATCTGGCATTATCCCTTGATAATGGTCATGGTGTCACATGATGCGGCCCTAAAGTCTCCTCCTCATGAACGATGCTCTTTGGTCCTCCTGCATCTGAGAAGCGTGAGGAATGTTCCGACCGGCTTTCTTGTAAGAAGAGCTTTCTCCAGACGATTCACATTAATAGGCTTTTCCCTACATTTCAGAAATCAATCATTACATTGATGATTTGCATCGCATAACTGAAGTGAAATAGACTTAGACCAAATGATCCCCCCCCCTCCCCCTCCCAAAAAAAAAACACAGATATAGTTCAGAAACCAAACACACCTTTCCTTTGGATATCAGTGGTCACAAAAGACCACTATATCTCTGGGTGGATTCAGAGTGTCTTATCACCACAACTTTAAAAACAAAGAATTCATGATGACGCAGACTGGAATGGCAGCAGAGCGGGTTAAAACCGGACCGTTCCCCAGGTGTTAATACCGAGTGTGAATGTCTGGGCTCAGGGGGGCCACCGTGGAGGGTGCAGCGGACCACCGTCTTCAGGACCAGGGTGAGGGGGGTCGTGGGCTCATATCTGGGGGGAGGGGACTGTCAGGAGTCCAGTGGATCTCATCTTGATGATCCCTCCGTCCAACATGCAGACCCGAGGGAAGTTCACCTTCACCAGATGGGAGGCAAACTGGGGACATGGAGGTCGCGACGGAGTGGAAAGAAGAGGGCAAGTGAGTCACGGTACTGCTTCGTCAGCACATGTTGTGTCCAAAAGTCACTCCTTTTGGACACACATCAAGCCACCGGTAGGGGGGTTAGAGTTCCTTGCTCAAGGAATGAGGGCATTGGATTTTAAACCCGGAACCTTTTAACTTCTAACTCCTAGACTACCCTGACTAGAATGGGCGCTAGACTAAATCTTCAGCTCCGGTGTACTTAATGCTAACAGCTGCTATGGAGAAAAATTAACAACAGGTTGTAATTAAAATTGTCCAGCGTTAAGATTGTGTGCCTTTACCATTTTACTGGATATACTGACTGGATATACTCAGGATGGGTAAGAGACATGGCAAGATCATTCCAAATAGGAATTGTAATAGAATAGCATAGGAGAAGGAGAAACAGGGAATATTTATGATATATATATATCTCAATAGAAATGTAGATGATAGATGATATAAATCACTAGATTCAACACTATATGTTTGCATACAGTGCATATGCCAACTGTATTATGCAAATATTTATATGTGGGTGTACAACTTTGTTTGAGTGACTAGTGTTCCACCTAACCTAGAAAAAGCAAAACGTTCACGAAAAGCCTGTTTACCGTAGCTTTACCTTATATCATACATCATACAGAGAATACAACAGAACAGAATACCAGACACTAACACTGAGAAATGGTACGAAAAATATACTATTCTACAAAATGATATTTCTTCTAGAATAGAAAAAGCAATACATTGTAAACCCATTTATTCAGAAAGAATGGGTTTGCAAGACATGTTTGTACACAAAAACATCTCTGTCTATATTCTTCCTCTTCACAAACCCAGAGAAAACCTGAGAGAGCACAACAAATGCTCTCACAGGAGCCTGAGGTGAAACCTTCCTGGAGAAAAACCAACCGCTCCCTGGCTTCCTGCATGTTGGTAATGTCCATGTTAATATTTATGTGCATGAAAAACAAACAAAATGCCTTTGACTTGTTTAGATAATTCAGAACACATTTATTGATGCACTCTCTCTCTCTACAAGCGCGATGCTGCATAATTAAAGCAGCTGCCTTTAAATGACACCTACTATTAAGGGGTCTAAAGAGTCACAATTGTATCCTCGATGCTCTTAACGATAATGAGCTAAATGTGCCCTTGTGTTTCCACATAAATTTAAACTTTATTTTTATGTTCTTGTGTTTTTTTGCCTCATTTAATGAGGTTTGATAATTGCAACACATTCTGGTATTGCAACTTGTAAATTAACAAAAAAGCTTAAAAACTAAGTTCTTAGGTGAACTCAAAAACGTAAATTTAAAGGATGGGGAATGGAGACATGATCCTGTCTCGACTAACGTGCTTCATTCTAGAACGAACGGGTTTGATCCTCCATGTATCGGCTCTTTAACCAAAGTAGCTGGACCCGCCACAAATCGTTACGGAAAATAGTGTCACCTAAATGACTAAATAATACATGCCATCTAGCTCAGTCACCCTTCATATAGTTTAGTATCATGAATTATTCATAGAGAATTCATAGTGTTCAAGGCGTTTTTAAGCAACTAGTGGGCCATAAACTACAGTATATATTTATTTTGGCTCTCTTGCGAAAGACAAACAAAACAATTTACCAATTAAGACCAGGATAACTCTTAGTCAATTCAAGCTAGCATTTGAATTCCCAAAAACAGAGAGAACAGACAGTTTGGACAAGACTGAAGAAAATAAATTTTATCCTAGTGTGACAGAAAGATATATCATGACTACCATGAAGGGAATTGGCTAGGGTGTTCAAATCACAGTCTAAAGGTTCTGGGTTTGATAATCTACCTGTAGGCATCTGTTTTTCCACTTTCCACCAAATTGACTTTTTGTTGTTTTACAATTAATGAGAAGGTAGGGGTTCGGACATCTTGCTCAAGGACGCAAACACCCAGGTTCAACCCAAGAACCTTTTTCCGTGGGAGTCACCATAACCACTAGTCCCGTGTCAAACCCCTGATACCAGGATAGTTTTCCGTCCTTACCGTTGTGCCGCTCTTCATGGCGTGGCTGATGACCACGATGACCCGTCCCCTGAAGGAGTGCAGGACGCCCGTCCCGGGACACTGCACCAGCTCCCCGTCCGGACCGAAGGCAGAGGAGTAGGGCAGGTTGACGCTGCCCGACAGGTGGCCTCTGTTGAAGCTGGAGGGACTCGCGTTAAGGAGGCTCTTCTTTGCTTTATGTGATTCCTTACTACGTGTTGGTGCAGACATGTCCTCAAATAAATGTCCCGGGGGAGAAATAAATTATGTCTAGACTGAAAGGTTTCGACACTATTAGCAATTTTCTTAAAGGGACTAGTGGGCAGAGGTGTGAAGGAAGCCGTCTCTGTTTCTGAGAGAAGATAAATCAGCGAGTAAGGCGTTGTGAGGAGGCTAAGTGAGAGTTAGAAATGCCAGCAACAAAAGCAACATCCCCTCATCTGGTGATACATGCCCTTAGTAGAGTGGGAATAGTTACTTTTGGGCTCCTGCTGATGCCAACCAGAAGCTGCTACACAGCTGGCCTGGTAGACAGTCACAGGGAGAAAGCCATTTGTTTTCCTGACAGAAGTGGGCAGAAGCGAACCTTCTGGACCTGATGTGGTGTTCGGGGGTACCATAGTGAATCCATACCATCAGAAAGTCTACAGCTTGGAAAATGTACTGCGTCGATATAAAAGGGTAAACTTCAAACCAACGGACACAGTATTTCAAATTTATTCCCATTTCCTGTCTGGGATAAATAATGAACCTCTTTCGTTTATCAGAGTATATTCAGTTTAAATAAATAAAGCAGCTATGTGGAGGTGAAACAAAAAGGCTACTTCTCCAAGAGGGACTCCATTCGGCATTTCATATTTCAAAGTAGATATTTATCAGAACAAACGAATGTTAAACTGCACAAATGGTGGATGTTTCCTATGAATATATGAATGTGTATACCGTGAGTAAGTCCTGCAGTGCGTTGTCTACTAAATGGAAAGCCTCACCGATGGGCTGATACCCTCTTGAGTGGGTGAGGTACACGGCTTGTCAGAGTGATGGAGAATAGGAGAGGAGGAGGAGGAGGAGGAGGAGGACGACGACGACGAGGACACAATTGGCAGCGGAGAAGGAAGGAGAACGTAGCAGGAGAAGATGGGGTGGAGGTGGAGGAGGAGGGTGGGAATATGATGAGCCAGACAAATTAATTTAATAACAGAATCTCGGAGATGGAAAAAGGGAGCTTTTGTCAGGGGAGGAGAAACGGCAAAGCAAGAATGGCTGAAGTGACACAATGAGGTAATGTTGTGTGTGAAAGTAAAAATGATCCGGGCGCATAAAAAGAGGGGCATTGTTCCCGCCACGTCGAGGAAAAAAGTCAGCCAAGGGAAAACCACTGGGAAGAGAACTCGGGGGGGATGTGAGGAGAGGGACTGGAACAAAGCCTGACGCAGAGTGGTGGTTTAATATTCACTCTGATAACAAAAGACAAACAAAAGCTGTGTTGCAGGCTCGGCGTCTACAAAGTGATTGACATTATCGCTGAATATTTCACGATAAAGCCTCTACTCAGGTGACGTTTCTTGACTCAATCACTCCACTGTTGGGTGGGAGCCCCTGTTTCTGACTGCCTACCCAAAAGACTCCACTGTCTGTGGCGGGCTGTGATGTGGCGTAACAAGGCTTCTTTCACCCTTCAGGCAATGACAAGGACTTCCTGCCCATTCACACCTGTAAGCCCGTTCCCCTTGAAACGCTATCGCACAGCGGGTCCGGCACAGCCAGACATGGCTTGCTTTGATTAAAAGCTGCATAAATCTTTATTTAAACCAGGGCTGGGGAACACAGAGGGGAGGTTTTCAACAGATGCCTAAATAGACACGGGTTGCCAAATTGTGAGGTTGGTAAATCCTGGTTAAGTGGTCGGATCCCCCTTTGTTCTATTGGGTCGAGCCCCCTGGGCACCCCTTTCTTTCCGGGGGGGTTGCTACTTTGTGGAGGCTTACGCCGAAAGGAATTTCCATTGGAAATATCCAGAAATTCCCGACTAATCCTAAGTGATTAATGACCCGTTGTGCCCCCAACAATTACCATCCTATTGATATGCTGACGGACTTGCCTTCAAAAGGTCGTCTGACTTTGAAAGTCAGGAATAGAATAGGGGTGTTTTGGCCCCGGCCCCGAGCGTGCCGTATAGCGGTGGTTATCGCCCGCATATATATGCTGCCGTCCTGACTGTAAATGCATCTCCACGATGAGAAATTGTGGAAAGTCGCGACAAGACAGTGAAGATGGATTAAGGAAGTATTGGACTCAGCAAGCAGTTGATCGTTTGATTTCTAATCCACCGACCATCGCTCAAGTCTCACGCACTCGCTTGATTGCACACGCATACGCACACACGCATACGAGCACACACAAACACACACAAACACACACACACACACACACACACACACACACAGCGCTGCCTCCACTATCCCAGGGAAATACTCAACCCACAGACAGGGGATAGGATGGAAATGAAACAGATTGAGTTAGCACTCATTCAATAACAGCCCTTTATGGGACTGGACCACATGGCGGGCTCCGACGGAGGCCTAATACCGACCGTTGCTATTATATTGGATTATTAGCAGCATTGTCAACGATAGAAGAGAGGGGCAGAGTTATGAGGCTTGATGATGTTCCCTTAGCTCGATAGGGGCCCAGACAATAACTTCACAACAGAGCGGTAATCAAATGTGCTCCGGGTTATTTGGGCTCATTAAAATCCATTGCCTCGTGTTACGCGATTCCACCTCTTTATTCGGTCTGGTGTCACCGGAAAGAACACTTCAAACTCAATTAACCAACAATTCTCTGCTTTCCACAGATTTTTGTTGTCACACCGCTACTGAACTAATACCAAAAACAGGTGGCAGAAGTAAAGCAACGCTTTTCTCAACACAATGCATATGGGAAATGGGCTGCGTCAATGAATTTCTCCCATTTCAACAAGAACCGCTGCCAAGCAAGGAGGGGGGGGACTCAGGGAACTCAGTATGGACAACGTGCTATCTTTAAACCACCTGGTACGTTGTCTATGAGACACATTATGCGGGATCCATTCTTCTGCTCCGTCTCCAAAGCCCAGGGAGAAAAGTGAGCCTGGGAGGGGGAGTGAGGGGGGGGACTACCAACGCCACCACCTCTATGCCCTTGTCTCTCAAATTGAAGGATGCAGTGGAGCAATCTAGGGGCCGGTAGCGAGGCCCTAACTGAAAGCCACAGGAGAGTCGGCTGGTGCGTGACTAGAGTAAATCAAGTCCTGGCTGATGTTCCTCAGAGGGAGGGAGGGAGATAGGTAAAGTGAGAGAGAGACAGAGACTGACAGAGAGAAAGAGAGGGAGACCGAGAGACAGAGACAGGGAGAGAGAGAGAGAGGGCAAACTGTTGTATTTGCAGGCTATTGTTATTTGTATTTTTGTTATTTCCAGTACCAGAGGAACACTTTGAGCCTGTTGTTTTATATATGCACCGGCACCTGTGAACACCTTGGGAGAAACTGCAGGCGCAGGGATAGAAAATGGGTTTTGGCGGGACACAGGCGGTGTTTTATTCTGCAGATGACCTCTCTGAAGTGTGTGGTCGAGGGCTGGGTTTTTATGAGCCACATAAAAAAATTGTGTCCCTGTAAAATGGGAGCAGCAAGCGTTTGTGGTTTTCTTTACACCAGGTAGAAGTGTTTCAGCTGGGAGCCGGGTCAGGGGATATGAGCTATTTAAGAGAGCGCATTTATATGTTATCGCCACACATCGGAGGGTCAACCAGTCAACTAGCGTATGGATTTAGTGTGACACAAGTGTTGGGAGTATTGGACTGGCTTTGGCTTCAAAGCAGCCCTAGTTACCAAATCTTAATTAATACACCACTTTTTGAACGAGACTGATGTCATGCAGGGCGGTGCCAGGAATGGTCCTTCTCCCCTGTTACAGCCTTCTTTCAGGCTGGTTAGAGCTCTGTGTTGGGCAGTAGGTCCACAGGCCTGCTGGTTGTTTGGATGCCATAGCAGGCTTCATACTGTAAGCAGCATACTAAGCAGGGCCGATGGCAAACATCAGAACCTCCTGGGCATAATGAGGAAAACTGCACATTAAAGATTAACGTTAAAGGGTTCCAATTTTTCGGGTGAAGATAAGACATGTCCGTAATGTATTCTGACTGATTATCAGTTTAAAAAGTCAGTAGAGTTAAAAAAACAAACCCAAAATTAGTATATCCTACAAGTATTTGGGTGAAAAAGGGAAAAAAGACAGAGATGTAACAATTAGTAACTTGATGTTCCTGAACATATCCACCAAGCGGGCGGGTCAGCGGCGTAAGGATACTCCTCGGCGCTCCGGACGTCCACGGCCACGATCTTGGGCCGGCCGGCACGGGTCCTCTTCCCGCCTCCGGCCAGCGACAGCTCACACAGGTCGATGAGGTCCTCGGCCGAGATCCGGGGGGACGGCTCCGCCTTCAGCTCGCTGAGGGCCAGGGGCTCCCGGGACTGGGGGAGGGGGGGGGGGGGGGGGGGGGGGGGGGAAACACACCGGGACAGCTGGGTGAGAGGGGATCATGGACGGTAGAGTCATTCTGGTCTAGTGCGATGCTTTGTACTGTACGTTGTCTTACTCGCTATGAGCTGTGAACGCCGGTTTCCAGGCCCCAGAGCAAGAACAATAAGAACACGACTAGAAGAACGACAACAAAGACGAGGAGGATAAGTCATTTTTTGGATGAATAATTGGTATTTATTTATCTTATTTAACCTTTTTTTTAACCAGGCAAGTCATTTAAAATCTTAAATTACAATGGTGGCCTGGCAAAAAGGCAAAGCTGCTTGAGAGTAGGGGATCAGGGTTTAAAAGAAATGTCAAAAGCTAAAAGATCACAGCAAACATTTCCAACCCTACTTACATACGTTCACAATAAGGAGGCCATAAATAGCATGCACGGGAAGGAAGCTAGCATACTGCAGCTTCAGGCGACACAGCAGCAGAAGGAGAGCAGCGCACACAAGCAGTAAGACAAACAGGCGGGCCAAACAGCAGCAGCAAGAGAGAAAGAACATGAGACGACAGTAAGCAGCCGACCGAAAACGGTTAGGGATTATATAGACCCGCCCTCTTTGCCTTTCGCCGCTAGAACCGTGCTAGTGAAAGTCCCGCCCTCTCCCTTGCCAATAAAGCTTATTTGAAGCATCCCGCTCCATCGCGAGATGAGGAGGCCGGGGAACAAGGTTAGGGGAGAGGTGGATGAGGACTTCCTCAGATATAGATACAGATATTCACTGTTATTCACCCTCTTGTGTGAATGACAGTCACACAAGAGTCACCTAGCACATGTTTTTAGCCAAAGCGACTATTGCACTAGTGCATTAAAGATACATCTCTTTCAGTAACACAAGGGGCTTTGGGGAGGATAGCAGTGTCGGCTAGGGTGTATGATTCCCAGCTGAAAGGTACTGGGTTCGATCCCTAATGTCCACAACCTACCTGTCTTGCCGGCACCCTCTCAAATGAGATGAATGGGAATTCAGCAGTGTGGCTCTTGTTAGTCACTTTGGATAAAAGTGTCTGCTAAATGCCCTAAATGTTAATGAAACTGCAACGGCTTCATTATCTAAAGTCCTATTGTCAAGAAGAAAAGTGGACCGCTGGACCTGTTAGGATGGACATAGACATACATGGACAGCAGACGGGATAAGTAAACAGAAAGTGGTGTGCTTGTGATGCGTTGATTTGAGCGATGAGCTATGGGAGGGTTAGGGCTGTACAGAAATTGATGTGCTAAACGTATCCGTCTCGGCATTTCACCCCTGCCGCAAGTCACATTTATCTGCTAGTCAACCTTAACTCCACGTTATAGAAAGGCAGAAATTAAACACAACACAAAACAAAACCGCAGCAAACAAATAGGAATACTAATTAGTAAAATGTTGACATCTGCGCTTTAAATTATGAATGCATTTTGACATGAACAAATGATTCATATCTGCATATGATAATATATTATTTAGCTTGTTGTTCAGTGAGTGTTCGCAGATAAATAAAAGGCAAAACAGAATTGGCACAATATGGGCACTCCTAATGTGTTTTCCTCTTCAGTGGAAACTGTGGCTGGTGTGTTCATACTGCCAAAAAAACAACAGTCCTATCTGTTTGAATTGTACAACTTGTGACATAGACAATTTGGGATGACTGCAAAGTCATTTATTATAAATGTCATCCCTCTGCAAGATAAATTATGCAAAACAATTAACGGATATCATGCCACTCTCTAAGTTATTAGATTGGTATGGTCACTAAAAAACAACTGTTCTATTGAGTTTCCAATGTGAGGTGAGTGAATGCTTAAGGAAGTCAATAATAAAAATGTGTTTGTTATATTTTTCCCCTTTTTAAATTTTCATCCAATGATTACTGACATTATTAAACAGTATCATGATCAAACCCGGCAGACGTATCATCAAAGCTCTTCTGCTGTCGCAGAGTGGGCCTTTGTCCAATAAATACATTATTTTAACACTGTCTAGACCTTGGAAAACAACACAGTATGAACTGACTGATTACAGTGGGCTGGTTGAGGAAGGAATGTTTTTATGTAAAATAAATTAAGCAATTTAAGTTCAAGTGCGGTTCGAAAGCATTTGTAAAGAACCCTCAAACAGTGTGTTTGATATAGAAGAATGGATGGAATCTGGGGAATTCAACAAAGGTCTGTGAGAAAAGTGCTCTTGGTCCTCTAAAAGGTCATGACTAAGCCTCGATTGGAAAGCAAACCCAAACTACTCTACAAGAATGAAGTAAAAGAGAGGCAAGGAAGTAAAAGAATCACCTATTTTCAACCCTGCAAAATAGAGATCTCACGCGTTAAAAAACACTGATAAGATAACGCCACCACAACCACAATCAAACGGGGTTCACCTGGGATAACATTCCTTCTGAGGCGAGTGACCGCAACAACTATTTTGACTACAAAGTTACCTTGTATTTGAAATAAAGATGACAAAAAATAGAAAATTTAAGCACTACCAAAGATTAACTACACCCTTGCCACTGTGCTTTTTATATACACATATAATGGCTGAGTATTCAGGCAAAAATGTGCATGCCTGTCACCGCCTGGGGTGTGGGGGGGAGAGGGAAGAGAGGAGCGAGATGGAGGGGGGCGCGGTGACTTAAATGTCATGTTGAGCAGTAGGCAGCAGCCTGCACGCACTGGCTTAATGGCACTCACACACACCGCCGCTCTGACTGTGGCGGAGCTCCACCGCAGCCAATCGCACGCAGACATCATGCTGTGCGTTTGTGTGTGTCACTGTGTGTGTGTGAGTGTGCGTGTGTATAGAAAGCACTTACCATATTCAACTGTCATTATTCGTTGGTCAGTGACAGGGAATATATTCTGAATGTGTTTGTTTCAGTGCTCATGTGTGTGCACATAAGTGAATGTGTGTGCGTGTGTGTTTGGTGTGTTTCAGTGTGCGTGCATGTGTGCATGTGTGGATGTGGGTGCATGTGTGTGTGTGTCAGTGTGCGTGCGTGTATGCATGTGAGTGTGGGTGAACATGTGTGTGTGTGTGTGTGTATGTGTGAATAAAGAGCCCTCACTGTATGAAGCTGTAATTATTGGTTGGTCAGTGACATTGTCTCAATGGGGGCTGATTACTACGATAAAGAGGCGTTTAAGTGTCCAAGGAATCCTTCATGACAACAAATATATGTCATTGTTTTTAGAGAGGATGTATTCTGCTTCACAATAAAGATGATCTACACAGACGTCAGCAGTACAGTTTTACCTTTTAAAATGTCCTCCGCATAGCAGTGAAATGACTATGAGTAATCTGTCAAATATGCCATCAGAGAAAAACTAGCCCAGTTGAGACAAAAGCGAAAAAATCTTGGTGATTGTGATGAGAAGAAAATTTGAGTTGAATTGTAATGGCGATCTTTGTCTTCTTGTGACTTTTAGAATGACGCACACGCGCCTGCACACGCACGCACACGCGCGCACACACACACACACACACACACACAGGAGGAGTTGAAAGAGAAGAAGACCTTCAGTTTTTATTAATTCTCTGTTCTAAATCTGACTAAACAGCAGTTACCAATATTTCTGTAATGTGAATAATTTCCCTCTTATTATATCTGGCGGCGAAGAAACTTCAACATCTTTTGATGATTCTATTTTTGCTGACAAAAGAAAGAAGTTACACAGAGACTCTGAACCCAGACGTAAACATCCTCAAGACCAGATATAGGATGATTAAATAGAGTATGGCATAACCAAATCTCCTTGATTATTCAAACCGCTTGCCAAGATGAATATTAATGTTCACTGCAAAATAAAGTTCCCCTTAACAATCAACCACCTTTGCCATGAAATTATATTGAAATTTTATTATTAAAAATAACACATTATGAAATGAATATAAATGGATGAAATCATTTTGAATGTTTTGCAAATCAGGCGTTGATTAGAGTCATAGGGTTTTGGTAATGCTGTCACGATTCTTCCTTGTGTGAATTAGAAAGTGCCTAAATCCTTTTTAAGAGCATATACATGCCCTCACACACACACACCCACACCCACACACACACCTAAACATCTCAGCACTCTTGAACAATTACATTTGGGTGTCTTGCTCACTAGTCTCTACCTTCTACTAACTATGCTCCTAACTATGTGTCTTCCACAAATCAAACCCTTTCACCCATTCTGACCACAGTATGATGTTCAACAGAGCACTACACAAATCTTTAGGAAAGCCAACCTTATTACAAGACATATAACGTTTGGACTTGGTTGTCAGTGGGTAAACAAATTCAAAAGCGAAAACAAGTCACAAGCGATTGTACTGTTCCTTGTGTGTCTGTCTGTCTCTCTGTCGTGAGGTGGCCATAGATGAATGGTGCCGCCTATTCAAATGAGCGCTTGCTTGGGTTTGTGGGTAATGAATAACATTACAGCAGTCCCTGGGAAACAGAAGTGCTGGTGCTAAGGAGGGTGACGGCGAGAGGGAGGCAAACCTCTCATGTGAAAGCTGTAAGACAGGGTCAGGGTGTAAACGCTGTATGTGAGACAGGGCCAGGGTGTAAACGCTGGGGGTGAGACAGGGCCAGGATGTGAACGCTGTATGTAAGACAGGTCTAGGGTGTGAACATTGTGGGTGAGATAGGGCAAGGATGTGAACTCGGTGGGTGAGACAGGGCCATGGTGTGAACTCAGTGGGTGAGACAGGGCCGGGGTGTGAACGCAGTATGTGAGACAGGTCCAGGGTGTAAACGCGGTATGTGAGACAGGTCAAAGAAGTTCCATAAAGTGTCCCTTTGTTTACCTTGAGTATATTGACAGTTTATGATTGTAGGCAAGAGGTATGCGACTTTAAATGTCAAATTCCAAACAATATATCAGTTTAATCTTGATTACGGACGGGCTCAACTTTACTCTTCCTAAATCATTTTAACAGCAAAACAAATTTGTATCTGTCCTGTCGACTTGTTAAGGAGGAATTTGATTATAAAGTCATACAATAACAAACAAACAAACGAAAACCCTATCAAACGATGAGAGAATACTTTCCTCAGCTCAGTAGTAATCACGAGTACAAGTACTAGTCGCTACCTACCAGGTCTGTCCGGGGCATGTCCTGGTAGTCTGAGAAGTAGTAGGTGCCCGGTCTCCCGAAGCCGCTGCCGTCGGTGACGGCGGTGGTCTTGGGGGGCTGGGCGTGCTGGCGGTACGTGGCGCTCTTGGGTGTCCAGCTGAAGAGCTTGATGGACTCATGCACGCAGCGCTCAATGTCGATTTCTAGGGGAGAAAGGGTGTTGGCTTCTTATTGATACGTCTTAAAGGGGCCCTGTTTCACCACCAGGTGAGAGTGGCATTAGCCACCTCAAGCTGTTTTTAAAATCTGCCTCTTCTGACATCACAAGTGGAAGTGTTAGACTAGAAGTATGACGGATAGATGAGCACCGTTTGCTACAGTCCACTGGGTAGGCCAGTAAACTGATCTATCCAGCATACATCTAGGTGGACACGCCCACTTGTGATGTCAGAAGAGGCCGATTTTCAAAACGGCTTTTAATGGCTAATCACACTCACACCTGGTGGTCTAATATGTCAACTTTAAGACTCTGCCCTGCCCTGTGACTTGGTGACATCACAAGTGGGGGTATCCACCCAGATGTATGGATTGTTGGTGCCTTCAAAACAGTCGGAGCTTCCGGGAATTTCGGAGGTTGGGACCTTAAGATCGGAGGAAATTGTCTTGAACACTCTGTTAGGTCGGGGATTTCCCTCAGAACTTTGTGCGGAAGTAGAACAACCCGAGCCTCCGAGTTGACGTTACAACAATGGCTGCCCATTTCATTGATAGACCAAAGTAAACTTGCAGCAATCACTAAGAGGCAAACTTAACATCCATTCTAACATTTGCATTACGATACATTAGAGATTACAATCAAAAACATCACCTGATAAATTCTTGCTCATGTTCAACCATCGTAAGCAGTTCTAATAACTGACTCATCTGATTCAGCAAAGAAGCGCAAAGAGGTCCCTGCGGGCATCCATACTTGTTGTTATGAAGTCTAGGCTCACGAACGACCTGCTTCTCCGGTTTCATGTCATAGCCTACGAACGTTTCCTGAACACTCTTATTTCGGAAGAAGGGAAGGTTTACGCAAAGACACGTAAGAGCTTCCGAACCTCTGATCTGCTTTGAAGGCGGCAAGAATCTTCCAGGCCACCCAGCGGATTGTAGCAACTGGTTGGCTTATCTATCCATCATACATCGAGATGGACACGCCCACTTGTGATATCACGGGGCAGGGCCGATTTTTTTGGCGCTTTATGAATATCGGATGCAGAAGGTATATACATAAGATGTATCACACATGCTAGACAGACGTGAATATCATATCCATAAATTGCATGAATTGTGTTAAAAGTGTAATAGGTTAATGGCTGCAAATGCAAAAGATGGCAGACGTCTTCAATACAATGAATGATTTAACAGTTCCAAATGCTACAATTTGTTCAGTTGGTACATGGACATGCAAATATTGGTATGGAGATTTCTTTCTATTGATGCATACTTGTTTGTTTGAAATCTTCTAACAGGGAAATCACAGGTGGATTATTATTCTTAATAATATAATACAATATAATCTGCAAACAATCGTGAAATGATGACCATGACCAAATCCAATATTTGTCCAATAAAAAACCCCATCTCCCCTGTGACAGAGCGAAACCCCCTTCATAAAGATAGCCTGGCGCAGACCATAACCAACAAGTCCCACCCCGTTCAGGGAAACACGTCTCTCCTCCCCAGGGCGTCGAGAGGGGAATGCAATCGCGGGCGCCATTAAAAAGAGAGAGAGAGTGGAGGAATGAGGGGGAGATGGCTGCGCCTCTTCCATTAGGCCCCGGGTCCAGTAGGACATGGCAAACTGTCTGCTTGCACCAGTAGTGTGTGTTGCTTTTTATTCCTTTTTGTTTTTGTCTGAAATTAGATTTGGTGTTTACTTGTGGAGAGGTTTGTCTTGGGCTTGCGCCAACTGGCGTTGCTGTGAGGGAGGGGGGAGACACGTCAAATGCTAATTGGACCAGGGGCCCTTAGAGAGTCTGTGTATTAAACAGGGAGATACAAAAACAAAAATACTAATAATGAAATGCTGTAATGTCCTGCCAGTCACTATAATCGAGGGAAAAATAATAAGCGTAGGCGTATTGTATATAATTTAAGCACACACACACACACACACACACACACACACACACACGCACACACACACACACACACACACACACACACACACACAACGGATGTAAGAGCAGACACACATAACAGCAGACGAACACAATGTTATAAGAAGAAATGCCAGCAGCCACCTGAGCAAGGATCTCCGTGTAGTGATTCAGACAGGTATAATTACTGCCGTTACCCCCATGGTAAGACACATCCACACTGATTCTCTCCCCCTTAAGTTATTCAAATGGCCTATCAAACTGCATAGGAGGCGACATGGCAGGGTGCAGTGCAGTCTGCGAAGAAATTCTGGTCCCCATAATTTGTTATTCTGCTACCATTGTTGGATTTGTGACTACGATGAGGATGAAATCCGCTTTCCCGCCGTTTCTCAGAACATATCACCTTCAAACCATCAAAACCCTCCAGAATCTACTTAGAGGAGGATGAATGGCCTCTTTCCAGTTATTCATATGGCAAAATAATATGCAAACTCTTCATTGAGAGGTTGGTCGTTATGCGTTTGGTTATATTAGAGTAGTAAACCAGAATATGCTATCATCGAGAGGTTGTTCGCTATAAATGTGGTTATACTTCAGAAGTAAATCAGAATATGCTGTCTCTTCATCAAGAAGTTGGTCGCTAATACGTTTTGGTGAACTACTGGAGAAGAGCACCACCTAGAAATAAGTCAACAGCGCAGGAACTGACACGTTAAAAGTTTAGAGAGCATATTATAGAGTCTCCCATAGATACCACATGAACAGGTTTAGAGGCTTTACAGAACCCATAAAACTCGAAAGGGAACTGTGCTCTTCTCACCACAAGGACAAACAAGAACACAGCTGATGGTAGCGCGATCGACGGATGAAGCCATTGGTAATGACAACACACGCTGTGAGCGCCACATGTTCGGCTGTTGAGTTTATTCAGACGTTGACTTAAAAAAACTTGAGCTTCCAAAACTGCAGTCATTTCACAACAAAAAAACAGCCTGTACAGAGCTTCTGGCTGACTTGTTAGTGTTCATATGTGCAAGTGAAATAGCTAGGAACCAAAGTAACTTTAACCCGGCCAAAACCATGGTTCTGTCCCAGTTATCTGCGGCGTATAGGTATCATTGAGCAAGAGGCCTGACTCCATAACTGCTGCCTAATGACCCAATTCAAATCAATATTATGCGGCAGTGTGGATATAGTGCGGTGGAGGCTCAGGTGTCACAGTAGAAAGATACTCGTTTGATCCCAGATGCCTGTAGGCATCCTTGAGCCAGATGCCCTACTCCCACACGTCTTAACGTATCTGAATCCACTATAAGTTGCTTCGGATGAAACCCTCTTCAGTAAGATATGTAGCGTGGGCAGTTTTTCTCTTTCCTCAGACCTGAATAGCATCAGTAAAGTTCAGAAGCACGTAGCCCAGGTTGGATCACGGTAATGGATGCTAATAGCCAGTGAAAGACAATCCTGCTGCATCATGGGTATACTCAGTTTTCCGCTCTGCCAGACAGCCAGTCACACCTTAATGTAAATCTCCAAAGAGCTCCGGCAGCAGAAATGTATGGATTAGCCGCAGCCGCGACAAGAGGTGAATGGGAACAATATCGGCAATCGAAGGATGACCTTTTTTTATTTTTGGCTGATTACCATTATGGATTTCTGAAAGATATTGTAGTTATATTAAAATATTTCCCTGTACTTTTAATGCATTTGGTTATTGGAGACCCCAGGGGGAATTCAACACTGGCAGTGCTAATACCTTGCTCCAACGGTTTCTCCTCTTGTTGTTATAAGGAGCAGACTGTTTTTGTTTATTGCTCAATGATCTTTGTAAATGATTGATTATAAATCATTACCCACGGTGACACGCTCTCTCAACACACGCGGCTCTGCTAACCATGTAGGCAATATACCTTCAATACATTCGCTACATGCGATGTCCTTCAACCCCGCCTTCCAGTCTGCTTCCCCCGTCCTGTCCATAAAGGCATGAAAGTAAGGGACGAAGTAAAAATAATTCCTAACACCCCCCAAAAAATAGCACATGACATAACAGACAAATACAGAACCAAGTGTGAAATTATCTGTGGTAGAAAAATAATCAAATATACAGCTTTTAGTAGGGTCTAACACATCGATCAACAGCCAACTCACTAATTAAACCTAGAAGAAAACATTGATCTGGACTTGAGCAGCGTTCTGCAGACATTAGTTGAATCCGACCTACTGTATAATGAGCCTCTGCTCTCCTCTCTCAAGAGGGTCGGACATGACCTTTGGCTTTTCAATGACAGGCGCTGTCCCCGTCTAATTAGCGTCTAGATAGAGGCAAAGAGAGTGGGGCAGACACTCTGAATGGTATGCATGTTATCTTTTAATCATTGAATTCCACTCTGATTGCCACAGTTAGTGAAACATGAGAAGCCATTTGAAGATGAAGAGTCCTAATAATAATTTGTGATTTTAAAAACAAAAATAATGATGTACTTTTTGTACAGCATTTACGTACCTTTGAATTCAGTTTTTGATTTGTTTTACATTTTCAGAAGGTGCAAGTCTAGCGAAACTAGAGAAACAACAACATTTGCTAACTCATTCAATTCCCCGATGTACAAATATGTAGCAAACATCTTGCATGAAACTAATCCATCTTTTTCTTCTGTATTTGACAGTGTCAGTTTACCACGCTTCACCAAAGCTCAACATATGTCGTACCCAGATGCCTCCCTTTAGACTCGACATATTCCACCGTTTCATGGCGCAGTGTGGCAGACTTAGCAAAAGACATTAACCAAAACAAACCAAACTAAACATGCATATACACCAGATGTCTTTCAGGTAAAAGATGCACCTCATCATTTGCACCAAAACACAGGACGTTAGGGTGCTTTACAGTTTTCTAATACGAACATCTGTCTGTGTACTGAATTTATAGTACGTCGTCAGATCCCCTGTACATATTCAAACATGGGTCGAGTCTCATTTTACTAGAAGCTGACGAGACAGAAGTGAATGGTTTGATGCAGAGAATGGAACGCATCCTGGGTTCTGAGTCTCATTTTAAAGAAGTGTAACTCTGCGTTAATAGAGAGAATAGAAAGCAAACTTGGGTCTCATTTTGAGTCACAAAATCATTGCTTTCTCCCATAAGGAGAATAGTTCATATTAAAAACTAAACAAAGTAGAGTACAATCAAAGCAAAAAACAAAATTATAAAAAAGTTAGCCAAACTGAAAACAAAACTGGTTTGCCGGTCAGGCCTAGTAATAAAAGGCAGTAATGAATAAAAACTGAGTTTAAATATGTTAGTAAGATGCCGCTTGGATAGAAGTGTGACTCTGGTTTAATGGAAAAGACCAGAAAGCATCCTGGATTGAGACTCATTTTACTAGGACGCCTCCTAGATAGAAGTGTGACTCTGGTTTAATGGAAAAGATCAGAAAGCATCCTGGCTTAAGACTCATTTTACTAGGACGCCTCCTAGATAGAAGTGTGACTCTGGTTTAATGGAGAGAATAGAACACATACTCAGTTGAGACTCACTTTAGCTGGATGCCTCGTAGATAGAATTGGGACTAGAGAAAGGCTTGTCCCTTGGTCAGATTTACATAAATCCAATTTATTAACGTGTGTGGTACTCCCCGTTGATGAGGAGAGGGGGTCTGCCCCATTTCAAAGTTTGCCACTACTACATGGCTCCATATTTGACCTTTCCATCAGACGGAGATGGCACAGCGTTTACACCACATTTAAACGTTTCTAAACCTGCGCCATAGTATGATGAATGAGTGAATTACACGACTGTGGAGTGGAGCTAATAAGGTTTAGTTTCGGAGAGGCTTCAAGCAACCGTAGACCTTTAAAAAAAAAAAAAAAAGTCTCTGTGAATAAAATATGTAATCCATAACCATATATAGCTACAAGTGTGCGAGGCGAAAACTGAACTGAACTCTTTGACTATTAGGGCAAAAGCACGAGCAGCTGCAGGCTGGAAGTAATGGTATTAAGACTGCAACCTGGCAGCCGTGGCCAGCCGTACGCAGCCCTGCCAGGGGAGACTTTGGCTCCCGCTCCCAGCAGACATATTTTACCTTTATAAGGAGCACTAGCTCTCCCACTGCCTCTATGCTCCTGAGAATAAACTTGTTACGATTTCTTCAGTAAAACCCTGCCCACCAGCCCCCAACCCCCCCCAACAAAAGGCAACTTATGGCAACACTGAAATGAGAATAGCATGGGGGAGGTGTGTGTGTGTGTGTGTGTGTGTGTGTGTGTGTGTGTGTGTGTGTGTGTGTGTGTGTGTTTTACGCTTACATAGTGCCATGCCATTGCTTTTGAAGTGATGAGCCTTAAATCTGAGGCAGTTGTTCAAACTCTAAAGTCAAATTATTTGCTCTCATCTTGAAGGAAAAAGAAGAAGGAGACAACCTCAAAAACAGGACTAAGCTGCATTTAGAGCCGGTTTTAGGAAAGCTTAGAGTGCCCTCCCCACTGTCAGGAGTGTGTGTGTGTGTGTGTGTGTGTGTGTGTGTGTGTGTGTGTGTGTGTGTGTGTGTGTGTGTGTGTGTGTGTGTGTGTGCGTGGTAGACATTTTGAAGACAAATACATTATAAATGCAGCTCCTGCAGTTTGTGTCACTGGTACTTTGCAAGAGTAATCGATCTGGTGTGTGTGTGTGCGTGGGTGGGTGAGTGTGTGTGTGTGTGGGTGTGTGTGTGTGCACGGGCTCGTGTTTGTGTGGGTGTGTGTATGCAAGGGCTTGTGTGTGTGTGTATTGGCGCGCTAGTGTGTGTGTATTGCGCGCTAGTGTTTGTGTGTGAGTGTGTGTGTGTAAACACTCCTGAGTGATGTGTAAAGAATATACAAAGCAAGAAGACCCAGGGATGAGGCCCCTGTGACTCATCGCGGCGTACACACACGATAACTCCTAAATAACCCTCCGCACTCTGCACACAGTTAGCGTGTCAACGGGAGGGTTTTTTTTAAACGCCAAAGACGGCTTTCATGGCAGCCTAATGCTCTTAAGATGAATAACAACAACAAACAAACCAAGCAATGCCAGAGAAAAAAGCATCACCACAGTTGAAGGTAGGACCCCAAGTCCACGGTTCTGCAGCACCACCATTATAGGCCTGCCCGTGCGCTGTAAAAGTGCCCGCAGAGAGAGATCCCTCTTCACTGTTCATCTTCACCGTGGATCTGGGGAGCTTCTCCTTTCCCTTTAGCGGCATTTGGGTGAGAGTGTGCACTACGACGCAAGGCCCTGTGCGAAGCCCTTTGAGACTGAAACTGTGATGAACGTACTCGAACAGACGCGGCCCTTGAAGAGTAGATCGCGCCGACACCCAGTAGATAACTAACGACGGCCCCTCCGGTGGATAATATATGCGCAGCAAATTGCGGTGCTGTGCAGCTGTTGATTAGTGGAGAGTGAAGACGAGTCATCTCTTCGTTATATGTTTTTAATCTCTGGCAGATTTTAATGGCGCCCTCGGTAATGTGGCGTGAAATGAAGGGGATAAATGGCCATGGCCTCGGTACAGGCTCTAAAAGGTATTCATTAAAGATCATAAATGTATATGGTGGGAGCTGTAAGAAGACAGAATGCAAAACAATAGGTGATGGATAACACTGTTTACCGCTAAGTCATTGGGGCGATGTTTTTTTTTTTAAATACGTATGATTATTGATGAGGTGGGGGTTCAAACTCGCTCAGGGATGCCAACTTGGAGAGTGTGGATATTGGGGATCAAACCCAGAACCATGGAGTTGGGAGCGAACCGTAACCGCAACACCTCTATACGATTTAGTATTTACAGTTTCTAAGACATAAAACTGAACTAAAACCATACAACTCCTGGTGGTTTCTATACAGCTGCATTCCCTGCTTCACCCCGCTCAACACACACACACACACACACACACACACACACACACACACACACACACACACACACACAATAGATTCTTATCACATTGACACAAAAGCCAGGTAAACACAGGTGGCCCTTCCAACATAAACACTGGGTTGACTTCCTTTAAATCTGTAGGGACACTGCTAGGGTCAAGGTATGGCCGCCTCCATACAGGTTGTCTGTGCCGGTGTTGTGGCAGGCTTTAAATGGAATTTACCCATATTATGATATAGTGCTGCGGTTTCTCCTCACACAAAAGAGTCCATTAAGGGCAGCCTTCGTTGAGAATCCGACACTGAATGTCATAGAAGGTCAAAACAATTTGGAGGTATATAGCTCGGAGACTTCTATGGTGGGTTACAGCACACCATGGTCCATTGGACGTTGACGTTTTTCAGCATTATCATACATATAACAGTCCTACTAGTAATAATAATAATAATAGTAATTTCCTTATTTTTATTTTATCCAAAGAGATTCTCAGTGAATTCCAAGAAATGTCAAAAAGAGCTGGTTGAGGTAAGGGCATCTTTCATCTAATCAGATTGTCCACTACAGGCTAGGCTGCAGACCCTGGAGATCGAAGAGAGAACCTTTTGGGTTCCATCACCCAGAAGCTCGATGAACACACTCAAAATCCCTAGGCGGTATGCATCACAGTCACAGAGACCTGGGGATGAGGTCACTGTGACCTCTAGTAAAAACTAAAGGGGTATGAGTTCTGGACTCTGGATTGACCGGTTACCTCGACCATAACCGTGTTTTGGTCTAGACCCTCAGAGCACAGCATTCCTTCTGCACATGGACAGATAGAAGTGTCCATCTGTATCGACTGTATAGTGGGAAGCAGCAGCAGCCAATCCCTGCCTTCAGGCTCTCAATCTCACTCTCCATGCTATGCAGGTTCGATCACATGCACTGGGGAGCGGGAACTGGGTTGTCTAGTGGTTAGGGGGTCTGACACACACACACTTCAAAGGTACTGTGTTTTGTACCCCAATGTCTGCAGTCAACCAGTTATTTGTATTTAATTAATAACTGTATGTGAATATAGAAACACTTGCCAGATAATGAATGACATAAAGTACGGAAATTCAAGGAATCTTAAGTAGACTAAAACCACTTAAATATGACAAAACAACTTACCACGCACACACACACACACACACACACACACACACACACACACACACACACACACACACACACACACACACACACACACACACACACACAAGCGCCGGCCATGGAAAGCACTTTGGCTTCCTCGAAAAGCGCTGTATGTATTGAGTTGGTGTAATCGTGAGGTGCGACCTCTCTCACCCGGCAGGTCTGAGAAGAGCAGGATGCACTCGTTGAAGCCGTTGGCCAGCAGGCGGTCCCGGAGCTGCTGCAGGATGGCCACCCCGATGCAGAAGGGGAAGGACGAGTTTCCCAGGAGCAGCGTGTCCCACAGGTGGAAGATCTTGTGCAAAGGGAACACGTCTGGAGGAAGGGAAGGGGGGGGGGGGGGGGGGGGGGGGGGGGGTGCATATATAAATAATACTACAGAGGGAAATCAGCTAGTGTGACTGAACACACACACACACACACACCCCTGGAGAGAGGGGGAAACATGACGAATCCGGCTTGAGACGTCGACAAGCTGTTTTATTTGTGTGTGGTCATTGGTGCGTCTGTGTGTGTGTGTGTGTGTGTGTGTGTGTGTGTGTGTGTGTGTGTGTGTGTGTGTGTGTTTATACTTTGAATGTTAAATGTTGAGGCTCATTGAAGAAAGCTGGGGTTTGGCAAGAGCCTGGAGGGATATTTTCAAAAAGTATGATTCGGTTAGAAAATAAAATACTTTATGGGAATGTGTTATTTATTTATTTTTTCCAGAAAAAAGCAACAACTTCCCAACCAAAAGGATACAAGATTAGCAGAGCGGCTTTGGGAGTGGGGGGGTCGAACCGTGTATTGGTAATTTCAAACAAAACAGATGTTTCTCTCGCGTAGACCACTTATTCTGAGGCACTTTTCTATCTGTCTAAATATAAAGGGTCTAAACTGGCAGCTTTGTTGGAGCGGATGCCAGGGAATAAATACAGGGCTGAGGTAGAGTGATAAGAGAGACGTGTGTGTGGGTGTGTGTGCGTGTGCGTGTGCGTGTGTGGTCGGGAAGGTTGGTCCTTAACGCATTAGCAGTCTATGGGGCAGACCTGTGTGTTTGTGTGTGTGGGTGAGGTTGTGAGTGTGTCGGTGTGTGAGTGTGTGAGTGAGATGACCTGCCAGGGCCCCAGCTGGATTGAGCCCATTAGTAGGCATGGGGGCAGCAGCCTCTGGAGGACAGAGGGCACGGGGTCATACCTCACTCTCTGCCTCCACTCTCTACCCCCCTCTCGCTCTACTTCACTCTCTGCCTCCACTTACTACCTCACTCTCTTCCTGCACTCACTACCTCCCGCTCTTCTTCACTCTCTACCTCCACTCTCTGTCTTCACTCTCTATCTCAACTTACTACCTCCACTCTCTTCCTCCTCTCTCTAAATCCCTGTCTCCACTCCCTACCTCACTCTCTGCCTCCACTCCCTACCTCACTCTCTGCCTCCACTCCCTACCCCACTCTCTGCTTCCACTCACTACCTCACTCTCTGCCTCCACTCACTACCTCTCTCTGCCTCCACTCACTACCTCACGCTCTGCTTCCACTCACTACCTCACTCTCTGCCTCCACTCCCTAACCCACTCACTGCTTCCACTCACTACCTCACTCTCTGCCTCCACTCACTACCTCTCTCTGCCTCCACTCACTACCTCACGCTCTGCTTCCACTCACTACCTCACTCTCTGCCTCCACTCACTACCTCTCTCTGCCTCCACTCACTACCTCTCTCTGCCTCCACTCACTACCTCACGCTCTGCTTCCACTCACTACCTCACTCTCTGCCTCACTCTCTGCCTCCACTCACTACCTCACTCTCTGCCTCCACTCCCTACCTCACTCTTTGCCTCCACTCACTATCTCACTCTCTGCCTCCACTCACTACCTCACTCTCTGCCTCCACTCACTACCTCACTCTCTGCCTCCACTCTTTTCTCCAAGGGAACAGCAGTGAGTCAGTGCTCTCCTGCCCCTGTCGTGTGTGTGCGTGTATTTTTATATTTTGAGAGAGTGAGGGAATGTGTGAGTGAGTGTGTGTGTGTGTATTTGTGTGAATCATAGCGTGTGAATTTGTGCGTTTGTTTGTGTAGGCGCACATATTGGATGAGTGTTTGTGTCACAACATGCTTGTCTGAGAGATATGAGTACATTTGTCTCATTGCGTGTCTGAGAGGTATGAGTACATATATATTTATATATTTATCAATGACTGTGTGCGTGTCTGACAGGTGGAATTGGCCAATTTGACACCTGAGGCGAGGGACAAACAAGCCCTTTGGTTGGGTTGCGAGGGCCTTGAATATTGATAGGAATACTGAGAGCGCATCTAGAGGAGCCCCAGCACCCAGGAAATACGTCTGCTCAGCATTCAGGGGCCGTCGCGGCGGAGCCTTGCAAAGAAAAAAAATACTTTTTATTCCATATATATTTTCCACTCCATGCGGTGAATGGCTTTCATGTGGTTTATTACTGATATCACCAGACGGACTGACGTGGAGCATGAAACATCAATGTGGCGCCGTAGGGTGCGTCACGCAGAGGAGGATGTAGGAACGGGGTACGTCGGCCTCTGACGGACGTGACAGACGGACGGACAGCTCTAACGGCTAACGACCATTTCTCACCCCAGGCGGGCTCTACCTGAGCCTGCGATGAGCTCAGGGCTTCAACGTTTTTTTTCCCCTTTCCACTCCTCTGACACACGACCTGTGTCAGAGGTAAATAAACGAGTGTAGCTCCCAAACGCTGAGTGGTGCTGGGGGGGTGGGGTGGAGCGGCGATAGCAAAGATTAGCGAGTGCGGCGCGTGGCTGGAGCTCCACGACGAGCGGTGGGTTGTAAACAAAGCTTGTGCTCCGCTGCCCTCCTCAAGCTGACGGGCGAGGGACAATCGCTTGCACTGCCTGGTCATAGCCTGGGAAGGTGTGTGCTTGTGTGCTTGTGTGTGTGTGTGTGTGTGTGTGTGTGTGTGTGTGTGTGTGTGTGTGTGTGTGTGTGTGTGTGTGTGTGTGTGTGTGTGTGTGTGTGTGTGTGTGTGTGTTAATTATGTAAACCCGACAGGGAAGAAAACAAGAGGTTCAGCACAATGGATAGCAAAACGGAAAAGATGTATTTAGTTTTATATAAACACACACACACACACACACACACACACACACATACACACATGCACACATACACGCACACACGCGACTCATAATATATGTGTCATTCAGAATGCATTCACACCCCCTTACCATTTATTTACAGCATCACCTGTGAATATTGTTTATGTTTCAGCTGCAGGTTAAAGCTATGAATCTTCAATGCTAAAGTATAAGGTGGTGTTCTCTCAGAGCTAGAACACAGAACTGTAGTGTATCTGCTTGCTAATGATCTTGCCGAAATAGCTGACTGAGTAGCAGCATGCTCTACATTCAACCCGCTGCACTGGGTGCAACTATGACAGAAAGGGAGGACGGATACTCACGTGTAAACATGGTGAGGAACCAGGGGATGGCGTAGAGCTGTGAAGACAAAGAAAACGGAGACATAGAGTTAATGCATTCTGAAATAATTATTTTTCATGTTTACTTTATGGGAATTTACCCCCTCATGTTATCCATACCATATATATGCTTCTAGGAACATGAACACTTCTCGATTTATGCAAATAATTACAATCATAGGTTTGTGCAATGAGCAGGTCGACAGAAATTATGAATGGTTTCTTAGCGTTAGCTAAATGGGTTGCAGCTAGGCTGTTCAACTTCAACTTCCAAAGTACTCCTGTATGAGCAAGATGCCCTAACTCCTACATGCTCCTTAATGACTCGTACATGAGTGCTGTTGTTTTGGATAAGAGTCTGATAAATGACCAAATGCTCAGTTGAAAGTACTGCCTATTGCGACTCTTCAAAAGAACACATGGTGGCACAAACAACAACACAATAACACATTTGTTCCTACAGGAAATTGAGGTTGTTCGATAACAAGGTTAAATGATGAAAAACAAATGAAAAATGAACTTGGGTGAGCCACCTGATATGAGTGGGGAAATGAGATAAGGTAAAACTAATTAAATAAAGTTAATTTCAATTGCATTTGTTGTCTGTAGAAGGAACTGAACAATCAGCAAACAAATGTGTCTTTAGCTCAGAACTATTATAACTCTCTCTCTCTCTCTCTTTCGCTCTCTCTCCCCCTCTCATCTCCTCCTAGTTGGAGCTGGTCAGTGGCTGTTAGTTATTTATTCTAGGTCTAGTTAGTCTAGGTCTATTCTTTCTGTCTTCAAGCCTCCGAGTCTCACACATGGAGGGAGAAAGAGAGAGAAAAGGAGGGGAGAGAAACCCAGAGAGCTACAGAGAGGAGAGAGGCACACACACACATAGAGAGAAGGAAAAGAGAGAGAGAGGCAGAGGAGGGTGAGAGACGGAGAGAGCCAGTCAGAGAAAGAGCGGAGAGAGCGAGAGACAGAGAGAGAGAGAGAGCGAGTGAAAGCATAGGAGTGGGAGCGGGAGAGAGCAAGGTGCGGACGAGATATCAGAGTTTAATTCAGAGAGCTAATTGGTAAGCCAGCTCTCCTCCTCGGCTGCCCACCAGGGAGTGTTCAGATGGCCTCACGCTCGTAATGAGTAATGGAAGCCAGTGTGCGTTTGCGGCTCCACTCTCAACAGCCAGGCGAGCGGCAGCACAGGCCAGACAGATTGAATTAATCCAGGTGTAATTGGCAGCTGCATGGGAGCCGGATGGGAGAATGTGGCCCCAATAGAAAACGGGCTTGAATTAAACCCTGGATACATGGCAGTGTGTGTGTTCATGCTTATTACTGATGTCGGTTCCCATCGTTGGTGGGCTCACCACCAAGAGATTGAAGAATACAAAAAATATATATATCATAAAAACAGGGAAATAGGATGTGACTTTCTTTGAGAGACCTCACAAATGAAAACATTTATTATTATCATCATCCTCTTTGGCAAAAACAAGCACCCCTAATTTGCCATTGGGATTAATTAAGGAAATTCTATCCAATGCATGCAAGGAAAGCCAGATCTTAATTGCTAGCAGACGCTTTTATCCCAGGTGACTTCAATTCAGATATATGGCATCAAGGAGACGGTAGGAGTCAGGCACCGTGCTCAAGGATGCACACGGGTCGCCCGGGTAAATCTACCTGCAGAGAGTTGTGGGTTAAAACTTGTTGGGAGTCATCCAGACTTCCCTGCCTCTTGAGAGTCAGACGGCAAACTACAAGGCTCTTGATTCCTTAAAGCAAATATTCACACATTGCCGAGTGAAATATGTGGATCAAGATCAAGCCGCTTGTTTCAACAAAGCGCGACATAAAAGAAAACACAAGGTATACCGACCCCATTAGAAGTCAAGCCAACACCGGATCAAACGCTGTCGAGATAAGACACTCACATTTGAGATGACGCTGGTGTAGCTATAAAAAATATCACAATAAGGAATCCAACAAAAAGAACCCCTGCAGCTTTTTGTTCAGGCAAACGATATTGTTCAAAAAAACGTGTCTGATTTTGCTTGCCTTTGAGCAATCACTTAAAGCACAATGACGCATGCATTGCTCAAAATAAACATCTCCACAGATTCCATAAGTATGTTCCCTGAGACTTTCTTGAAGGTCATCCTTGTATAAAGACACACACTGTTCACACAGCTCCCCCCAACACACACAGACACACGTTCCAACAATTTATCCACCGGAACAGTAGACGTTCGTAACCTTGCTCTGTGGGCGAGAGAGAGAGAGAGAGAGAGAGAGAGAGAGAGAGAGAGAGAGAGAGAGAGAGAGAGAGAGAGAGAGAGAGAGAGAGAGAGAGAGAGAGAGAGAGAGAGAGAGAGAGAGAGAGAGCGAGAAAGACAGAGAGACAGACAGACAGACAGACAGACAGAAAGACAGACAGCCAGCCAGACAGACTGCGATTGTAAGTCACATAGTGACAGAGAGAGAGAAAAATATAGAGAGACAGATAGACAGAGAAAGGGAGGGACATAGAGACAGAGAGTGAGAGGGACAGACAGACAGACAGCTGGAGGACAGCTATTAGAAGGGCTCCTGGCAGCCATTACATGCCATAAATCATCACCAGGGAAGCCAGACATGAGGGTGAGACAGGAGTTGTGCATTCATAACCCCTTTACCACAGTTCTGCAGGACTCCCAAACTCATAATAGATGAGA